>NC_060270.1:76637647-76949461 GCF_021613505.1 Equus quagga
TATCCCCTCTGGAAAATTGTCCTGTCCGTTCATCTTTCTTCCTGCAGGCCAGCCTCCTCCATGAGACCTGCCCAGGTCTCTTCAGTGCACAATAAATGTTACTCTTTCTAAAAGTTAGACTTTTGTAGTTATTATTTAGTCAAAAATTATTACATTAGATGACAGGTAATAATGATAACAGCCAGAGAGATGTAAAAGGTAGGGATGTTTCTACAGAGAGTTCTAAAATAGTGTCAATAAAACTTAGCAACTAATTGAATATGATACTCAGATGGGATCTCTTACTCCTGGGTACCTGTGGCAGAATAATGGCCCCTCAAGAGTGTCCATGACCTAATCCCTGGAACCTGTGAATGTGTTACTTTACATGGCAAAGGGGAATTAAGGTTCCAGGTGGAATTAAGGTCCTAATCAACGGACCGAGAAATGGGGAGACGAACCCAGATTGTCCAGGTAGGCCTGATGTAATCACATGGGTCCTTATAGGTGGAAGAAGGACGCAGAAGAGAGACCCAGAGAGATGGCCGCATGAGAAGGACTTAACTTGCTGTTGCTGAATTTGAAGATGGAGGAAGAAAGCCGTGAGCCAAGGAATGTGAGCAGCCACTAGAAGCTGGAAAAGGCAAGGAATTCTTCCCTTGAGTCTCCAGAAGGAATGCAGCTCTGCAGACACCTTGATTTTAGCCCAGTGAGACCCGGTTAGGACTTCTGATCTCTGAAAATGTGAGACAGTAAATTTGAGTGGCTTTGAGCGACTAAGTTTGTGGTAATTTGCTACAGCAGCAGTAAAAAACTAATATAGCACCCTAGA
This sequence comes from Equus quagga, assembly GCF_021613505.1. Lineage (NCBI taxonomy): Eukaryota > Metazoa > Chordata > Mammalia > Perissodactyla > Equidae > Equus > Equus quagga. The sequence continues at coordinate 76,638,459 of NC_060270.1, forward strand.
CCCCATCGTCCTCCCTTCCCAAAACTCGAACCCCAAACCATGAGCCTCGTCATCAGCAACTTGGAACTAGAGGAAATCCTCACTCACATTTTCACAGAATAACTTTGCTGTCCAAATGGAGCTAGCAGAGCTCTGAGGGGTCAATAAGATAGTACATTGAAGGTTTTAAAGGGCTCTGTTGGCAAGCCTGGGAAACTAATTGTCACTGTTTTAGTGAGAAAATAAATTCTAGTGCCAAACAGCCAACTTTCTGATGAATATTTGAAAGTCCTCATGTTGGTAAATTGGATACTGCTTGTGATCGATGCTGATGGTTAAGTGAGAGCCATCGGTTTCAGACTCCAGACATGCAGGAGGCCAAATTATTATCCATTTTCAAAAGTTTACAATCCTGGCTTGTGATCTGGTCCAGAAAAACAATCTGCTTTAGCAGAGGCCTGCGTACTGCATGAACCTTAAGCCAAGACAGGATATTTCCTCAAAAAATTGCTCAGAAAGTCCATCCCTGAGTACCTTATTGAGACTCTGAGTGAGTGCATCACATTATTTGAGAAACAGACTTCAGTGTAAGGATGTTTTGCAAGGCGGCACATTGAAACCCACCTGGAAACTCTCCTTCAAAATTATAGAAGCTGGGATGTAAGTCTAGACTCCCATTTCATCAGACGGCGGGAGCTGGTACAATAAGGCACGTGCTATATATTGATGACATTTGGCGTTCAAATCAAATCATAAATTAGATATTAAAAAACATAGTTTATCTTCTAAGTAGCATGAACTCATGTCTCAGTTTTCCTCAGCCAGTTCCAGCTTTCATCTGCTGCCTCTTCTTAATTATTAATAATTTCCCCTTTCACTCTCCGAACTGTGCCGATTTGATGACACCTTAAATGGTCATCATCACATGAAAGACTCAATCATAGTTTTCTCATAAATTTTTTTTAAATCAGAGTAAAACTCCTTGCAGTTTCTCTCAGGTCTGTGAGACGCCGTGTGCTTCAGTGTTGATTCCATGGGGGAAGAACAGGAAGAGAGAGAAGAGGATTTTAACCGAGAAGTAGATGATTTGGTGAATATATAAATTTTATGTGTACAAACAAGTGATACAATGCAAATAAAAATAAACCCACTTCCCAGTCCTTCATTCTTAAGCCGTCAGCCTCATCATCAGCGACTTGGAGATAGAGGAAATTCTTGTTCTCTGTTAGTAAGAAACTTAAGCATATTTTCCCAGAAAAACATTGTTGTACAAGCTAGTAGAGCTCATGGGGTCAATAATACAAAGATATATGATATACATATTTATATTACCTTATATATATAATTATATAGCTATCTTATATATCATATATATATCTCATATATATATAATTTACAACACAGAGTGGCTAGGTGGCAAAGCTAAAAGCTAAAAGGTGTTAATGAGATGACAAAGGTGTCAGCTCTCATCATTTCTACTCAACATTGTATTGGAGATCTAGCTAAGACTATTAGGCAGGAAACAGAAATAAAAGTCATCCATATTAGAAAAGAAAGAAAACTGGGGCCAGACTAGTGGCACAGCAGTTAAGTTTGTACATTCTGCTTCAGCAGTCCAGGGTTCACTGGTTCGGATCCCCAGTGCAGACCTATGCACCACTTGTCAAGCCATGCTGTGGCTGGTGTCCCACATATAAAGTAGAGGAAGATGGGCACAGATGTTAGCTCAGGGCCAGTCTTCCTCAGCAAAAAGAAGAGGATTGGCAGCAGATGTTAGCTCAGGGCTAATCTTCCTCAAAAAAAAACAAAAGAAAAGAAAAGAAAGAATGAAAATGATGTCTTTCTGCAGATGATGTGATTTTGTATATAGAAAATTCTGAGGAATCGACAAATAAAAATACTACTAGAGCTAATAAATGAGTTTAGCAAGGTTACAAGATACAAAATCAATGTATGAAAATCAATTGTATTTCTATATACTAACATGAATAATCCAAAAATGAGATTAAGAGACAATTCCATTTCCAGTAGCATCAAAAAGAATAAAATACTTCGAAATAAATTTAACCAAAAAATGCAAAACTTTCACACTGAAAACTATAAAATGTAATTGAAAAAATTAAGGAACACCTAACTAAATGGAAACACATCCCATGTTCATGGATTGGAAGACAATATTTCTAAGATAGCAATGTTTCCCAAGTTGATCTTCAGATTCAACAAAATTCCTACCAAAACCCCAGCTGCTTTTTTGGAGAAATTGATAAGCTGATCTTAAAATTCAAGGAAAGTTTTAATCTTAAAATTCAAGAAATGCAAGGGACCCAGAATAGCCAAAACAATCTTGAAAAAGAATAAATTTAGAGGACAATTTCAAAACCAAGCTGCAGTAATCAACACTGGCATAATGAGAGACAGAGTAATGGACTAGAATTCAGAATCCAGAAATAAACACATACATTTATGATCAATTGATTTCCAACGAGAGTGCCAAGACAATTCAATAGGGAAAAAAGTCTTCTCAACAAATAGAGCTAAGATAACTGAATATCCACATGTAAAAGAATGAAATTGGAGCCCTACCTCACACCATATACAAAAATCATATACACATCATATTAAAAAATCAAAATAGGGGCTGGCCCCGTGGCCAAGTGGTTAAGTCTGCGCGCTCTGCTGCAGGCAGCTCAGTGTTTCGTCAGTTCGAATCCTGGGCGCGGACATGGCACCACTCATCAAGCCACGCTGAGGCAGCATCCCACATGCCACAACTAGAAGGACCCACAACTAAGAATATACAACTATGTACCGGGGGGCTTTGGGGAGAAAAAGGAAAAAAATAAAATCTTTAAAAAAAAAATCAAAATAGATCAAAGATTTAAATGTAAGAGCTAAAACATTTTTTAAAAAAACAAAGGAGTAAATGTTTGTGACCTCTGACTAGACAATGTTTCTTAGATATAACAACAAAAGCACAAGTAACAAAAGGAAAAAAATTGATGTCATCAAAATTAAAAACTTTTATGCTAGAAGGGCACTATAAAGAAAATGAAAAAACAACCCACAGAATGGGAGAAAATAATTGCAAGTCACTTAACTGGTAGAGGTCTAGCATACAGAAAATATAAAGAACTAGTATGACTCAACAATAAAAAGATAAACAACCCAATTACAAACTGAGAAAATGATTTGAACAGACATTTCTCCAAAGAAAGTATAAAAATGGCCAATAAGGACATGAAAAAATGATCAATATGATTACAAGTATGCCTCATGTTATTTTGGTTTGCTTTATTGCACTTCACAGATGTTGCATGTTTTACAAATTGAAGGTTTATGGCAACCCTTTGTCAAACAAGTCTATTGGCACCATTCTTCTGACAGCATTTGCCCACATACACACACGAAAAGCAAAACAGCATTTTTAATTAAGATATATATGTTGCTTTTTTAGACATAAAGCTACTGCTCATTAATAGACTACAGTGTAGTGTGAACATAAGTTTCATATGCACTGGGAAACCAAAAAATTCACAACTCATTTTATTGTCATATTTGCTTTATTGTGGTCATCTGGAAACAAACTCAAAATATCTCCAAGGTATGCCTGTAGTTACCAGGGAAATGCAAATCAAAAGTCACAATGAGATGCCACTTCACATCCAGTAGGATGGCTATAATCAAAAAAGGACAAATGTTGGTGAGCATGTGAGGAATTTGAAACCCTTATACATTGCTGGTGGAAATGTAAAATACAGTCTGTGGAAAACAGTTTGGCAGTTCCACAAAATGTTAAACACAGAATTACTATGTGATCCAACAATTTTTCTCCAGGTATACACTCAAGAGAATTGAAAGCATATGTCTACACAAAAGGTTGTACATTAATGTTCCTATCAGCACTACTTATAATAGCAAAAAAGTGGAAAAATTAGAAATACTTGTCAATGATTAGATAAACAAAATATGGTATATTAATATAATGGAATATGATTCAGCCATAAAAAGGAATGGAGTACTGATACATGCCATAACATGGATGAACGTTGCAAACATTACGCTAAGTGAAAGATGCCAGTAACAAAAGTTTGCATACTATGTTATTCCATTTATACAAAATGTCCAGAATAGGCAAATCTAGAGACAGAAAGTAGATTAGTGGTTGCCGGGGGCTGTGGGGTAAGAAAAAATAAGGAGTGACTGCTAATGGGTACAGGCTTTCTTTTGGGGTGATGAAAATGTTCTGGAATCAGACAGTGGTGATGGTTTCACAACTCTGAGAATATAGGAAACCAGTGAAATGTGCCCTTTAAAAGAGTGAAATTTATAATTTGTGAACTATGTCTCAATTTTTTAAAAAGAAAAGAAATAAGAATAATAGTAGCACCTCTCTCAAAAGGTTGCTGTGAGGATTAAAAATAAAGACATATAAAGCAATTAGCATAGTACCAGACCAGATGATGATGATGGTGTTGGTGGTGGTGGTGGTGGTGGTGGTGTCATCTTGGGGAATATCTTGTGCTCACAGGTTAAAGCCTTAAATTTAAATCTCAAGAGTCATCCATCTGCGCTCCGCTCTATTTTTTCCCTATTCTTCTTCCCCACGCTCCCGCCCCACTCTTCCCAGGCTTTCTGGATCTGGCCCTGGTTCCAGACTCTTCTATTCAGTTCACTCTAAATACCTGTATCTGATTCTCAGTATTTCTTACAGCCTTCTCTCCTGCTTGACTGGCAAAGTTAGGGTGTTTCGAAATTGTCCCCCGTAGCTGCATCTTCTGACACACAGCACTAGCACAGAGACTGGTTCCACACCCACCCACACACCAAGACAAAAACTTCAGGCAGTCGTGTGAAGAGAGGGGATAATTTTGGAAACTAGGAGCCTATGTCATCATTTTAATGAAATAATAACAGATTTTTTGATCTGCGCCCATTTGCAATGTTACTGCTCACAGACAAGCTTCTCGGAGAAGGTGATTCATCAGGCAGCCATCCCATCGCGAACGCTGAAGGAACAAATCAACATGCCGCACACATCATAAAAATGGAAATCAAGGAGGCTGTTCATTAATGCAGATTAGTTTTAAGCCTGGAATGGCTTTCCTCTGCCGAGATTAATATACACACAAGAAATTTTCAGTGGGCCTTGGGTCGTTGGTAATATATAGTCCTTATTACCTCGCTGACTAATGAAACTTGAAGCTCAGACGGAGCAAATTCTGACCGTCTATGTTCCCTGTAGATGGACTGTGGATCAGAGCTGCCTGGAACAGGCTTCCCCATCAGACTCTCTGCCCCCAGCCACAGCACCTCTGGTCCATCTCTGCCATCCCTGAGTTGGTTTGTTCTTAACAAAACTAAAGAATGATTTTGTATTCGGGGTCTCCTCAGCTACTTGTCAACCAAGGAACTGAGCACCAAGTAATCAACAAAAAGAGTTAATGGCTGAAGATGGCATAATGTGCTGCACCTCAATATCAGAATAGAAAGATATTTTAAAGAAAGTCTGAAATCCCATAATCTGAGGGGTTGACTAATGAGAGAATTTCTCACCTTGAGAAAAACCAATTGAGGAATTTTTCTCTTTCTTGGTCGATGGAAGGAGATTTTCAAATGCTTTGAATGCCACTGTGCAGGCTACTGCATACATTAATCAGATTAGAGCTCGTTTTGATGTGGAACCTAACCCAGGAGTGGAGGCCAGCTCTGAGCAGGCCCTCCTGCTCACACAGTAGGCTGTCTCTCCCAGCTCTCTTTTCATTTCTCTTTCTTCCACTCTTTTTTTCCCTCTCTCTCTCACTCTCTTTCTGTCTCATATTTGATCATGATTCCTCCATTAATGTGCCACTGTGCTTATTTTTTTCTCCCATAGAATTTGCATAATAAAAATACAAACATTTCACAAAATGGGATGTGTGCCTTTAATGACACTAACAACAACAACAAAGGCAGTCATTTGTGGGTATTCCTTAAATAGTAAGCTCTAAACCAAGACAGATGTCAAATAAGAAAATCCCAAGGGACTATTCTAACATTTTTTAATGCCCCCCCATAGGAGTAAATGATTTTTAAATGCACCTCCAATTTATGTATATATTTACTTATAAATTGTATACATGTACTACTACTATATACTATATAAAGTACAGTATAAAACATTCAAAAATTTAAAGGATAAAATTAAAACAGTGGTCAGCAAACTTTTTCTTAAAGCACCAGATAGTAAATATTTTAGGCTTTGCAGGCCATGCGGTCTTTGTTGCAACTAGTTAACTCTGCCATCGTAGCCTGAAAGCATCCATCGACAACACGTAAACCAATAGGCATGGCTGTATTCTAGTAAGACTTTATTTACAAAGACAAGTGGTGGGCTTGATGCAACCATGGGCCATATTTTGCCAACCCCTGAAGTAAAACATAAATATTAGTAAAAGTTCTAAATATTTTTCCTCTATCTACTTGGAGGCCACTGCCCAAAAATATGACAAGGAATATGATTACACTTTCCTTGATTTACTAGTTCTCAGTTGCTACTACAGAGTATAATTTGCTTTTCTTTTTTCTTATACTAAAACAACGAGTACAAAACATGGGTAAGTAGAGACACAAATGTTAAGCTCTGGGTTAAGCTCCCTTCTAGATACACAATTTATTCTACAAATTATATTTCTCACCAACTCTGTGGCTCAAACTCACTCTTCAACAAAATGTCAAATTACCGTGTGTGTGTGTGTGTGTGTGTGTGTGTGTGTACACGTTCATTAAGTTGGGTAAACAAATCTTGTCATCTTAATCTTTAAAAATGTTATCACCAATGCTACTGTGCTGAATCCCATATGTCTCCCTATTAATCTGTAAACAAGGATCTTGGAAATTTTTGACAAATTATTGAAGTCATCTCTATTAAATCCAGCTGAAATTGGAAAAAGAAGACCAATGAACGTAGCAGTTTTTGAGTATCAGGCCAGATTCATTGATGACTTTCTTATCTTGCTTCACTGGCACAGAAAATCTTCACATTGCATTGGCATGTTTAGAATGTCAGTGCAATCAACCCCCTCAATGCAGAGCCCTCTCTATGATGCTCTGGTAATAACTTCACCGAACAAAATTGAAGAGTTACTTTAATCATTTTAGTCAAATTGAATGTGTCAAGGAGAAATAGTATGAATAGAAGCAGCTCGAATTCAAAAACATGCCTTCAGGGCCCGGCCCCATGGCTGAGTGTTTAAGTTCGCACGCTCCGCTTAGGCGCCCCAAGGTTCCGCAAGTTCGGATCCTGGGCACAGACATGGCACCGCTCGTCAGGCCACGTTTAGGTGGTGTCCCACATGCCACAAGGACCCACAACCAGAATATACAACTATATACCGGGGGGGATTTGGGGAGAAAAAAAGCAGAAAAAAAAAAAAAAACATGCCTTCAGTCCCAACAACGCCGAGGGAGGCAAGAAAAGAGATTACATGGCCCTAGAAGAAGATGCTAGCAATCAGGAAGCCTCGGTTCTAATGCAGTTCAAATGCAATCTGTTTCAATGTTCTGAGATTCCGTTTTCTTATTAAGATGATAATAACACATGACTCACACAACTATTGGGAGATTAAAATAAAGTAACATATGTACAAACAGGTATTCAGTAAATATTTTGAGGTTTTTTTCCTCCTTCTTTCTCCTTATGTACCTCAATATCATCATCTCTAAAACAAAAAAATCTCTACCAAATTCATATGATAACTGGGAAGAATCAAGAGATAATCATGAAAAAAATGCCCTGTGAAATAGAAAATTCTCAACTCATGGGAGTCATGAGTACAATTAAAATTAACCCGGGGGCCGGCCTGGTGGCACAGTGGTTAAGTGCACATGTTCCGCTTCTCGGCGTCCCAGTATTCGCCAGTTCAGATCCCGGGAGCGGACATGGCACTGGTTGGCACGCCATGCTGTGGTAGGCGTCCCACATAGAAAGTAGAGGAAGATGGGCGTGGATGTTAGCTCAGGGCCAGTCTTCCTCAGCAAAAAAGAGGAGAACTGGCAGTAGTTAGCTCAGGGCTAATCTTCCTCAAAAAAGAAAATATTAACCTGAATTATCTTGCTATATTGCTACTCCCTAATACTCCAAGTAGGATACCTTTTGGTCACCAAAAAGGAAAAGATGTCCTCTACATCTCCCCTTCAAAAGACATTGACCCAATTTAACGCTAAAAATCCCTCCCCTGAACAGGTGCTTCCATGTCTATGGGCAAAGGCTTTTGCTTGCACCATTTCAGACACCATACAAGAAGAATATTGAGCCCAAAGGTCACTTTTCTGCAAGCATATAAACACTAGTCCCAACACACCCAACCCAAACTCAAGATGATTAAGAAAAACAAAGGAGAAAAGCAATTCCTTCTCCTTCTTCTCCAACATCCCAGGATACCATCACAGGCCTCCAAAGCATTTACATGTTTTACCTGGAAGTTGGTCTAGGTGGGTATCCACGTGGTATGACTTGAGGGAAGCCCAATAGCCTGTGTGTTCAAAACTGATTATCATACATGACCTAAAGTCTTGTCATTACCAACTGTTGTAGTCATGGAGAAGTTCACCAAACATTTCTGGTTTTCCACTCTCCAAGGTACAAGGTGGGATTGTTCTTCATCGCCCTCTCCTTGTGGTTGGGAGTGGCCCTATGAGTGGTTCTGGTCAATGAGCAGCAATTGAAAGTCTCACATGCATCCCCAGGCTGGAGGATTGAATGCCAGTGGGAGACCTTCCAGAGCTCTTTTTCTCCACTACTAGGGTGACTTGCAACTTTCAGATGGTGGCTGCTCTGTCAACCAAGATGAAGATTCATAACCAGAGCCCAGAACCACCTCGTGAGAGACATGTGGCATGAGCATAAAACACACCTCTCGTTTCAAGTCACTAAGACATTGAGATCATTTGTTAATGGAGCATAATGCCACCTGTCCTGACAGTGATCCAACAAAACTGGTTTCCCTCAAATGCAGATTTTAACTCAACTGTTATTAATATACAATCAATTAACAAATTCACCCTAGGAAAGAGCATGCTTTTGAAGAAATGAAACATGGATAAAGACAGAAATCATTAACACTCGGTATTCCAATATACGGCACAGTGCCAAGGAAGGCAGGCCAGAGCGAGACAGTATTGGTGATTCCTCTGAGCATATAATGGCCTGAGAGCTATAATATATCTATAGTTAATAGTATCATTAGTATCATTATAATTGCAAATATGCAATGAGAACCTACTATCTATTAAGCATTGTGCTAAGTGCTTTACATCAAATATGTTATCTCATTTAATTTTTACAATAACCTTCTGAGGTAAAAAGCTATCCCAATTTTACGTGGGCAATGAAGAAAGCAATAAAAAGATATGTTACTTACAGATCTGTCTCAAGCCAAACTAATCTCTCAACAGAAATGATAATAGATATAAAGAGATAGATGATAGATAAATCAAAAGACGCAAGGAAGGAAGGAAGAAAAGATGGATGGAAGGATGGAAGAAAGAGAGGGAGGAAGGGAGGGTGGGGATATAATTATAGATATAAACGCATATGAACCTTTCCTTATTTGGCAATATTGAAGATTTACATTCCCTCTTCTTGCCAAAGACCATAACTTAAAATTCTCTATTCTCTGATCCTTATCTAAAGCTCAGTAAGACATCATTTTTCCTGGGAACTGCCTACAGAATATGCGCTCCACCTCTTCTTTGAGATCAATAGCTCTTAATAATTGGGAGGAGGTCATAGATCCCCATATAAATTTTATGAGACCTATGGACCCTTTTCCTGGAAAAATGTATGTACACAAACTTTTAGAGGATCCACAGACTGCCCCTTGAGCCTTATTGTAGATTCCAGAGAGGATTCTGGTCACTAAATGGCTTTTTCTAGTGATTGTCCTTGGGCCACTGGACCTTGCCTCTATAAGCACAGATTCACTGTCACATGCTGAGTCCTCATCCTGTTCCTGCAGAGGCCTGGGACAAGGCTTGATAAAAAAGAGCACTTTGATGCATGCATCTTACAGAAGCTGTGGGTTACTTAGATAGGTCCAAATGATGCATTCTGTCCAAAGTGTATGAGGAGATACAGGCAGAGGGATGTTTGGTGAGTGTGGCTTCACAGCTCGGGTTGATGGTGGTGTTTTCTCCTGTCCAGGGTGAAGAGTATACCGTTATACTAAACCTCTTATGCCCCAAATATTGTCATCTTGAAACACCAGCATAATTACTTTATAGGGTTGCAAAACCAACCTGCGGCATTTCACTGCCTTGAAATGTTGCCCTTTAAGGGATCAAATTGCCTCCTGGCTCTGGCTTGTCTACCCGCCTCTTCAGTCTAATTTCCTTGTACCCAATCTTACCAAGTCTAGACACAAAAATGTGGTTTCTTCCCACAGCTGCTGAGAGAGGAAATCTCTCTCTCAAGAAGATGAGCGTCAGGGTAACATTAAGTGAGAAAAGTAGGTTACAGCTTTACATGCAAAATGAACAATTGCTCTATCATTGTTTATAAAAACAACGAAAAAAATACCAAAATGCTAACAGTAGTCATCTCTAGAGGGTGAGATTGATGTTGAGGGTTTTATTTATAATACTTGCTGTTTTTTTTCAAATTCTCTACATAAGCCTGTTTATAATGTTCCTAATCAGAAAAAAAAATGCTATAAAATTTATGTGAGAACTATTAGTTCTTGCCAGCATCTCCAAATACATGGCTAGCTCTTACGATAGAGGCAGACCAGGGGACAAACACTGATGTGCTGACAATTTTGTGTTCATTATTTCATGTAATCTTCTCAACAAGCCTATGCTACAGAAGTCATCCACCTTTTTAACCAAAAAGGAGAAACTGGTCAGAGATTGGCAGAGTTGAATTTCAAACTCAGTCTGTCTGACTTCTACAACCTAGACACTTTCTACTATTTCACAAATGGTAGAAATAGTCAAACAAAGAAGTTATTAAAGTGGCATTTTACCTGCCAAGTCTCAGATAGGACTGGTGAAGAAAATGTCTGCGCTTTGTGGTCTGTGCCCATGCCAAGGGGGAAATGAAAGTTTCTCTCTTAAGGCCAAGGCTGCCAATCCAGCAGATACATGGCTTCTCTCCACAAAACACAAGAAAGCTTCAGAACTTGAAGAAATGTGAGAGCTGAGCTCAGTAATCAAGTAATGAGCCTTTACAAGGAAATAAGGTCACTGCCTGCAGGAGCAGAGAAGACCAAGAGAGAGCAGTCACTGCTCCAGAACACAGGCTCCCCCGCAGGCCTGCCCAGCGTTCCATTACTTTCCCAACGATTCCCAGAGAAAAGCACAGTTTCTCCTCATTGCAGGGCCGTGCCCAGGGCCAGGAGTGAGGCAGTGCCTGGCTGGATTTCGCATCAGATGGCTGCACTGGCTGGCTCTGTGGATTGGAGACTGGAGCTTATGAGGCCAAGGTTGCTGTTTCACTCCAGTTAGCTTTCTGTGAAGAAAATCTCTGTACAATCTACAGAGCCTGCCCTGCTTATCTCCACCAGCTGACTCACAAATGCTGGTGTTGGGCCAAACTGAGGCTTCAGGGAGCCTGGGGGAGAGTCAGAAGAATTACTTTTGATGGGCCATGTTTGACAGCTGTGACTTTAAAATAATAGGACTTTTTGCAGTGTTCTGTAAACCCATGTATTCATCAGAGTGTCAATGATTCCAAGAGCACACCAATAACTTCTCATCCTTCCTAAGCCCACTGTATGGCCATAAAGAAACATAAAAGGAAATGTAGGGAGGGGTGGACCACTGACCAACAAGAAATGTCACAGCCTTCCAGAAATTAAAACGGGGATGGGATTGTACTTGTTGATAAATAGATGGAGGAAGCCACAGCTCAGAACATTCTGAGGAGAAAAGTCTGTGGTGATGGGAGTTAATCTTCCCTTCATATATGCAGTTTTTCCATTACTTAGAGTGTTAGTTTCCTGTTGTAGCTGTAACAAATTACCACAAACCTTGTGGCTTAAAAAAAGCACCAATCTTATAGTTTTGGAGCTCAGAAATCTGAAATGGGTCTTATGAGGCTAAAATCAAAGGCTGTGTTCCTTTTGGAAGCTCTAGGGAAAAATCTGCTTCCATGCCTTTGCTAGCTTCTAGAGGCTGCCCACATCCCTTGGCTTGTGGCCACCTCACTCCTACCAGTGCTTCCACTGCCACATCTCCTCCATCTCCGACCTTGCTGCCTACCCTTTATAAGAAGCTTTGTGATTATATTGGGCCCACCTGGATAACCTGGGATACTCTCCCCATCTCAAGATTCTTAATCACATTGCAAAGTCCCTTTGGCTGTGTAAGGCAGCATGTTCAGAAGTCCAGGGGTTAGGATGTGGACATCTTTTGCAGCCATTATTCTGCCTGGCCCACTTGGTAAGGAGATACAGAGAGTGAAGTGAGAAGCAGGACAAGAAATAAGGCTTTAGATGCAAGATAGTTCAAAGCAGCTACAGTAGTTGGCTCCACATACTTAGCAATCAAAACAATTGGCAACACAGAAACCTTTACCCTTAGAATAAAGGTGGATAAACACTCTCCAACAAAACTGAACAGTCTGCCAGGAAAGATCTTGGGTTCCCATACAAAAGAGAAAGATCAAGAAGAGCACACAGAACAACTGATCCTAGATAGGCAAAGGGAAATGAGTGGAAGGCAAGGTGGGGAGAGAAGAGATTTAAAAATTTTAGGGGCTGGCCCCATGGCTGAGTGGTTAAGTTCACACACTCTGCTTCAGCAGCCCAGGGTTTCGCCGGTTTGAATCCTGGGCGCAGACACGGCATGACTCATCAAGCCATGCTGAGGCAGCACCCCACATGCCACAACTAGAGGGACCCACAACTGAAAAGAAAAAAACACACAACTATGTACCGGAGTGCTTTGGGAGAAAAAGGAAAACCGAAATCTAAAACAAAAAAATTTTAATTAGTGTCCTCAAAAAGATTTAAAAGTATTACATTCATAAAACAAAAATAGTCTACTATGAAGAGGGAGAAATTCCAAAAAGTTTCTTGGAAAATAAGATAATTATTTGTAGGACAAAAATACAATAGATAACCTGGATAAAGTTGAGAAAAACCTCCAGATTATAAGGTAAAGAGACAAGGTAGAAAATATGAATGAAATTGAAGATAAGTCCAAAAGGCCCAACATCCATCTAACAACAGTTGTGAAAGGGAGAAAAAAAAAAAACAGGGGGAAAAAATTAAGAAGCATAAATAATCAACAAAATAAAAGAAGGAAACTTTCCTGAACTGAAGAGGAAGAAAATTGTTCTTTTGGGAGGGCCAGCTGAGTGTTGAGCAGGGTGAATACAAATAGACACCCTGAGAGACATCCTCACAAAATTATAGAACACTGTGATGAGAGAAAAGACTCAAAAGTCTCCAAAGAGACTGAAAAAAAAAAAAAGGCCTCACCCACCAGTGAATACAAAACAGTTCTCAACAGCAACATTGCTTAGAAGACAATGAGTCATGATTTCAAAGCTCTGTAGAACATTATAAGATTGAATCTAAAATTCGAATCTTCAGACAAACCATCCATCACGAACAAGGGCAAAGTCAATACATTTTCTGACAGGTCTCAGGAAGGCTGCTCAGGAGGGGCATTTGGCAAGCGGCATCCTTATTGTTACGTACTTGGGAGGTACTGCCACAAAATAAAGAAGGAAGCAAGGAGGGGAAGATGGGAACACAGCTGCAGCAGACACTGCAGCTGGCTCGCTCCACACCCGTTCCTACCCGCTTTGTGTGTGCCAGGTGCTACAGAGCCTGGAAAGTCAAAAACAGTACGTCCCTCGCTCTCCCGTAGCTCCATGCCTCCGCACAGGCAGAGAGGCCGTATCCTGAGGCAGCGGAGGTAAAGCTTCTGCTCTGGTTCCTGATTCCTAACACCCTAAGGGCTGAGTCCCGGGCTGCGGAGCAAAGGAGCTTTTACTGGAATGTTCCATTGTGTTCTTGGGGGTTTCTCCCGGTTAAATTGTTCATTCCTGACTCTGTCACATCTCTGAAGGACACAGAAATTTTGTAAACCCTTTATTACCCTGACATAAATCACTTTCTGCCTAAATAACCTGGTATGGATTCTGTGGCCTGCCTTTGAGGATTAGGAATAAGAGTGAGGGGGGTTAGGACAAGTGGTTATTGCTTTCATTATAATGTTTTCACGTTATTTTATTGTTAGCTATGTGCATGTATTACTTTGAATAGAAAATTTTAAATGTTTTAATGTAGCAATGGGCAAAAGAAATGAGGTCTTTTGTCTAGTTCACAGAACACCATATCCAAATGAGCCGCACACAAATGCACGGTTCTCCAGTTCACTAGTAACTGAAGAAATGCAAATTGAAGTGATGCTATACCCACTCAAATGCCATAAATTTAGAAGCAACATACATACCTATTGCAGGGTGAGCTGTGCAGAAACTGTACTTTTAGGTGGACGTGTAAAATGTTACAGCCTTTTGGGAAAGCAATCTGGAAACACTGATTAAAATATAGATTAAAATTTAAAATATATGTACACTTTCAATTCAGCAAACCCACTCCTAGAAATCTATCCCACAGAAATAAATAAAACCACCAGAATTTAAGGACTGTTTGTTATAGTAATAAACACTGGTGTTAAAAGAAAAGAAAAAGTAAAGAACCAATAGTGGTAAAAAGAGTGAATACTGAATAAATTAGAGTTCACCCACACCATACTTTTAAAAGAATAAATATCAGCTATACCAGTTGATATAAAGGGGTTTCCATAAGGTGTTATTCAGTGAAAAATATCAAGCTCAAGAAAAATGTGAAGCCTCCGCTCAAAACAGTATATATTTTGGCCAACCCAGTGGTGTAGTGGTTAAGTTCACTCCACTTCGGTGGCCCGGAGCTCACCGGTTCGGATCCTGGGTGTGGACTTACACAACGCTTACCAAGCCTTGCTGTGGCAGGCATCCCACATATAAAATAGAGGAGGAGGGTCACAGATGTTAGCTCAGGTCCAATCTTCCTCAGCAAAAAGAGAAGCATTGGTGGCAGATGATAGCTCAGTGCTGATCTTCCTCAAAAAATATATCTATATATTTTAATGACTCTCTCCTTTGCTCACAGTGTTCCTTCCACTTGAAATAGCCCTCCCCCATGAGATCAACCTCTCATCTCTGCCTAGAAAATCTTATCCACATTGAGTATAAATTAGCTTGACATTTTTGGAAAAGCAGTACAAAAATATAATTCAAAATATAAAACTTGTAACCATTTGACTCAACAATCTGATATCTCTGAGTTTACAATAAGGAAGTAAATGTGTAAGTGGAACATGAGCATATATGAGGAGTTTTATAACAGCAAAAACATCTAAATATTTATCACTAGAGGATTAGTCAAATGAGTTATGATTTGTATGCTCAATAGAATATTATACAGCTGTTAAAAATGATGATGACGGGGCAGCCCAGTGGTGTAGTGGTTAAGTTCAAGCATTCCACTTCGGTGGCCAAGAGTTCATTGGTTCAGATCCCGGCACAGATCTATGCACCACTTATCAAGCCATTCTGTGGCAGAGTCCCACATGTAAAGTAGAGGAAGATGAGTATGGGTGTTAGCTCAGAGCAAATCATCCTCAGCAAAAAGAGGAGGATGTGGGGTTAGATGTTAGTCCAGGGCTAATCTTCCTCAAAAAAAAAAAATCTAGGACATACTGCATAAGTGATAGAGGTCAGTTACAGAAGAGCATACTATGATACAGTAACATAAAATTAGACATATCTACCTATGGATATATTCATATTTATTTATAGAGATATTGATGTTTAAAGGACCTCTGAAAACATTTTGACAGTGGTTATCTTTAAACTTGTGAGATTTAAACTAATTTAAACTTCTCTTGCTTTTTATTTTTATGTACTGTTTTAATTTTTATCAAATGATATAGTTTATAAGCACAATACAGCAATTTTTAAAAAAATAAGTCTACAGCTCTGTAAGTTCCAAGTTTTTGAATGTCAAATTATGCTCACTAGACTTTAATAAAACAATAATAACTGGCATTTATTGAGCATTTAAAAAGTACTCAGTACCATCCTACTAGAGCATATATTCACGTACTTATCTTCGCAACAACCTTATTACATAAGTACAAATATTATCCAAATTTTACAGTGAGGAAGGTGAAGCACAGAAAGGTTATTTACTTTAAAAAACCAAACTGTGATATTTTAGAACAATTTTCATCAGTTTGAAACAACAAAAAGCAAAGATAAAAAAAAGTTTTCCATTTAACAGCACTCACCCCATAGTCTAGAATCAATCAATCATCTCTCATTTCCTAAACACTCTGGTTTTTAGCATGAAAGTTTACCTCCTTTTCTGTTCTTAGCCGTGTGCTCTCTCCCCACTGTATTTTCTGCCATCTTTTAAAGTACAGCTATGACAAAATCTTTCTAGTTGTCTTGGGTTATGTTAACTTACATGCACCAGCATCTGTGTGGTTATAAAAATCATCCTTGGCAAAATTTTCTTTCATGCTGTGACACTCAGAAGCAAAAGGAACCTAAGAAGTGACTCAAAGTTTTGGTGCTTAAAGTGTTGTCACACAGAAAACAAAAATGCTCAAAAAACACAGCAACCCAACACCCATGCACTTCACATTTCAGAGAGCACAACGGAAGAGATGTAATTACTATGGTTAATTGGTTCCTGGTAAAATGTCACTGAGAATGAAAACTCATTAATACATCATTTCAATCACTGGAGACACCGGTTGTCTGCTCTGTGGTATCAATACTGACATCTTTCTCAGGGTTACTGCCCTCTTCAAAGGAGAAAACATAAACATCAATCTGTATATCATGCTTTGGAATGCATTCTTTACTGTTTCTGTGAAAAATCATACATATTATCCAGCCAGGTAAACTTCTGCATAGTTCAGGGAGATCCACGTGAGATTTCTGTCTAAAAGCCTGACCTTTACACATTAAGCAGGTGTGTGAGATTGATAAATATAAATGCAGATGAGTAAAAAATACTCTCTCTGGCTTGTCGTTACTAAGGTTCTTTTGGAAACTTTTTAAAAAACTGATCAGACTGAAAGGAAAGCTGTTACATCAGGATTATCTCACAGGTTATGTTTCCACATCAGAGAATTAAACCAGCCCTAGAGATTAAAATAGTTTAGGAAAAAGTCCTAAATGCATTCCACCAATTTTTAACATTGTCTCTTCCGTTCTCATGTACCTCACTATTCATCTAACTCCCAAATCTTTAAACAATAAAAGTTTAAATGGGAATGAGAATGATGCTGCTGAAGTTAACGAAGGGGAAGGAGGAGGAGGAGGAGAGAAGGGAGGGAGAAGAAGAAGAGAAAGAGAAGGTAGTGGTGGTGATGGTGAAAATTATGATGGTGATAGTGATGGAGATGATGCTGGTGGTGGTGATGGCGATGATGGTGAAGGAGAGAGCGAGATGATGGGGTGCCTTTTGCATTAGCCTGCACTTCTAGGTTTTTAACGCACCTTAGTACATTAAAAACACAATCATTGGAACTAAAGAGCATCTACACTTCTACACGAGACATTTCTTCATTTTCGTTTTTAGTTTAGTTGTTATTTTTAACAACCAATCTTCATATCACCTTCCGTGAGAGATAATTCTAACATTTCTAAACTTGTGGGGTTTTTTAGCCAAATGTGTTTGTCCTCAGAAAAGAGGGGAAGGGATTTTCTCACCAGAAGAGTGAAATTGTCTTTATGCTGAAAAATTCCCTCCTGAAAAGCATTTGTGCTTTTCATACAAATGAGTCTTTATTAGCGTGGAAAGTTGATCTTGAGATTTTTAGTGAAAAAAAGTCAGGTTACAAAGTAGAATGTACAATGCAATAGTCACTTTGTCTGGAAATATGACATCAGTATATAGTTAACTCTGGGTTGTAGGATTATAGATGATTTTATGTTCTTGGAGTATTTTGCTTTTATATTTTTTCAAAACTTTTTTTGCAATGAGCATGTGATACTTTTGTGATTAAAAAAAAAAAACCATAGTTTTAAGCCTATGCAAAGAAAGAGGACATTTTTTCTGGCTGTGGCTAGAATAATAAAACTGTAAATGGAATGTTTATATGGAGAGGGCAATGAAACCTGAAAACACAGATCTGCCCTCTTTGCTAGGGATGAACTTACAGCAGTGAAGGAGTTCTCAGGAAGAAAAAAAAAGAGAAAGCATAAGTATTGAAGACGAAACATTTCTGAGGGTCAGGGAGAGGTGTCTGAAAAAGACAGAGTTCATCTCAGCTCAGCAAATAGTGATTTATCATCTCCTCTGTACCAGCACTGAGCTTCACAGCAAGGTGGAGTCAGAACATGCATGGAGCCTATAGACCAACAGGAGAGAGAGAAACCGGAACATAGGACGTAAGGCAGTAGGAGGAGTGCTCTGTGTAATGGGCACTGGCTTCCATGAAATCCCAGAGGAGAGGCCTGGAAGGGTCATGTCAGGGTAGTTTCCTCAGAGACATGGATATAAAGGGTGAGTGAAACTAAAGCAGAGGAAGAGGGAGAGTGTTCCAGGCAAAAGGAATGCCATTACCAAAGACCCATCAGTGGACAGCAAGATGTGTTTGTGGAGCAACACACGGGTTCAGATATGAGGTATACGGATAGCGCTAGAGGAACGAGCAAGACAGACGAGACTTATGGGTTGGGAGCCCACCACTACCCCTGGACATCAGACTAGGAACTTTGAAGTTTAACTTGTAGGGATGGAAATCCACTGATGGATTTTAAGTGGATTGACAATTCTGAGCCCTGTGCTCCCAGAAAACACTGATGTAAGAAACCTCCCTACCCTTTTGTGTTTCTGAAATGGCTTACGAAAAAGAATCACCCTGCCCACGTAACTTAAGCAACAGGCACCATCCACCCTCTGATATAACTCCTGTAAGACAGTGGATGCCTCCCTTGTTGACCTGTGACAAGGCCAAACACAGATCTTTCCCCTTTTTCCTGAACCTGTTGACCTGGCCAGCACAGACTGCGTTCGTTTCTCAGGGCTGCCGTAACAAAGTACCACATACTGGGTAGCTGAAAACAACAGAAATTTATTGTCTCACAGCTCTACAGGCTAGAACCCTGAAATCAAGGTGTTGGTGGGGCCACGCTCTCCCAAGACTGTAGGAGAGAATCTGTTGCATGCCTTTCTCTCAGCTTCTGGTGTTGCCGGCAATACACTGCCTTCCTTGACTCGCAGCTGCATAACTCCTATCTCTGCCTCTGTCGTCAGATGGCATTCTCGCTATGTGTCTCTATCTTCACCTCTTCCTATAAGGACACCAGTCATATTGGGTTAGGGCCCACCCTAATGAGCTCTTCTTGACTTGATTACATCGGCAAAGGCTCTATTTCCAAGCAAGGTCATGTTCACAAAGAGTTGAGGCCAGGTTTTCAAACTATCTTTTGGGGGGACACAATACAATCCATAACATAGATCATCCAACTTCCCATTCTTTATCTCATGAATAATTAGAGCTGTTGGTTCCCCTGACACTAGCTAGCCACAGAAAAAAAAAAACAATTTCCTGTGCAGGAAACTGACTGAGTCTTCCTCTGCTTACAAAAGAACTCCAACTACTACCCACCCCCCTGCAATGTGCTTACCTCCCCCATAAAAGTCTAAGGCAAATCCACTGTGCCTAGACATTCCGACCTTCAGGTCTGGGGTGTTCTCTCTATTGCAACAGCCTGAATAAATTCAGTCTCCTTGCTTATTCGATTTTTGTCTTGACGGTGGGTAGGGTGTCACAGTCAAATTCTCTCATGTATTTTGAGTAAGAACCGACAGGTGGGCCATGGCGGCAAGGGCTGGTAGTAGATACTTGGTGGCATGTGCTATAGAGTGCCGTGGTGCTCAGCCCAGATCCCTCCACTGGACCATGGCACTCACACCCTCCTTGCTGAGAACATCAGCTGCTGACAGCTCTCAGGGACAGCTGAGGCAAGTCTCTGGCTGGTAATTGCCTCAGCTTATTCACTATTTGTACTCAGAAGACTAGACAGATGTAACAGTATAATGTGTTTGTGGTTTCTCACTTCTAACTATAAGTATCTTCCTTCCCCACCCTCCAGCCAATATAAAAAGGGAGCTAGGCCCGGTGTTGCCTTTCTTGTGTGCTTTTGTGTTGCAGGGGGAAGTTGAGAGGCACACAGGAGATAAAACTCCCTCCTCCCTCCAGACTTGTGTGTCCAAGACCCACGGCTCGTTGAAGCGGTTAGGCTGAATGGTCCCAGAGCAATGGAATGGGGTTAGGCAGGGCCTATGGAAGCAGCCATATCAAAAGCAGCTGCTATCTGTTTCCAAAAGACCCCGGAAGGAGACGTTTTCACAACCCCTTAAGGAGAGGTACCAGAGTTGGCTCAGAGATGCTGGAGAGACAGACACTAAGAGAGTTGGCCTTGGGAACAGTAGCTCAAGGTGGCATGCCAATGCTTGACAGGAAAGCAGTAAAGCCACTCACCTTCAAATGGACAGCATACATTTGAACAACGAGAATCTTAGTTATCACAATGATGGGCTATAGACCAGAGGCCTTCTGCCTTCCCCACTCCCCGATCCTTGTGTGCCTGCAAGGAAATGGAGCAACCTTCCAAACAGGACTGAGATCTAATTTCTCACCCTCTAGAAAGTTAAAGCTCAAAGTCAGAATAAATTTGGTTTATAAAAACAAGGCATTTCTTGCCCCCGCTCCCCCGAGTGTGAAATTTTTGACTGCTATAGAGGCGAATGCAAGCCAGCCAGACAGCAGTGTACAGTAGATAAGACAGCTACCGATCGCTGACTTGAGCAAGTGTCTCCCTGAGCTCCAGCTCAGAGACCATCATTAAAGCTCTCCAGAAAGCCACTCTTCAGGGAACTGTGGTGGGTCACCTCTCCCAATGCCCCACAAACAAAAATGCCTCTTCTCTCCTCCTTGTTCCTCATCTGTTTCGTAAACAAGAAATTAAACTGCCATGTCTAGGTCCATATTGACTTAAGTGCCATTACACAAATATAGGCTTAGTAGGTCTTTCCTGCCCCCTGGGGGAATGAAGAAAGGACTAGAAGGTCCTTCCCTCCAGAAATCCCCCTGAGTTGGGGGCCTCTTTCAAAATGGCTAAAGGAGAACAGTATTATAAGAAGACAGATTCTCAATCCCACATGGCAACAACACCCAACTAGCAGGTGTCAGGGAGAAACGCTGGCTGGCTGCTGGAATCACTCAGGAAAGAAGGAAGAGTATCTGCCCCTTCCAAGGAAACCTGCCCAAGGAGTGGGATATTCCTCCTTTCTTGTTTATTTGCTGTAACACTTTCTGCTGCTTATCTTCTCAAAAATGTTCAAGTCCTCTCTCAAGGTTTTCACAATGAGTTCCTGTCTTCCTCGAATCCTTGTCACCACCATTCCCTCTACCCCTGCAAAGCCAGGTTGCTGAGACCCCCAAACACGCTTCAGACCCATACACCCCATGGCTCTCCTCTGCCCTTCTGTCTTCCTAAACACCCCTTCCTGGTCCCCCACCTCTCTGTAATTAGCTTCCTGGCCCTGTGAGTGCCAGGGGGAATGCCTTCATTGGAGCTCTGCATCATCTTCCTTCCATGCTCCTGGATAGCATTTAGGACAACAGCTCCCACAGCTTCCCAGTCACTCTCCGGTATAAGAAGAGTCTCATTTGAATCATTTAGACTCAGCTTTCAGGGATTGGAAAATTCTGCCAATGTAAACCCAAATCCAATCTCACATGTAATGTAAAGGCTTTCTCCTTCTCCCAGTCCAGGCCTGATTTGTAGCTCAGAGACAGAAAGAGCAAGGCCTGTCCCTTCACACCCTCTCCCCATGCTCCATCTCTCTCTACCTGGTCTCCCTTCATCCTCAAGAGTTAGAGTCCAGGAGGAGGCATGAGAGAAGGGGACACTTACATAAGTAGTGCTGGTCCCCTTCACCAGTAGCAACATTGATGTGACAGGTATTCCCCACAGGGCCTCATGTGGGTTTGAGGGGTGATCCCAGGGGGAGCCTCCATCCTGCATGATTTCTGGATGAGAGACAAGCTCCTCAATGACTTCCTGTCACCTCCTTCCCCTCACCTCTTGCCCCTTCAGACACCCCATAGCTTTTCATGGCTGACAGTCCTCTCCTGGCAGGCCACTCTCTTCAATCTGCCTCTATGTTCCACAGCATCCATGTGGTCCACAGAAAACTGACCAATCCTTGGCAGGCCAAGTGCCAGAAACGCAGGCAGCCCCACAACCCTGACATCATAAGCTGCTCCCACCCAGCCACACCTTCCAAATTCCCCCTGCAAGAATTAGGTACCAGTCTTCATGCTCACTATGCCCTCTCTCTTCCCGGGTACTTGTGCAAAGTTCTCCTGAGAACTGCCCCTCCTCATTCTGCGCTAGGGGCAGCCCCAGAGTTGGCCTGCAGCTGCAACTGCTCAGCATCATCAAGCCCAGGAGTGCACCGCCAGGCTCTCTTCTCTCTTCTCTTAGGGGAAGCGAGGACATCCTCACCCTTCACCACATGGAAGGGAGAGGAAACACTCCCCACGCTCACTAGGCAGACCACCTACTACTAAAAATCTCAGCAAGGATTTTTATAATCTCTCTCGCATTTATAATCTTCTGCTTTTGTAAACTGGTGGGAGGGTGTGGGGGGCACAGAAGTGGAAAGTGGGCGTTGAAGATGGTAAGATGTCCTGGCCACCTCTAAGTAAGTCCTGTCTAGGTCTGGCAGCTCCTTGGCAGGCTCTTAAAACTGTGGGAGTAATTAGGTCACATTGTTTTCAGCTTTGAGGCTCTGCAGAAAATCTGAAACAACAGGAGAAGCTTTGCATGGGATCTCACTACATAGTGGAAGGCTCCCAGTCCTTCAAAGCCCCACACCAGCCCCCAGCCTCTCCAAGAAGCCTTTCTGCTCTGACAGCTCTGGCCCTCATCGAGAGCTCCTTTTCTGGAATATCCAATGCACTTAATGTCAGAGCAACACATTCTGATGTGTAAATATATTCTGTCTCATGTCAGTCTCTTGTTGTCTCTCCATGTTGGTCCCGATAGCACTGCAGACTTTTTGAAGATAGAGGCTGTGCTTTATTCTTATTTTGTATCCCCTACGGCTTTCATCACTTTGCTGCCAACATTAAGGTATTCAATACATATTTGAAGTGAGTTGAATTGAATTTTCAATCAGACACAGTCTGGATGGAGAGAGCCTCGATGTGGTTAGGGGTGTGGTGCACAGGGCAGAAAGAGAACTGCACACAAACTTTCTTTCTGAAATGTAGGTGTTGTAAAATTAAGGAGGGATTTTGCAAAGACAACACACGCTGCTGCTCCTTGGAGCTGGATGATGTTGTTTGCACATCTTTGGGAGTAATAACCCGGGCTCAGGACTCAACGTATTAGACCCATTTGCACAGGCAGTCCCGGGCGAGCAGTGAGACTGTGAGAGGGGAACGAGGGAGGGAGCTAGGATATGGGCTCCTTTTCCACCTCAGCTGAAACCCCCTCCCACCCAGAAGGTTTGGTGACTGGACAGGAGTGTCAGAGGCTCAGATATGGCAGGAACTCCCTGTGGGAGCAGGTACCATGGGTTAGATGAGCAGGCCCCCCTTCTCCTCTCCTCTCCTCCCCTCCCTTCTTTTTCCCTCTCCTCTCTCTCACACAGGCACACAGAGGCATGCACACACTCACAGTGCATCAGGAGGGAGTTACTTGCCAAAATGCAAGTGAACACTAGGGGCTGAGCTATTTCCTCTCTTCTCTTACTTTCACACGCTTCGTCACCGACAGGGAATTTTTTCAAGAAAGGTTGTAATATTACTCAACCCCGTCCAAGTGCATTTGAATACTTCTAACTGTAATATGTCTAGCTTGGATTAGAAAACAGCGACCCAAGGTCTTGAATACCACAAGCTAATGAATTCAGAAATACTTCCATTAACATTAACACCCAAAATGACATGACAGCAGCCCCACAGGCTAGAACAGGAAGTCCGGAGTTAATGCTCTTCACTTCCCGCCTTTCGTAAGCCATCATAGAAACCCTGAGGTGTGTGCAATCTTGCTTCCGAAGTTGGTGGAGTTAGGGGTCTTGAGCCTTACAGGCATCCCACCTTTTCTCTTGAATCTGGAAGTTAGTGCCAAGGTCCACGTCTGCGCTTCATCTGCTCACCTGCTCTCCCATCCCTGCAAGGTGACAGCGGCCATGCTCTCCTGCACCTATTGGAGCAGGAGGTCCTCCTCTCACTGCCAATCAGGTTTCTCCACCTAACGCCCCTCCCAAACTTCTCCTAGAGGCTCAAAAGTTACTTTGGGGTGATAATGATATAGTATAAAAGTGAGATTAATTTAGTAGCAGTTGAGGATCATTTATACTTGACCCGTCGTCCTTAGGAAGCAGCCAAAAGAACTAGGGCCACAAAAATGGCTAGGGGAGCTCTCTTCACCATGCTTTGAATCCCACAGGCATCCTCCAGTCCTACAAAGAAGAGTTCTAAGAGGCACATTTTAACAATAGGCAGTGGCGATATTCGGGTTGCATGAGTTGTGTTTCTGCTTGGTCCTGAGGATGATGACATTGTATTCCCAAGTAATGATTCTTGTTATGTGACAAGGAGTTGGAGAAAGGGATGCTGAGCAAAGGAGTCCATATATTCCCCATAACTCGAATTACTACAATGAATTGCTACATTACTCACCTTTGCACTGGACATTAATCACGAAAACAAAAAACTGCAGAGCCAGGGAGTTAGAGAGGATGTGCGATCTCAACCCGTGCCCTGTGCCAAGTGCAGGCAGCTGCAGTGGAGGTCTGCAAAGCTCGCCTTCCCATCTGCTTCTAAACCATTAGTACAGTGACTTATAAGGGAAAGTCACAGCAGGGATTGAGATAGAGCTGGGCCCGTAGTCACCTGTGAGGGCCACCTGCCTGCAAAGGGCTCATCAGATCCTCCTCTGGGTCCCAGTGCTTGCCATTCAACTGGCCTTACAGACTTGGGCCTGATTTTGCCAAACTGTTGAGAACCTGAGATATTAAAACATCCATACTGTGGAATATTATATATCTAGAAAAAAGATAAATAATAACTATTTTATGTCAAAATAGAGAGGTAGATTATTAAGGTAAAAAACAAGCTACCAAGAGATTTGTAAATATGATCTCATTTGTCTATGTATGTGTCTTAACAAAATGTATAGTATTCTATTTTCCACCAGCTTATGGGAGACAGGCTCAACTTTGAATCTAAGTAGGCTTACAAAAAATAAAGATATGTATATCTAGAACAATTGAGTTTGGAACTAGAATATCCCTTTAAGATGACTTCCTGAAGTGCTTCCCCACCCCTAGTTATGCCACAGTCTGGGGTCTCACACAGTCAGGGAAACGGAGTGAGGGTGGAGGTAGGAAGATGGTCATCAGTCACCTGTCCACTCTGGCTCCACAAGCCATCAGTGCTCTTGCTGTTATGGTCCCTTCGGCTCCAAGAACTCCCTATGTCATGGACAAGGGACTCTGTGCCCTGGATCCATATCCTTCCATCCTGACATATTCTTCAGGAATTTCTCTCTTGGTCTTTCCAAACCCCTACTTCTCTGCTAGGGAATAGAGCCTGGTTTCCCAGTGCTCTAGCACAAATGGAGCTCTGCTCTCCCTCCTGCACCTCCCTCTCGGTCCAGAGGAATATCTTTCCTCCTGAAGTAAACTGTTACATAAAGAAAGTAAAAAGCTAAAAACAAAAACATATGTGGAGAATAG
Organism: Equus quagga; assembly: GCF_021613505.1. Lineage (NCBI taxonomy): Eukaryota > Metazoa > Chordata > Mammalia > Perissodactyla > Equidae > Equus > Equus quagga. Next base: position 76,664,252 of record NC_060270.1, read on the forward strand.
CCCCTTCACACTCCCCAATTAAAGACAAACAATGGCACTTTGCTTTTGCTTAACCTAGATTGTCTTCAAAAACTATTAAAATGTAATAGATTTAACAAAAAAAAATCTGACTTTTAATAAATGTCCAAAAAACTTGTTAGTGTTTGAAAATAAATGTTTAAACAAAGGAGAATGTATTTTATATCAAACAAGTTTAAAGGGCCCTACATTCACAGTCCTCTCTAAAATAAACAAGACACAAAGCTGATCTTGTTGTTGTTTTATTTTTAAAAACATTTTTATTGAAATATAATTTACATACTATAAAATTGAGTCAATCTATGTGTACAATTCAATAGTTTTTAGTAAATTTAACAAGTTGTCAGATCATCACCATAATCCAGCTTTAGAACATTTCTATCACCCCAATAAAATTCCTTGGAATATTTTCAGTCACTCTCAGTTGCCACTCCTAGCCGCAGACAACCCCAGAACTTCCCCAGAAGTACTCCTTTTCTTCTATTGCCCCTGTAAACTCTCCAGTTTCTATCAAAGGCTTGGGCTTTGAAAACAAAAAGCAAGAATTCCTCACAGGTTACTTCACACTCCAACTTGCCGTTCATCTGTGATACCGAGAACCAACTTGGCCAATTGTTTGAATGGTTGAGAAGAAAAAAGATAATAAGTAAAGAAAAAATATTTCTGTTTTAGGTGACAATGGGGATAAAATTAGGGGAAAGATGAAAGGTACTTTAACTTCTTAATCTACGTGCTTCTTAGATTAATTTTGAACTTAAAAAATAAAGAATATAAAAGATGATGTCTTTAAAAAGAATAAAAAAAATCCCCTCCCTCTTTCTATTGGAATAGTCAGGCAAGTGAGCATTCTATTATTTTAAAGCTTGACTAAAGTATCTTTTAGGGAATAATTAGCCATGAGAAGTAAAAAACAAAAAGCCTACAAGCACAATAGAAAATAATAGAAGGATTTGGAAATTTCAAATTAAAGAAAAATCCTTAGAAATCTCTATGTGTATATTATAGCCATGCTAGAATGTGAATTTGGGAGTGTCATTTGTTGGCAGGATCCCTTTCCCCAAAACTTGCTGTTTCAAAAGAATTGATAGTAATGTTGATCACTACCATCATTGTATGGCAAGCTCTGAGAATTTGTTGTGCACCAGGCAGTGTTCAAAGCCCTTAGCATACTAGTTTACTTAATCCCCCTCCAATAACTTTGAGAGATGCATATTATAATTATCATTATTTTACAGCTAAAAAATATGTAATTAATCGCTGAAATTTGCCTGGCTGAGCAGGAGCTTCAGCCCTGTCTGTGTGGACAGCACCCTTTTTCCCCCTGTTTCCCTGATAACGCACTGTCATGGTATGCATCTGCACTTTTTCCATTCAAACCCCACAGTCCTTTGCCTGCCTCCACCCTGGTGTTATTTTCTAATGAGAAAAGAGAGAAAAGATTGAGAAAGAGAAGGAGGCTGAGAGGAGAGAGAAGAAGAGATAATTTAGCGATGAAGTTTGCCTCATGAAGATTGCCCAGTGGCTGCCCCCACATGGTCCCTCAGACTGAGACTGAGGCTATATTTGTTGGAAGGTGAAGCCCAGCTGCTGGAGGACCTAATGTGACAGCAGTCTTTCTGGGGCTCTCGGCACCAGCAGAATACGAAACCTGTGACCCAGCCTCAAGGGAAGCTTTCCTCCCGTTACCTGTACACATAGCCAAGCCCTGGGAAGACCACTCCTTCTTGGACACTGGGAGGGAGCACCTCTGGCAGGGTCATTAGTATTCTCACATGGGCACCATAAGCAGCTTCTTTTTTTTTTTTTTTTCAGGAAGATTAGCCCTGAGCTAACATCTGCTGCTAATCCTCCTCTTTTTGCTGAGGAAGACTAGCCCTGAGCTAACATCCATGCCCATCTTCCTCTACTTTATATGTGTGATGCCTACCACAGCATGGTTTGCCAAGTGGTGCCATGTCCGTACCCGGGATTCAAACCCATGAACCCCAGGCCACCGAAGCAGAATGTGCACACTTAACTGCTGTGCCACCACGTCGGCCCCAGCAGCTTCTTTAGGTGACCCAATTGAGGAAATTGATCAGTGAGATTTGGCACAGGAAAAGAGGAGCCCAGAAGCTGTGTCATGGAGGCTTCAGATCCGGTGTTTTGTGGAAACACTGGAGGAGACTTCTTTCATGTGTTACAAACAAGTGCTAAATGTACAGAAGAAGAGATCCTGCCCGAACAGGAGGACAGCATTGTTGACGTGGCTCCTCTGCACAGGCTGATGAGGATGACATTTGAACTACAATTACTGTCCTTACCTTCAGTTCTGAGCTCCACTCTGCAAGTAAGTTGTTGAAAACTGGGGTATAAAAACTGGAGTGTTTAAAAATGGGAGAGATGACCAAGTTGAGAGAATATCCAGGTGATAGACAATCAAAGGCACTTTGGGCTTTCAACCTGAAAAAGAGAAGACTCTTTTTAACTCTCTGTAAATATTTAAAGGGCTGTCTAGTGGAAAATTAATTTCATTTTTTCACTAATTCCAGAGAATAAATGCAGTCTTTGGAAGAATTTATTGAGAGACAGTTTTAAGCTCAGGATGAGAGAAAACCATTCTGATAATTCCAGCTGTACAACAAAGAAATGGGCTGCCCATCCTTGGATGTGTTGAAGCCATAAGAAAATAGCTCTGTGTTCATGATAACCCGGATGTGATTACACATTGCCTTGGAGACGGATTGGCTGCCTGTTCTGCTCTTTCCAATGCTGAGATTTAAAATCTAAATACGTCAGTATCGTTATTCTTGATTCTTAAGGATTCTGATTCAGGGTTTTGTGTTTTCCTATCCATAGACGTCATTGATTACATCTGAAGATTCATTGATCCTTAAAAATGCCTTCACATAAATTAAGCATAATGAATAATAGGGTGTTATCCTGAAGAGAACACTGAAAGAGGCAATTAATAATCTGGGTCTGCTCCAGAATTTTCTGCATAATTACTGTGTGAACTTGAGAAAATCACCTGTGTTCTCTGAGCATCGGTTTCTTCACTCGTAAAGTGGTTACTATTATTTAGAAGAAAAACTCCTCTGAAACAAATTAGATGAAGTCCCTGACACTGGCATATTCTGAGTGTTCCCCGAAAGTCTTCATGGGCCCTTGGCAAGTTGGGGAGATAGACAACAGTTCCCCATGGTGCTTCTCTTGTTCCTTTACACAGTCATTTCCACACTTCTACTAATCTTTCCTCTCAGAATCTTGCACCCTATTGCTTCCACTTCAACCGTCTGACAAAGGAAAACATCTGGAAAAATCCTTCAGAGAAAGACATTAGAGACTTCAATGTGTTTATCTTTGCTTAAAAGTTAAGATTTTTAAAAACATACATCCTGGAGAGAAGACAACGCTGGGCCTAGTGATTGGGATTGCACACTCCATGGCCCCCAAACATAGGGCTTTACATTTGGACAGAGGAATCTTCCTGGCACAGCTCAAATCGTCCAGGTAGGTGTCTTAAAAATAAAATAATGTCGAGCCCAGAGATTTCTTTTTCTTCTTCATCAAAGAGACTCAGCTTCAAATTGAAGAGTGATTGAATGGAGCAGCATCAGGCATCATCTCTTAATAAATGCAGCTGCAGGAACCAGCCTAAGAAATGTGATTTTCCAGCCCGCTTGGCCAAAACTGCTATCATCAAAGATATCACTTACGCGAAATACATTCTCTCTTAAAACAATAATCAATATTAGACACCTGTCGCCTTCTCATTCAACTCTTGTACTATGCTGAGATCTGCTAGCTGATGAAATATGGAGAAGAAAGCCTTCTGAGTTTGTTTCAGCACCTGAGCCAGCTCCAGAGGCCTGGGTGAGAGAGGAGGAAACAACCACGGGGAAGATCACTTGTGAGGCAGGTCCAGGTTCACTTCCTTCTTTCTCTCCCATCCCCATCCCTAGTGTCTGTGTGTGGCTATTAGCATAATAACTCATCAAAGTTGTGCCACAAGGGGAATCATTATTAACAAGAGAAAGGTTTGTTGTTGAGATGTCCCATCTGAGACATTTGAGAGGCCAACACTGAACTCAGAAGTAAAGCTCCTAGTGGTGAGCTCCTTCAAGGTGTGCCTCAGCTGCAGAGAACTGCCAGGTGGCACCCCTCTCAGAGCAGCACTCACCCATTAGCTGATGAGGTAGGCACAAAGGCAGCCATTTTGGCCTTATAAGGGACAACTCCAGCAGGCTTACGTGCTCCCAAGCTTCTTGTAGGGTTGTCTGCAGCTTTGTTGGGCTGCTTCACAGTTTGACCTCTCTCTTCCCATCATGCTTCAGACCACTTCTTTCCACAGGTTTTGAGCCCTAACAAATATCCAGCCCCACCAACTCTGTCACCAGTGTCTGCTTCTGGAAAACCAACCTGCTACGAAGAGTGAGCCAGGGAAAGGGTGGTTGAAGATAAGGTCAGAAAGTTGTCTGGGATCTTGACTTTGGCTTTTACTGAGTGAGACAAGGGCTCTGGAAAGTTTGGAGCAGAGAGCTGGCTTGGTCTGACTTTTCAAAAGAATCTCCTTGGCTACTGTGTTGTGAATAGAATCGGGGAGGACAAGGGTAGACTAGGAAGAAAAGATCACAATCCAGGTGAGAGATGATGGTTTGCACCAAGCAGTAGTGATGGGGAGGGGGCTGTGAGAAGTGGTAGGACTCTGGATATGTTCTGAAGAAAGAGCCTTCAGAACTTACTGATAAATTGGATGTGGGTTGGAGGAAGAAGAAAAGTCATGGATGACACCTCTGTTTTGGACTGAGCAACTAGAGGAGCAGAATTGCACGTTTGCAAATATTTGATGCTGTTAGTGCCATGGAGTCGATTCCAACTCCCAGCCACCCTGTGTAGGGAAGAGCTAAACCCTGCTTGGTCTTTTTATTTATTTATTTATTTTTGGTGAGGAAGATTGGCCCTGAACTAACATCTGTTTCCAATCTTCCTCTTTTTGCTTGAGGACAATTGTTGGTGAGCTAACATCTGTGCCAATCTTCCTCCATTTTATATGTGGGATGCCACCACAGCATGGCTTGATGAGCAGTACTTAGGTCTGAGCCCGGGATCCGAACCAACAAACCCCAGGCTGCCAAACTGGAGCATGCGAACTTAACCACTACACCACTGGGCTGGCCCTACCTGCCTGGTCTTTTTGCACCATCCTCTCACCTTCAGGTGCTATAGCAAACAACGCACTGCTGCTATTCATAGGGTTTTCATGGCCAATTTTTTTGGAAATTGGTGGCCAGGTCATTCTTCCTAGTTTGTCTTACTGTGGAAGCTCTGCTGAAACTGGCCCACTATGGCTGACCCTACTGGTATTTGCTTTCAGCATCACAGCAACATGCAGCCACCACAGTATGACAACTGACAGACAGGTGATGTGGTTCCCTGACAGGGCAATGAACCTGGGCTGTGGTGGTGAGAGCACCAAATCTTCACCACTAGACTACCAGGGCTGGCAGAGAAGATTAGAAGTTTGATTTTGGACTTGTGACAATTGAGATGACTTTTGAACATCTAAATGGAGATGTCAAGGAGACAGTAGGCTATAAGAGTCTAGATTTGTGCAAGAGGCCTGAAATGGAGATATAAATTTAGGAGTCATCACCTTATGAATAGTAAAGCTGTGAGTTAGAGGGAAAGTGAGTGTGAACCAGGAGAAAAGACATCCAAGGATCAAACCCTGGGATGTTCATCACCTTTCTGTCCAATGTTGACAGATCAACCAAACACCCAAAGCACACAACCAAACATGTTAGCTAGGGAAGGTAGAAAGGGAACATACCAAGACAAAAGGGACTGAAGGTCATCAACCTGTCTACTGAATGAAGAAATTCAGGTTTACAGCTAACTACCGCTGTACCTGATGCTGGGAAGCAAAGGGCAGCGTTATCAAGAAACACTGTTTTGACTCTGGATCCAAGGTATTTTTCCTTAAAGCAGCATGCCCAGAATAGATCCTCTAATCTTGATTTAAACCTTATCAATCACGTCACAGTTTAATTTTTGTTGTCACTAGCAAAACAAGCTGTAGATCACCTGGAAATATGACTTTTAATTTAAATGAGCAAGCAATTAACATTAAGAAAAGTGACCACAGAGCTCTAAAAATCCATTCTAATTGAAAGAGAAAAATATGAATCATACATGCACATGTAAGTTTTTAAAAGCAATCTTTCTCTTCCTTTTTATGCCTGCACTGGAAAGACAGGTAAAAACCAAGTGGACAGGGACACGAGAAAAACATAAAAGTTTCTTCAGTTCAGTGCTTCTCAAACCTAGTGTGCGATGAATTGTGTAGAATTGTGTAAAATTTCAGACTCTGATTCAACAGGATCTGGAGTGGGGTCTAGAATTTCTGCATTTTTAACAAGCTCCCAGGTGTGTTGCTGCTGCTGGTCCACAAACTACACCCCAAGGAGCAAGGCTTTAGTTAACCTTATCTGATAAGAAGGTAAATTGACCATGCGGCAGAGAAAAAACCCCCTGCAGACACAAGCTCACCAGGAGATCTTAACTATAGGTGCACATTCACAGAGGGGGAAGACTTTTGGCTAGAAGCAGAAAGATTCTAAGGGAATAATATCTGTTTAAACCTGAGAAAACCAGAATGAAAAATCATAAAATTTTACAGAATAAAAGATCAAGCAATGATTGGAAACTATAGACCATTCTGTTAAAAATGGCACCTAATTATGCACAGGTCTTTATATTTCTTTAAATTTAACAATCTAATTTAATTTGTACATCTTATTTACAGGTAATGTTTATACTAGTATTTTAATAGCTTACTTGAATGCTTTTGTTTATTTTTAAGAGAATAATTAGACAAGGATGCTTTTTCTATTTTCTTTGATTCACTTATCTCAACAGTTCTCAATCCTGACTGTGCATCGTAATCTAGAAAGCTTTAAAATTGCTGATCTCCAGGTCTCACCCCTAGAAAATATGATTTCATTTCTCTGAGAATGGGCTGTGGGCTCTGTAACTTTTATAGCTTTATTGTATAGCCCAAAGTAAGACCCACTGAATTTAACCAAACCCAAGGGAACTTGTGGACTTCCTGAGACTATAACACAGGAAACGCCATCCACACAGTGGTGGAGTATCAGCAGGAAACGACTTCTGGAGACTAACCTTGCACACCCTAACTTATAAAGTTCTAGCAAACATCATAAGGGATTAACCAAATCCTTTGATCTCACAAACATCTAAAAATCTAGTCACTTTTCTTTCCCTTTTCCATTTTTCCAAATCAAAGGCTTCAGACAAATTATCTTTAAGCAGGTTTCAAAAGACTCCCACTGAAATTGGAATGTTGGTAGTTTCCAGCAGATATCAGAATGAAACCGATAGGAAGAACTGCTCTTGCAGTGTCAGAATTACCTATTGATCCTATGGTGCTTGAAAATATACAGAAGGAAGGAAGGAAGGACGAGAGGAAGGAAGGAAGGAATTTAGGGAGGGAGGGAGACAGTAAGCTCCTTTGAGATAGTATTCAATGTTGTTGTTGTTGACCTGATTTTGAGCAGAAATAATCCAAAAGAGTCATTTTTATGGACACAAATTTCTAAGCCTGAGTCTAAAAGTGAAAGGGCAAATTAAAAAATAAACTTCAGACTTCACAGTCCATATGGAACAAGCACCACAAAGATAGGACATTGAGAGAGTCCTGTAGAGGTGGGTTAGCTCAATTTGTTGAAAGATAGCGGTAAGTAAAGGTAAACTGATAAGATCTCCATGTAAGCCAGTTCACTTCCCTCTATATTCTTCAGCCACTGACAGCACCCCTAAATCCAACCAGCCATTTTAGAAAATGTATTCCTCTGAACAACAGGGAAATTTAGCGAGAATCAGTAAATGGCTTAGGGCAAATCTACGCCACGCACTGGAGAAGTCCATCACCTTTATATATAAGGGATGGCACAGCTCCATGACATTATCTTTGGTTCTTCCATCTGTTAATCAGGAATACAAATATTTGCCTTTTGATGACAGAAAATCCAATAGGAATCTAAACTGCAGCCTGCTTCTCCTGTCTCTTTGATTTTGTTTGGGTTTCCACAGACAATCAAAGTGTAGAATGATGAGGATTATCCAGAAAATGATCCTTGGAGTTTACTCTGCATTTCCCAGACAAGAAGCCAGTGTGGACCCTTCTCCAGATGGAACTGGCTACACTGAGATTCAGTTTCCCACAACAATAGAGCTTCTGACAGAAGGGGCAACAAGTTCCCTTGGGCCTGAGGTCACCTTGTGCTTGGCAGCTGACTTTCGAGAATACCTCCTAACAGAAAGGCTGGCATCTATTTCCAGACTAGCCAGCATCCAAATAGACTATTTCCTCCTCTACCTGAGAAACTGACTATCCCAGCTACCTATAAAAAGAGGACAAAGCAGGGGGCTACGTTTCTTTCCTGGAACACAAACTCGCATGAGCCCAGCAAGCCTCTTTATGAATGAAAGGAGTATCGGGGGACTCCTGCCTTCTCTTGCCAAACCTAGTAGTTTATCTGTGCTGTGCTTCCTCACACAGCTACGGTCAGCTGGCAGCTGGGTGATCTAGGATAGCCTCACTCACACATCTGGAGGTTGGCTGGCTTTGGAATGGGGTGCCTCAGTTCTCTTCCACATGACCTTTCTTCTTCCCCTAAGCTAGTGTATTAGCTTGCTAGGGCCGCCCTAACAAAATACCACAGAGTGGGGGGTTTGAACAACAGAAATTCATTTCCTCACAATTCTGGAGGTTAGAAATTCAAGCTTAAGGTCTCAGCAGGTGTGATATCTTCTGAGGGCCTTTGTCCTTGGCTTTACATAGCCGTCTTTTCCCTGTGTCTTCAAATGGTCCTACCTCTGTGTGCCTGTGTCTTAGTCTACTCTTCTTATATAGATGCCATTCATATCGGATTGGGGCCCTTGTGACCTAATTTAATCTAAATTACTTCTTTAAAGACTCTATCTCCAAATACAGTCACATGCTGAGATACCAGAAGTTAGGACTTCAACATAAGAATTTAGGGGAACACAATTTACGCCATAATAAGGGCTCGCTCACATGGTGTTCTCCAGTTTCCAAGCTCAGCAAGAAAAAGTCCTAATATACAAATGTTTTTAAACCTCTGTTTGTGTCACACTTGCTTACATTCCATTGGCCAAAAGCAGTCTCAAAGCCAATGTCAGTGCAGGGTGGCTCTATCAAAGGACATGCATGGAGGGAGGGGAAGAATTTGTGACCATTTTTTCAGTCTACAACATGTTATGATGGAAATAGATAAAAATTGGCCTGCTCTTGCCCTTGTAGAACTTCACCCTGGTAGGCATAGAGTTAGGTGTCTATTTCCAGAGAAAGAATTTCCAGTATAATGAAATTCAGACTAGTGGCCTATGACAGATTACAGTGTCAATAGGAACAAGTCCTGCAGTTTCTTTAGAAGGTGAGAAAAGCAATGCTTATCCTTCTCTTCCTCACACAGACCTTATGAGATCAGATGTGAAAACTCTGAAAGAAATATGCTCTATCAGTCTCCTTCAGTGAAGTATGTATTATACTGACCAAATTTGAGATATCGTAATTCAAATGTGGATATTTTGAATCAACACCAAATTGTTTAATAGAGATATCTTGCCTTGGGTGTTGACTTATTCCCAGAGTTTTCCCGAACCTTGCCTTTTAACAAGATACTTCAGAATGCAGGCGATGCCCTTCAAATGACACTATGACTGTCACTGATAAGTCTCTGTCAAGCTAAGCTCTCTGTCCAGTGGTCAGTAAATAGCCTAAGATTTGCACAGTCCATTTGCTCCAGCTCAATTTGAGTAGTGTCAGAATCTTCAGAGGTTCCAAGAACCAACAAGCACAGAAAATGAGTTTCTATAACAAATGCTTCATAGAAAAGAACAAGGTCAGACATCTATCTGCATCCAACCCATCCTTTTAAGACACAGCTCAAGTCCTTTTTATTCTGTAATAATATCTCTGATTGTCCTTGCCCACAGAGATCTCTCCTTCTGAACTTCAATAATGTTTTGAGTGGACTAGACTCAATAGGAAGCAAGCAAAAACCAATTTTGTTTTTTCTCACCTTTCCCCATAAGTTTGATTCACACAATCATTCCTTCTTTACCACCCCTGTCGATAAAATTTTGGGCAGATTCCCTTTGCGTTGACCACTTTTAGATATGAAAATGTCCAATGGAAATTAATAATAGCAGAACATCAGTCCAGCCCATCTTATAATCACACAACTTTAACATTGGGAATCTAATAGCCAAACTCCTATTTAATTACACCTTCTCCTGGCCTCCATCTGGTACTTGCCTCAGGCTTGGAAGTCTGCAGTGGAGGAGGAGAGTGATCACCTTCTCCACCCTGCCTCTCTCCTCTGCTCCACCTCCTCTCCCACTCACTAGCTGCTGGCATAGTGGAGATCTGGAGATGGTGCCCTGTAGCCATTGTAGATGTCTGAAGCAGACTCTTCCTCTTCCTTTTGCTGGTTTCTGGGTATTTTCTGCTTTTGACTCCAGCTTTGATGCCTCATACAATGTTTCTCCTCTGGCTAATTACTTCTAACTCTCACTTCTGTTTCCAGGGATGCATCTATGATTTAGGGTTGTATCAACCCTCCAGATGATCTTCATAGGCAGGAACCCAAAGAGATGCACCTAAGCCATCTCCCTTCTATAAGGCCCACATCTCCCCAGGAAATTTGCTCCTTTATTCCACTGTCAGCAGAAGTTCAGTCACTCTTGACACAGCCATCTCTTTCTGGTTTCTGCTGTCCCAGGGCTGTTGGCCAGCTACAACCTCAGTCACTTGCCTTTACTCACTTTAAGAATCAAATAATCTCTGAGTGTCCCAAATTCCAAGGAATATGGCCAGACTTTCTGAGTAGTTTTCTTGAAACTCCCTCCATTTGGTTTAAAATCAATGAAAAGCACTGATGAGGGTGGAAGACATGCACAGAACCCTCTCAGCACCCTCCGAAGAAACTCCTTCTTTCAACTCTTCAATCTCTCCCTCCTGGATATGCTAGACATGGATAACGGGCTAATGAGGACAGATCAATCTCACAGTCTCTTTACATACTCTGCCCAGGTGGTCTCGTCTAGCACATTGCCTTATGAGTGTGGCTACTTGGCACCAACTGATTTGTACTCAGCCTTTGGAATCTTCACCAGAAATCTGAGTCAAGAGCAACAGTAACATTGAACAACTTGTTACTCTTCTATATCCATTGTCCTTAACAAAATTGCCTTATTTTACTGAGTACTACTATAAGACTAGCCATATCTAGACCTTGGGAAGATGAGAGTTTGGAGAAAATGACAAATGAAAAAGAAAATATAATTTGTATCCTTGAGGTCCTAACAAACTAGTGGAGGGTATAGCAGAAACTTTTGAGAATTATCTCTCTATCCCACGGGCTGATGCCCCATTTCTTTGAAAGCTCACCCTCATTCCCCGTGATGGACCCCAACAGCCATGTTTGTATGGTAATGTCACTCATTAGCCATGGCCACCTGGATCTGTGGCTGACATTTTCCTCAAGATGGGCCAATTATATTACTCTCCTGTGAATTAATAATTGAACTGAAAATCATGTCTGACTCTGAAGCTGGAAGGGTAGGCATTTTCTGCTTTGTGGACAGAGAAGAAGAGAAAGTCAATCTGAAGAGGATGAGAGGGAATAGGGTAGACATAAAAAGAGACACAGAAATGAGGAGCAGAGAGAGAATCTGTGAACCTGATTCCTAGTTACCTTCCTGTTGACTGGCTGCATCCCTGCCCTGGGCTTATGATGGATACTTCCTGAATCAATATACAAATTTTCTTTTTTGTGTAAGCTACCTAAGTTAGCTTCTGTTTCTTCAATGCTAAGCATCCTAAGCAATAGAAACACAATGCATACATAAAAAGGAGTTGAGAACAAGGCAACAAGATACAGGTAAATGCAATTGATTAGTGGAGGCATCATGGAGACTCAGTATTTGGGACAATCCTCAGAAGATGAGTAAAATTGCTATGGGAAGAATGGAAAATACTCCAGGTAGAGAAAACGGCATTAGCAAAGGCAAAGAGAATTTAAACATTTAGCTGAGGGGCCTAATGTGTCAAGAGGCACCACTGGAAAGAAAATTAGATAAATAGGTAAGGGTTATATTTTAGAGAATCTTGAAAGCCATACAAAAAAAGTTGGGAAATTCTTGAAGATTTTTTGCTGAGGTAACATGATAGGATATGTGCTATCAAAGCCAATTATTAGACTAGCACTTAGGACAAATTAGAAGGTAAGGGGATTGGATACAGGGAAAGGAGATATAAAGTAATTTCAATAACCTGAGAAAGGGTGATGAGGAGCCATTCTAGGATGGTGAATATTGGAATAAGAATGGGGGAAGGGCAGTCTGAAATTTTAGTGCTGAATCAGAGTAGAGAGTGATGGTCTCATGGCAGAAACTATCCCAGATCTAAAAGGTGCTAAACGTGACCACGTCCTAGCCCACTTCATGAGTAGCTACTGCCCCAGTACACTGCTACTGGGTGGGTTGGGTGCCAGCTGCAACAGACATGTGCTATTTCCCAACTAGCAGCATCTTTCCCCTTCTATGGGGAGCAGCACTCCACTTTCCTTTGAGAAACAGGGTCAGGAAGTTCTCCTAAACTTGCTTGGCTCTATCTCACTGCAGAACTTCAGATGTGATGCAGGCATCAAGGTCTTTGTCATGGAAAGAGACAAATAAGGCACTAACAGACTGTGCAGCTCTCAATCCTAGGCTTAGAGAGCCCCCACCCTAAATGCACCTGCTGTGTGATTCCCACGCCAAATCAGACGTCCTTGGTGGGAAGGAGGCTCTATAGCCATGAAACTGCTGCCATAAAATTAGTCTTTCAAGCTCTCCTCTTCCTAAATTTTGTACTTGATGGAGTCTATGATATTAGACTACTACCTAGGATTGAATGTTGGCTCTCCAACTTACCAATCGTGCAACCTTGGGCAAGCTAATTAACCTCATCATGATTCATCATCTTCCTCCATAAAATGGGGATGATAACAGTGCCTACCTGACAGGGATGTTGTGAAGATTAAATACCTTAAGACTTGCAAAGTGCTTAGGACAGTGTTTAGTGCATAGAAAAGTCTCAAAAATTGTTAGCAAAAGTATCAGAAGCACTTGAACATGTTGGCTAGTTATTGTCCAAAAGAGTAGCTCAGCTTCTCATTACACAAGAGCTGAGATAGTTGCATTTGGCACATTTTCTTCACATTTCTCATAAACAAGCCTGTCCATAAAGTAATTTCACCTGCCTACTTAAGGGTGTACTTTACGGCAAACTCATCCTGGTGGGCCTATTCCAACGATGCAGCTAAATTTGAAGTCAGAAGTTTCATCGGGATTACACTAAGATTCTTTGATGAGTGAAGCCTTTGGCTGGTAACACCTGCCTTACGATTTTTCATAATAGATGATACAGACCTTTGAGACTAAACCATATACTTTTTGTCAATATTGTGATGTCTGCATCTCTTTTTTTCTTTCAGGTAAAAATTGATTGTCTCAGATTTTAATAATACATGGTTATATGCTGGCGCCACTTTCCTATCCTCCCCACCTCCCCATCACCCAGCCTATCTGCCAGGTTCAGCTGCAGCCCCAGACCTTTCTCAGCCCGGAGGGAGACAGCTACCCCTGGCGCTTTAAAAATAATAGGAACTAAGATCCGTTGGCCATTTAGGGTGATTTTGTCAGAGGAAGGACCTAAAACTTGTCACTCTCTCAGCAGAATGCTGACTTGTGTCCCCAATCACTTTAATCAACAATGCAGAATTTCTATAATACTAAGAATCGGTGCTGTAGCCATTTGCCAGGTAATTTGATTTTCAATGGACTGGATATTGAGACAGGCACTCTAATGAACAAGTCAACCATATGATTTCCTGGGGTCTCCAGGCTCTTTCCTTATTAGGTCATTAGAAAGCCCAGCACTTGGACCTTACACAGCACAGTGCAAAGAGTTCAGGGTAGATGTCCTGGCTTCAAGTTCCAGGCCTACCACTTACTCGCTATGAGACAAAAGGACAATAATAATAACCCTAACCCTAACCCTACATCACTGGGCAGTTGTGACTAAATGAGTTAATATAGGTAAAGCACTTGGAACAGCGCCAGACATATGGTGCATGCCTCCAGAGGGATCTTATAGTGAGCCAGGGTGATCATTTATGTTTGTGCATATGCTTAGAATACCGTCAAATGCTTTGCTACCACAATATAGATCTCCCAACATCCACAGAGTGTCTTTGGTAAGATATGCCTCAGAGACAGGCCTGAAATAAGAGGCATCCGTTAAAGTGATGTCGTTCCTATTTAAAGACAGTGCTTACTAATGACTAAATGCCCCTCTTGAAGGACCTGGTGGGTACGTTCCACCTTGAGCTTAGTCCCAAGGAGCATCTATCATTTATCAAAATTTTGTAGGATTTCTTTTATCTGACATGGAAAATTATATAACTTTATTTCACTTTTTGGAGCCAAGATCAATGAAGAACTGTTAAATTAGCACATCCTAGATGCCCGGGAACATCTATTCTTGTTCCTTTCTAAGTGTGAGCTCCACTGTTATTTTTAATTTGATTCTTCTACATCACATTGAATTGATATGAGAGCTCACACTCCTTCACAAGAAGAAGGAACAAGAATTAAGGAGACTTCAGTGATGACTGACTGAGGGATAATGCCCTGTCATCCACCCTGAAGATGTTCCAGAAGAAAACAAACACCTGTCCTACAGGTTAGTCATTTACCTGGAGGTACTTTCTAGGAATCTCTTTCAACGTTCAGATTCTCCGATTTCATCTGCACCCAAGGCACTGTGGAAACTTCAAAGTCATTTGGGAGAAAGTTGACAAACCCAAGAAGCCCACCTGAGTCCACAGCCCCAGCAGGGAACTCTCTCCAGATTCTAGCAGGTTCTCTACTGGAGACTAATGGGAAATGCCCAAGGCGAGCTCGTCGCCCAGTCCCTCAGGCTGAAGACAAGTGGAGCGGGAGATTGCAGAGCCTACAGCAGCATGCTCTTTTTCCAGGGAATTGCTCTAAAGTTGTTTTGTAATGAAGTCAACAAACGTCTGTCGTTTGCTCACTATGCGCTAGCAACGCATCATGAGAAATGCACACACAAATATAAGACGCAATTCCTAATCCCAGGAAATTCATGTTGCTGTGGCCAAGAAAGAGGCAAGTGTTGATACAGCCACAATAGAGGACATAATGGGATAAGAGTGAGATGAGAAGCATAATTCAGGGTCGAGGGGGTGAGAAGAGAGCAGAGTGGTGGAGTGGTTAACAGAAGTCAAACCACTGCCTGGGCTCAAATGCCTGCTCTGCTGCTTATACAACATGTGACCCTGGGTGAGTCACTTAACCTGATGATGCCTCAGTTCCCTTATAATATCAGGATAGTAATAGTCTCTACATCACTGGGCAGTTGTGGTGACTAAATGAGTTAATATAGGTAAAGCACTCGGAACAGCCCCAGACATATAGTGCATGCTATGTTAGGATGAAGCAGTGACGGTTTAATTGTCTTTACAGGGGAGTCCCAAAGAGACAGGAAAGAAAGCTGACAACCAATCCAATCTCCTTGTCAACTAGACCCCCTGGTAAATCGTCTCATGATATTTTCTAGGAAGAAGAGCCCTGGAGAAAGATTGTTCTTTCCTCCACAGACCAGCCCCCTTAACCAGATCACCTAAGAGACCATGTGGCAATCACTGGGGCAACAACCTTGCATTAAACAGTGAGCTTCATTAAAATGTTTTTAATGCCATGTAAATAACTCAAAGGATTTTAAATTCAACCGTTGAGTTCCTCTTTCACTGATTCAGTGTAAGAGCCAGCTTCTCCCCATTTGCTTTTGGGATTCAGCTTCTGTTTAAGATGTTTGATAATCTAATGATTAATCTCCCTCAGTAACTTAATTTTGCCTCAAATATGATGAAAAAAGTCACCCTAGTTGTCCCTAAATAGCACCTAGGGAAGAGAAGAGTCGGAAATAGAAAGTGGACCCTTCCTTATACACAGGGAGGAGAGGTCAGAACTCTGGAGCACCCTGAACTGGCCTCAAGCAAGACCTCAAGCTCATAGATATCTGAGCATAGCTATCAAGTTGTTATAAATAATAAACTCTCAAGAGCAAATGTGATAGATAGACACACAGATAGGTAGATAGATAGATAGACAATAGTTAGGTAGATAGATAGATAGATAATAGATAGATCCATAGACACATAGATGATTGATAGATAGATAACTAAGTAAATAATGTCTCTTTTTAAGTGTCAAGAAATGTTCATGTCACCAAATATTTTCCCCATTCCAAGATTTACTGTGTCTGAAATCCCACCATTAACATGACTTTCAGTTAAGCCATGCCCTTTACAGGCATTTTTTTTTTTTTTCCTGAGGAAGAAGATCTGTTGCCAATCTTCCTCTTTTCTTGCTTGAGGAAGATTAGCCCTAAGCTAACATCTGTGCCAATCTTCCTCTATTTTTTTTTTACATGTGGGTCACTACCACAGCATGGCTGATGAGTGGTGTAGGTCTGCACCCAGGATCCAAACTCACAAACCTGGGCTGCCAAAGTGGAGCACGCTGAACTTAATCACTAGGCCATGAGGCCAGCCTGAACAGGCATTATTTAATAAATTCAAACCTTCTGAAGATTGATAGTTCCTTGTCTTTAACACCTTGGCCTAAACACAGTCATCAGGCTGCCTTCCTCCTTACTAGAAGAACAAGGAAAATGAGAGATGGGGACCCTGCAGAGAGCTATAAAATGGCAGCAGCAGAGAAAGGAGGCAGGCAGTGCCCAGGACAGATTTTCTGCCTTTGCAATTTTGGTCCTAGATCTCTGTCTTGTCCAAATATCATCCTCTGACTTAATAGCAAGGTCAGGAAAAGATTTATCATTCAATCCTTATAACAGGAATTTCAGAAAAGTGTGGTAGGGGGAGACCTCCTTCAATTGGTTGCCACTTGTGGCTGGGTTAGCACACCTTTTAGTTGCCAGAGGAAATAAATGGTAAATGGTGGAATTAGCGTTGGTGGTGACATTGCTCTGAACTGCTCAGTCTGCAAGAAGAGAAGTGAGTAGGAATGAAAATACCCAAAGAACAGCATTGTCATGGGCATTTCCAATGCAACACAGCCAGCCAAATCAATCAGGGTAAAAACTGGCTAAAGGCCACCCTCTAGTCAATCCTGGAAGAGAAAACTGGAGCGACATATGTTCCCTTAAAAATGGAAAATTGCAATTCATTTCCAAAGTAATCATTTCTAGTGCCTGCCCCAACTTTTTATGCTTCTCTGAACTTCCTGGATATATTTACAGCGCAAAACTTCCTTCCTGTGTATGTGTTCATGCTGCGTTTTATTTGCATTGCAGAATATCACTGTAGCCCTCCCAGTCCTTATAAATTAAGTTTATTTTGAGACGAAAGAAATGAAGCAGAAGTAGTCCCTGCTGTGACTTAATGTTGTTAAGAGTTTATTTCTTTGTTTTTCTTGGGAAACTATATTGATGGGGCAGGCAGGGGGAAAAAAAGATAAAAAGCTTCCCCCTACTCCTTGCTTGTTTTCACTCTCATTTTTAAAAAGCAAATGTACCCAAATAATCTCCTTCCAGATGTACTCAGATCAAATGGGGACACTGGGTAATTGAGAAACAAGATTTCCATCTGCTCTATCAATTGAAAGGCAAAAAGTAGAAAGACAAAAAGAAAAAAATCTTCCCTTGGCCGTGTGCGCTGTGAAGGGGTGGCTAATTCAAACGTTCGCGGAGCTGGGAAGAGCTGGGATCATCAGTGACCGACAGCTGCAACTGCAGCTCAGCCGTGCAGCGTGTCTCTGTTCTCCTGGGCCTTCTCCAGAGCCGAGACCACGCCCCCCAGGCCCCACTCCATTGGCTGTTAGGTCTCCCGTGCCCCACCTCCATTGGCTAGCATGCATATATTTGCATTTATTCATCTGTTCAACCAGTAGTCACTGGGGCCCTTCCACCTCAGCCTTCACTGATTAAATTTCACTGAGACCATGTGAAACAGGTGCAGATAGGCATCTCCTTGTTGTCCTGAAATGTTAGTAAATCCTATATTCTATTAATCTTTCCACATACGTCTGCTTCATCTTTCAAGCTAGATTGGAAGCTTTTCAAGAGCAGGAACCTCGTCTTTCATTGCTCCCATTCTCCAGACTGGCTTCTGGCAAAGAGCCCTGCAAATAACAACTAAAAGTACAATAAAGCCAATGAAAAAAAAAGCAGTTGATTTTATTTCATTTTTAAATATAGTTATGTGCCCAGTAAAGCAGAACTTTATCACATATGAACATATGCTTTTAATTACTGGTAAGAAAACAGACTTTCTCAAGTCCTAGCCCTTCCTATTTTTAAAGTCAGAAACACCACCTTGGAGCAGATTGTTGCTCTGGGAAGAGGCGTTTAAGTGGCCTCTCTAACTTATTTAGGTTAAGGCAAGCGCCCGTTTACTCCGGAAGAATTGCCTAACCATCTGCCTTTGCTTTGGCGAGGAGCTGTGCAGTGAGAGATAGAAGTCAGCCCTTGGGCTTCCCTGGTGGATATTTGCATCTGCTAATTTACCCCCGGGGCCTTGGAGGCTTCTGATAGGGAGGGGAGCCGGACCCAGAGCCCTGTCTGTTGTGGTTTAAAGTTCTTGGACAAGTCCGTGGACTGAGGTAGCAGCTAGCAGGCAAGGCCCACAGGGCTCCCTAGAAGAGGTGCACTGTAGTGGGAGCATTACTCAGCTCAGATCGTGCTCCTCGATGGGGAGGTCTAGCACTGGCACTGGTGGCCTCCCTCTGGTCCTGCATCCTACACCAAGGTAGAAACATGTTGGAAATGGGTGCATGTAGTTTGTTATGGACTGAGTTGTGCCCTCACCCAAAATTCATATGTTGAAGCCCCAACCCCCACAGTGACTATATCTGGAGACAGGGTCTTTAGGACGTAGTTACGTTAAACGAGGTCATAATGGTAGGTCCCTAATCTGATGGGACTAGAAGAAAAAAAGGAAGAGGAAGAGATTTCTCTCCCTCTCTCTCTCTGCCTCTCTGTCTCTCTCTCTCCTTTCCTTTCTCTCTCCATCTCTCTCCACTATGTGAAGATACAGAGAGAAGGAAGCCATCTTCAAGCCAGGAAGAGAGCTCCCCCATCAGGAACCAACCCTGATGAACCCCATCAGCCAGCAACTCTGCTGGACGTTGATCTAAGACTTCCAGCCTCCAGAAATATGAGAAAATAAATTTCTGTTGTTTAAGTCACTCAGTCATCCCAAGCTGACAATACAGCTATTGTCATTTGTATTTAGTGGATTAGAAAACTAAACTCAGAAAGGTTAAGTAGCTTGCTCAAGATGATATAGCCAGTAAGTGGCAGAGCCAAAATTCCACTCACGTTCTTTTCATTTTGCCAAGCTGAGATTCTGATGGAAAGCCACATTCGCTTTGATCCACACCATTACAGGGAAGATAGGTAGCTAATTAGTCAGACAATAATGTGAAACACATAAGCCATTATCACAGCCTTAGGTGACCTGGAGCAGCGAAAGAGCAAGGTCCACCAGAAACCCTTGTTGTATGAATTCCTCCGTATTGGAGCAAGCAAGGCTCCACGCAAGAGGTGACTGTTAGGAAGCTGGCATTCTTTCCTCAACATCCTCACTCTCAGGTTGCGTGAGGGTCAGCCTTTCCCTGGCCACACACCACTAGGAGACCCAGGCTTTGGAGATTTAATCCCTCCTGCTTGTCCCCACAGTCCCTTGTGTGGAAATGACAGCAAATATATACACACTGGTTGACTGCTGGCCCCCTCCTCTGCCCTCCTTTTCCCGTTTGCACCTTTCCTGCAGTGTGTGTAGAGGCTTCATAAAGTGAATAGGCATTTTTGTTTTTCTTTTCCCTACAGCTGTGCATGAGGACTCCATGTTGCCTTGAGATTTAGGGTTGTTATGTAGAGGGAATGAATATTTGCATACTTTACTACTAAAACAACCGAAGACCTGAGATAAGCAGGGACTATACCATGTACACAGCGGTAGAACTGGAGAGGAGAATAGAGAAAGGAGGAGACCATCCCCCCGCCCCCGCCATTCTGCTGTCAGAGAGACGAGGAGAGGGTCACCAGGAGGGACTGCAGTGAGGTGTGACCTTGGAAGAGATCAGAGAGGAGAGACAAGAAGTCTGACGTGGGGGACCAGGGTGAGAGGAGGGGCAGCTCAAGAGTCAGGACCTGTGTGCCCACTCCAGGGAGCCTCAGGGTAGCCTAACCCAGGGGTGAAAGCCAAGCCGCCACTGGGGGTCACTCACCACCACTCAAGGTGCCACAGTATCCAACAGGAAGCCCCATCAGCTGTCCATCTCATGGCCTGGGATGGAGACTTGTGCCCTCAGCCACCTGTACTCTGCCTGTGGATTATCCAGCAGAAAAGAAGCACACCCACCTGGGCACACGGAGGTTAAATAAACTGCCCAAAGTCCCACAGAGCTGAGTGTGAAATCCAGGTCCCTGGTTTCAACCACTATTCAACACTACCTCTCATCATCCAGGGTACAAGAGGGTAGGGGGCCAAAGAGTGGTGGGAAAGTAGAAGGAGCAGGCTTTGCGCACTTCAGTGCCCCAGGCAGTGAAGACCCCACCCCCTTACACGTGATCCTGTCCTCTCTGTCCTGGACTCTCTAGGTCCATGGACCATCTCATGGTGGATGGAAACTCCCCCAGGTCCAGAGCACCGCCTTGCTCATACTGATACATCCACAGCCTAAGGATGATGCCTTGCACATACAAAGAACTAAGTAAAGCCCGAATATTTTGAATTATTAGAAGCTATTAATAAAATCTTTGTGCTTGAACGTGGTTTTGTCCTAGAGCACCCTGAAGGATACATTTCTCAAAGGGGCACGTACAGATACCACGGATGGAGCTCTTTACGTCACTGTTTTCACCAGCATGGACCAATACCAGCCTGTCATTCTCTAGACAGCCTGGAGGGAGAGAATAATTTACCTTTAATAGTGCTTTACACTTTTAACAGAGCTTTTAAAAATATATCACCTCAGTTAATTCTCACCAACTCTGAGTGATAGACAGTTATAAGGGAGCACTATTACTCCTACCATGCAGATTAAGAAACTGAGGCGTTAAAGGAGTGAAATGATGCATCCGAGATCATACAGCTACCCAGTAACAAAGCCGCCTCATAAATGCCAATGCCTGTTTCACTATTTCTGGTCTGGCATTCTTTCCTCTATATCTGGATGTGTCCCTTGACAGTGAATGTATTTCTCATCCTCAGATTCCATAAGCTTTATTCTACAAGTACCTTTTTCTCAGGCTGCACACCTGTTGGAAAGGGTTTGGGGAGGGCAGGTCACACAGAGCCTTGTTAGTAAAGCTATCCATTGCCCTGGCCATGGACCAGCAGCGTCAGTGTCACCTGGGAGCTTGTTCGAAATGTGGAACCTTAGGCCCATCCAGGACATATTAAATCTGAATCCACATTTTAACAAGATCTCCGGATAACTTGCATGCACACAAAGGTTTGAGAACCACTGCTATCGAAGCTGTGCCTGTAAGAGCGCAACAGATGTAAAGTTGGAAGTTCTCAGGTTGGTTCTGTGAGTGTTAAATGAGTATCTTATGCATTCGACTGCATTCAGATACTGATTTGGTAAGCATCGCCTGGTACTCACACGTGACAGGAATGTGAAGGATATTGGCACATGCCTTGGACTTGGACCTGTGACAAACTTCAAGCAGCATACACTGGGGAATACATAGATAAATGCTGTGCATCTGGCAGTCTCTCCCACACAGGGAGCCTAGGGATGGGGACATGCATCTAAAGAGATATACACATGGATTTTCTGCCCATAAGTAGGGTATTGATCAACACCTTGCCTTACTATGAGCTTTCTGATGCTGCACTGGGGCATTATGGGGGGCAATGTTCTGAACACGCAAATCCAATTCTGTTTGGCATAAACCATAAAAGTGACTCTTTGCATCACAGATGATGCTGCCTGAGTTGATTTCATGGAGGTCTGTCACCTGGTCAGTGGACAGGTGGTAAGCTGAATTAGATTCTGCCTCCTCCTCCCACTCAACTCTCCTCGCCAGATCTCATGCCTGAGGAAGTCTGAGTCAAATGCTATTTTTGATTTTTTATAAATTGTCTCTGCAGGATGGTGTTCAGGCTATAACAGGCAGAGTGTTTTAAAGAACCAAATTATAAAATTTGTCTGAAAAAACTAAACATATTGATAGGTTTTCCCTTCCAAGAGAAGTGCTTGCTAAGCCAATATGAATTTGTTGATTAATCCTAATGGTACTATAGTGGGTTGAACAGTGTCCCCTTTAGAATTCACGTCCATCTGGAACCTTGGAATGTGACCTTACTTAGAAGTAGGGTCTTTGCAGATATAATCAGTTAAGATGGGGTTTCACTGGATTAGGGATGGGCCCTAAATCCAATGACGGGTGTCCCTTTGAGGAGAGGGGTATTTGGTGAGAAGGCAATGAGAGGCTGGAGGCAAAACTTGGAGTGACAGCTACAAGGTGAGGAACGCCAGGATTGCCGGCAATCACCAGAAGCTGGTAAAAAGCAAGGAAGTTTTCTTCCCTAGAACCTTCAGAGGGAGCACAGCCCTGCCGATGCCTTGACATTGGACTTATGGCTTCCGGAACCGTGAGAAAATAAATTTCTGTTGTTTGAAGCCATGCTGTCTGTGGTACTTTGTTACAACAGTCCTAGGAAACTAAAACGGTGTCTAACAACTAATGTCACTACATTATTTTGAGAGCTTGCCATGTGCCAGGTGCTGCTCTGAGCACTTTTCATGTATTTATCCATTTAATCCTCAAAGCAGCCTTCTGAGGGGGGTACAGAAATTCTCATTTTACATAGGAGATATTGTCACTTGCCCACATCTGTTATCGGGCTAATAGATGGTCAAGCAGGTTCTAACCCGGGCAGTCCAACTCCAGAGCCTCCTGGGACCCTCCAACCATGAACTCTGAGAGCTGGGAGGTGAAACTGAGATGAACATATGGGCACGAGTTGGTATGAACGCAAAGCATCCTGTGTTCCTGCTCTGGTTGCTCCCCACCGACAAGCAGAAATGAGGACCCACAGGAATCATTTGGATGATCAAGAAGCTTAGCTGCCCAGCAGTAGAAGTTAATGCTGTTTGGTTTCTAGGAAATGGAGTTATTAGCGAGTGCTCTCAATTAAGCAAAGCTCCAGTGTGCTAACCTAAGCTTAAAAGAACTCAAGTGCTCTGGAGCCGGCATGCCTGGGAGTATCAGCCTGACCAAAGCTTCAAAGACTAAGGAGAGTGCAGCTAGAAGCCCTGTTTCACTTAGAGACTCAAAAGCCAGTGGACTCGCAGCAGCAGTTGGGAGGAAAGTACTGAGGAGAGAGTGATCTTGCTGAGTTCAGATGTTTAATCCTTTGAATATATTTCCCTTAGGTCTGTTATGGCATTTAAGGACCATTTCTAAATTACTATGCTAATGCACAGCTCGGGTTAATTAAAAAGGTGGGCTGGCTTTCTAGAATCTTTCAAATACTCACTTTCAAAGGAGGCCCCACTGTTGAACCACAAACTAGAAAGAGCTGGATTGCCACGTGGTGGCAGACAGTTCCCACTATAAACACAATGCCTGAGGCTTTAGAAAGATGTGTGGAATGAGTATCCAACATGCAGTCTATACCAGGATTTCTCGGTCTTCTCACTTGATATTTGGGCCCAATAATTCTTTGTTGGGGGCAGGGGGGTGCCGTCCTGTGTATTGTAGGATGTTTAGCAGCATCCCTGACCTCTTACTAGATGGCCAGAAGCATCCTTGCCCCAGTTGTTGCAACCAAAATTGTACCCAGGCACAAAATCACCCTCCACCCTCCATTGAGAACCCGGAGTTTATAGAGTCACAGAAATATGCCACCATCAACCTGGGAAAAATTTTGTGTTTACAAGGTTTGTTAATCAGCTAATGGTAGAGATAAGACAACACTCCGCTTTCACATCAGCTCTGTTCACACACCCTTAGCCCAGATTTGGCCACCTTCCCAAAAACCTTTGCCCTGTTACTCTCAACCTTCCTCAGCTTCTCCAACAGTACTCTCTCCTTTGTTCCACTCTGAATCCCTCCCATTCTCCTTTCCTGGCTCTTTTTCCTTCGCTCACCCCTGAAATGTTAATGTTCTACCAGTTTTTATCCTGCTTTCGATAGTTAAGTTTCACTTGTCCCATGACCTCATTTCTCACCTACGTGTTAATGACTGACTTCTAACTCCCTATGTTTACCCTGACCCTTGCCCTAAGCTTTAATTAAACTGTACTAAACTAGTATTCCAGTATTCCCAACTAGATATCTGTGTATGTTCCATGAATATCTCAGAATTAAATTATCTAAAAGTATGCAAAATATTTACTAAAGTTCCAGGAAGCTTAGTTAGTGTCACACAACCATCCATCTGATCAAAATTCCATCAAAGTCTTGAGAGGCATCTCTTCTGTAACTAAGTCCCCCACAATCCACTAGTCACCAGGCCCCATTACAGATTCGACTTGTAGCTGCTTCCTCGGGTCAGAGCTCTCCTCTCCACTCTTGCTGCAGCTGCCCTGGTCCAGACATTTTTTGGGGACTATAAATCTGGGCTCTTCATCTTCATCTTCCCCCATTGTTGCTAAGGCATCATTCCAAAACATAGTCAGAATCCAATCCTCCTCTTCCTTCTGTGCTCCCACCACAATGACGGGCTCCAGGATCCACACAGTTACCCAAAGTAGAAACCTAAGCCTCACCTTGACTCCTCTCTCATACTTCCAATTCAATCACTCATCACAGTCATAGTCATTCTACCTGGAACCCATCCACTCCTCTCTTTCTACTTCTGCTAACTTAGTTTTGGCAACCATCATATCTTGCCTGGACTACTCAATAGGTCTTCCTGCTTCCAATATTTGCCCCATTCAATTAATTGTACATGCAGTTATTAGAATGATGATTAAAAATGAAGGTCTGCCATAGCAATCCCACTTCTAGGTATTTATCCAAAGTTGGAAAGCAGGATCTCAAAGAGAGATTTGCACACTCATTTTTCTTGAGGTATTATTCACAGTAGCCAAGTCATGGAAGCAACCCAAATGTCCATCAGTAAATGAACAGATGAAGAAAATTTGGTATATACACACCGTGGAATATTATCCCACCTTAAAAAAGGAGATCCTATCACATGATACAATATGAATAGACCTTGAGGACATTATCCTAAGTGAAATAAGCCAGTCATGAAAAGATAAATGCATGATTCCACTTACATGGGATATCTAAAGTAGTCAAATTCACTGTAACAGAAAGGAGAATAGTAGACACCAGAGGCTGGGGAGAGGGAGAAATAAGGAATTGTTATTCAACAGGTTTAGAGTTTCAGTCTTTCAAGATGAAAAAGTTCTAGAAATCTGTTGCACAACAATGTATATATATTTAACACTACTGAACTATACACTTAAAGATGGCAAATTTTGTTATGTGATTTTTACCACAATTAAAAAAAATTTTAATGAAAATCTGTTTGTATAATTGCCTTGTGTAAACCCTTACCTAGAGGATTTTCTCTTCTGGCCTGTGCACAATCTGTCTACTCTGTTTGGAACTTTCTACAAAACACATCCCCTCCCCGACTCCCTCTTCTCCAGGCAAATGCCTCCTGGTCCTATTGGATGACTTCTCTGGCCTCCCTCCTTTGTGCTCACATAGTGCCTAAACTTACTCCACTGGGGGCACTCACACTAAATAGCCATTGCCCATCTTCCATGTCTGCACACCCTAAGAAACTATGAAGTCCTCACACACAGGCACTTCTGCATCCTCCATCTCTGTGTCTCTGTGGACAAGCATGTGGCCCAAATCATTCATCAGAACCCAGAGCTCTGCCTAAGAGAATTTCCATTGAATTATATTTGCTTTATCTTATTCCACTTCAAACGAATGTTTCTACTTTTTCTCCATCTGACTTTTCTGGCTCCCTTTTTACAGTCTTCTCTCCTCAATAAACCTCCCACACTGGCCTGGTCTTGCCTTGACTAACCTCAGGCTTTCTAATTTCATTTTTCTTATACTTCTCTCCCATGGCTACTGGACTCGAAAGCTTTTCATCAAAGTACAGTTTCCCTGAGACAGCATGCAGGATGGCCCATTGAACTGTAATAAAGTCTCCTTTTAACTGAGACCAAATATGATAAAGCAGTGGCCAGTTGGGATTATTTATATGTGGTTTGAAGGATAACCCTTAAATCCACTACTCTGAGCCATAGGAGAGCAGAACATTCTCTACCTCTCATGTACATTCTCCATTATAAACATTTCTCCACCTCTCTGTTTTAAAATGTAGATTTTATTATTATTCAGTTCTGGTGAGGCCAACAGATCAGGAGAAGACGGCCATTGAAAACATAGTTTATTACTCCCAGTTCCC
This sequence comes from Equus quagga, assembly GCF_021613505.1. Taxonomy (NCBI): domain Eukaryota; kingdom Metazoa; phylum Chordata; class Mammalia; order Perissodactyla; family Equidae; genus Equus; species Equus quagga. The sequence goes on from NC_060270.1 coordinate 76,690,852, forward strand.
AAGAGGAAGGGGCAGAGGACACCATGCAGGGCCACAGGAGGAAGCACCAGAGTCATTAGGAGGCAGAGGGAGCAAGAGGAAAGAGTGGATGAGAACTTTCATTATGGCTTTTGCAGGAAGCAATGGGTGAGGCAGGGCAAACAAGCTAAGCACGTTTAGGAGTGGCTAGTTTGAACGCTTTCAGTGGGCTCCTAGGAACAGGGGCTGCCCCTAGTTGTCTGGCCCTGGGATGATTATGGCAGAAGGATAGTGGCCCAGAGTGTGAGATCCCAATAAAGGTGGCTGGGAAGGGAGAGGGCTTTGGAGTGGTGGGTTTGTAGGTGAAAAGTGCGGGGGAATCATTTGCAATCTCTAGGAATTTGCTTACCCTGGAAAGGGAGAGTCTCCCTAGTCAGCAAGTCCCTCAAGATATCAAAACATTATGAAATACAGAAAAGAAAAAACACGATTCATGTACTCCACAACACCAGAATCAGAACATGGGGTATGGAGTCTGGCTACAGGGAGGACAAAGAAGGGGGAAAGAATAAGGATAATGCTGCTACTAGCATTGCAGGTAACCCAGACTAGAGCCTTCCCTGGCTCTTACAAAGTGGATAAGAAAAATTTTTCCAGCTATGGATCAAAAATAGCCACTCACTTTCTGAGAAGTCAGCTCCTAAAACATTTACTTTAGATTTCTTTTTATGTGAAGTGATAAATATACATTTTTCCCCATGGAGAATATTTATGAAAACTTTTCTGGGAAATGTCTTTTCACTAAATATAGGGTCTCTGGAGACAGCTCAGGAAAGCAGCCCCCCAAATGTGCTGTCAATTGTGACCTGACAGTCTGAATTACCATATTCTTATATTGTAACTCACTTCCTTTAATGATATATCTATTCTACTAATGGTGTGAAAGAGATGGAAAGTGGCAGCTTTAATGGCGTGTGATGTATGAGCTCCCTAACCATTAAATGTGAGGGTTTGTCTGAGACAAGGGGAAGCTTCGCTGGCCTTCATCTGGGGCACAGGCTTCAGCGTGACACTCGGCAGAGGTGACTTTGGTGGTGACGTGGCATATGAATCCCGTTTCCTCAGTGCACTTTAAAGATGACCGCACAGGCAGACTTTGGCAGTTGGTAACTTCCGAACCTTTTATGCGCCACTTTCTTTCGGCAGATGACCTCACCCCCCCACCACTGGGTTCCTCCTTCCTTGTTGTCCTTTTTTTCTCTTTTCCTGGATGAGGTTGTAGCCCTCAGCATTTACTGGAACAGACTGTCAATTCAAATGGCTCTACCGCGGGGTCATCCTGCTGGAGGAGGGGTGCGACCGTTTTTGTCTGCATTTTGGAGACCAGGCTGTTTAAAATGAACCTAAGGCCATGCTTATTCAGTGGGGCGCTCGAGTGTGCCTCTATCTGGGAGGTAAGGGGGTCGCCACACAGCGCCATCCAGTACCCCCTTTCCTGACGTCCTCACCCCCACAGACTCAGTCATGGGGAGGAAACGTGAATCCAGAACTACGGGTGTTTGTTGCCGCAGTGATTTCTTTCTGTTCCCCTTTCCCCTCGTCGGGGGAGGATGTGCTGTCAGTCATTTTTACTTCAATCTAATAGTCCTGGCCCCCAGGCGTTTTAAGCCTCTTTTCTGTCTGTGGAGTACAATATTCATGTTCCTCTCAAAGAAGTTTCAGACATGATTCAGGCGACAGAGGAAAAATAACCTTGGCAGGTGGGAAGTAGGCCCTTCCTGGGGCCCTTGACGTCCCATCATGCTGGCAGCCCACAGTCCCTTCTGCCCACAAGAAAGCATCAGTGCCCTCTCTGTTTGGCTGAGCCCTGGGAGTGGGCCCAGGCTTCCAAGCTTGAAAGAATTTCCAGACGGGGTATATCTATCATAGCCGCTTTCTGTGACATGCTGTGTTTGCCCCTAACAGAGACGTGGGGTGTGCGTGTGCCCTGAGCCCCATGTGTACCTTCTTGGGCAGCACTGCAGTTCTCTTAGCTTCTACCAGTCTGCTCCGTCCCCACCTCTTTCTTAGGACTGAAATCTGCAAGGCTTCCTTTCCTACTTCATCAGCTCCTGACTATTGTTTGGTTTGTAAACATCAGGTCCACAAATTTTTTTTAAGTCAAAAATTATGCAGACACTGTATAAAACAACAACAAAAAAAATTAGAAGGAGCTAAAGGTATTGCTCAAGAGAAACCCAACTGCTTGAGCATCAATCAGTCTTTTGACCGTGAGTCTGACCCAACGTCTGCACTGGTCCTTAAGGAGGGAAGAAATTCTGGCTTTTAAATCAAACATGTGGATACAAACAGAGGTTACAATACATCAAAGGATATTTTTTGAAAGTTCCAATAAATAAAGAGATATACAGCATGTCTGTATTTGCAAACCAAATATTGCAAAAACATCAAATATCCCAAGATGAATTTCAAGTTTTAATGCTAACTCAATCATATTCTCAAAAAAAGCTTGTCGTCAAACTTAGTACATATTAATTCTAAAGTTCTTCTCAGAGAAAAAGCAGATAAGCATAACAAAGGAGAACAATATTATAGATTATTTAAATGGAATAAATAGTACAGAATTAGACCACATTATAAAATAAAAATGTTACATAACAAAGGAGAACAATATTATAGATTATTTAAATGGAATAAATAGTACAGAATTAGACCACATTATAAAATAAAAATGTTATGTGTAATGAAAAGACACCATAAATCAATGAAGGCAAAGGCAGAAATATTTAATAGTATTGGTTTTGATGATTAGCATTAAGGGAAGAATAACTTTAGACTCAAGTAATATAATAAATTTAAATGAATTAAGAACTTAAATATAAAATCCTAGCCATGAAAAATATAAATACAGACACTCAGTTATTGACAATTTTTCTTTTTTTTTTTTTGTTTGGTGAGGAAGATTGGCCCTAAGCTAACATCTGTTGCCAATCTTCCTCTATTTTGCATGTGGGATGCAGCCACAGCATGGCTTGACCAGCAGTGTAGGTCCATGCCCAGGGTTCCAAACCTGCAAACCCTGGGCCACCAAAGTGGAGCATGTGAACTTAACCACTATGCCACTGGGCCAGTCCCTACCTGATCATTTAGTACATCTGGAAAGCTTGAAGGAAGATGACTTTCTTGGTATAAATGTGGTAGAAAAAGTCAGAGAGAACTTAGATTTGATAGAAAAAATTAAAAACACCTATACTCCAAGAGAAATTATTAACCAGAAGAAAAAGAATAGGATAGGCAAATATAATATAGAAGTGATTGACATTTTTAGAATGTAAAAGTTCTTGCAACTTGCAATAAACATGTCAAGACCCCAGTAGATAAACTAGGGAGACAATCAGATGATAAAACTCACAGACATGAAAGACAACTTTGCCAGTTATAATAATGCAAATTAAACAAAATTAAGGTACACATTTTGCATATTAAGTTAATAAAATAAAAGTCTAATGATATGTTGCTAGTAATGATGTATCAAAAATCCTGTCACCTACATTGCATATAACATTTTAAATTGATGCAATCCTTTTAGAAAGTTACTTGACAATATATTTCAGGGACCATGTGAAAGATTATATTGTCTGACATAATCCTACTTGCATACAAAATATGAGAAAAGCTATGCACATGAAGATGTTTATCACAATCTTAGTAGTGAAAAAACAGAAGTAAACAAATATCCAGTAATAAAAGAGTAACTAAACTGGTGGAATTGCGGCAATTTTAAAACATCTCTGCAAATTCTCTCATCCCCGTGCCAGTGAGGTGTATTCCTTCCCCTTGAATCTGGGCTGACCTTGATTACTGCTTATTCACTAGGATGCAGCGGAAGTGGCACTAACTGAGGGTCAATGAAAGTTCTGCCTGTCGCGCTAGAACACTCCTGCTGGAGCCCTGAGCCACCGCAAAAGAAGAGCTAGCATCCTAAGGCTGCCATGTTAGGACGAAGACCAAACCAGCCCAAATGGAGCGTCCGTGTTGAGATGTCCCAAGACTCACTAAAGAGAGAGGGATGCCCAGCCTGCCCCCTTTGTCCCACATCCAGCCACCATATAATGCTGCCTGCTTGAGCCTAAACCACCCAGATTAGCCCTTCCCAAACCCCTGACGTGCAGAAACCATCAGAAATAACACAGCGATTGCTGCTGTTTCAGGTCACAAAGTCCTGAGTGGTTTGTTGCACAACAATAGATGCCTGGAACAGAAATCTCTGCTAGACAGAACATGAGGTAGCCACTGAAAAGCTTCATTAAAAAGCCTGTGTAGAAACCCAGAAAGATTCTTTTACATAGCTTTAGTAAAAAAAATGAGATGTAAAACTTTTGCTCATTGTGATTATAACCATCCATACTGAAAAGGCCTAGACTGGAGTAACCACAATGTTAAAAGTCGGGTTAGTTTGGTAACACTAGGATGGTGTTATTGTGCTGATGTCTAGGCTTACTAAAATGTAGTTATAATGATTATGCAATTAACTAATGAGAAAAACTCGTCCCTCAAAAGAAAAAAAACTGAGTTCCATTTTAAGACACTGGTTGAGCAAAATAAAAAAATCTAAGATGTTAGAAGTGCAAAAGCACTATGGCAAAATTCTCCCTCTTCCCAAGAGTGATTATGAATTGGAGTGGGACTCCTGAGGTTTGTGCATGAAAATGTGAAAATTCTATCTTCTGTTGTTTCCCAAGTTTGCAGCAAGCTCATAAATATTATCCACAGCCAAATACGTACTGCAGAGTTCTTTTTATTTTACTGCTTCCATTTTTAAGACAAAAATTATACAGATATCTTGTATAAAATGCAAATAACACAGAGATGTTTGAAATGTATACGTGACAATGTGGTCTTAGTGTCATCTCTTTTGGGACTAGATTAGAGACTACCTTGATGTTCCATCCACTCACGTCATGTCACCTCAAGTCCATCAGGGACACAGGTGGCTCCTCGTAGCTGAGTCACCTATCAACTAAAGGATACACACACACGCACAAAATGTGGGATGATGACATAAGACTCAATAGTGGCAAATAAAACACCTGTCAGGAAAGGGAGACTGGAGAGACAGGTAGCAATCACTGGCCTATTGTAGTTTTATCAAATCCCACGGGGGAAGGATTGTGAAGGCCCCTTCTCAGGCCGCAGAGGAAGGTGCTTCGTGGCCCGTCTGGTACTCCCTGTGCTGTCAGTGGAGAGTGAGGCAGGCTTTGGAGAGTGTGCTCTTCTTGGAGGCTGATAGCTCACTTCCGGTTGGCGTAGGTTTGGGATAAGTGGCATTACTTCAGGGGTTGAACAATTACAGACATTTACATGTGGAGGTGATAGTTCCTTAGAGTGATAAAATTCCCTCGAAAATTCCCTAAGCTTCTTGTTTATTTATTTGCCTGCAGTCACTCTGTGCAAGATCTTATCTAGACCTAATCTTTATGCCTGTGACTCTAGTCTAGGGGTGAGCAAACTTTTCCTATAAAATGGTCAGGTAGTAAATACTTTAGGCTTACTGGACAAAATGGCAAAATCAAGAGTATTATGTAGGTACTTATATACTGAGAGAGAAAACAGGGGGCCACGTTTTTTCTCCTATTTTTAGGTCCAAGCCATACAAAGACAAGTGGCAGGTCAGATTTGCCCGACAGACTGCAGTGTGCCAGCCCCTGATCTTGTCTATTTCTCACTGGCTTCTGTGCTCCATGCCCTCTGTCATTTTTGTAGTGGCCATCTTGAAGGCAATCTGAGACAGTAGACTTTCAAGGAAAGGCAGCACTCAATCTGATCTTTGTCACCATTATCATTTTACTTTGCTCCTGGTGATGCAGAGAACTTTTAATAAAGGATGCTTGACAAAGGCCTGCAGCCATAAGTGTAGGTCCTGGTAAAGCTGCCTCTTCAGAGTCACTACTCACCACTTCAATTTGCAACGCAGATGTCCTCGGTGTTTTCAGCCCGGTTGGGACCCCAGTTACTGAGCTCTTCGTCGACTCAGATAGCAGAATGTGGGTAGAGTCCTATTTTATCAAAGTCACAGTGCCTTCCGCCAACGCCTACAGGCTGCTAACCCTGGCTGGAGCTCATCTCTCTTATGGCAAGAGTGTCAAGAAACAGCCAACATACACCACATTCTAAAACTTTTCCACCAATTCCTTAATGCTGTGGGCCTAGTGTGCCCCTGCTCTGCCTCCCAACAAACTTAGGGAACAATTTTTACCAAAATGCTGGCCTGCACCACCCGTGTATTCCCACCTACTACCTGAACACTTCAACTAATCCTTTGACACATGCTTGAGGTCCGATACTTGCGATCCAGGGATATAGCATCAGCTTTCAGGAAGCAAGATGGAGGAAGAGACAAAGTTAAAAAGAGAAAGGGGCATGTGCTAGATGTCTTTAAAGGAAAGCTCTCAGAAGCTGCTAAATGATGCTTTTGCTTGCATGTCACAGGCCAGAAGGTAGAGACATGGCCATCCCTAGCTAAAAGAGGAGCTTAGAAATGCAGCCCCTATCCTGGGCAGCCATATACCTAGTCCCAAAATGGGACTCTATCACATTGGAAGTGAGAATGGTTACTAAAGGCTGACTGGCAGGCTCTACCATAGATGGGTACCAATATAACTCCCATTTTGAAGATGAGAACCCTAAGTGCTGCTTGAGAGGAAGTGGTGAAACCAAAATCCCTCACCAGGCGGTCTGACTCAGAATCTCATGTTCTTAATAAAGGGTCAGCTTGCTCTTTTGAAGATTCTCATACCCACAGTTCAGGGGTGTCCCTCTAACCTGTGCATAAATATTCCAGTGAAAGAAATAGGGGCCGGCTCCGTGGCCAAGTGGTTAAGTGCTCTGCTGCGGCGGCCCAGGGTTTGGATCCTGGGCGCGGACATGGCACAGCTCGTCAGGCCACCTTGAGGCGGCATCCCACATCCCACAACTAGAAGGACATGCAACTAAGATATGCAACTGTGTACTGGGGGGTTTGGGGAGATAAAGCAGAAAGAAAAAAAAGAAAGAAGGTTGGCAACAGTTGTTAGCCCAGGTGCCAATCTTTAAGAAAAAAAAAAAAGAAAGAAATAGCTGTGGGCTTCCTATCTAAGGACTTATGGAATTATAACATTTATTAGCAAAATTTTCAGACTAAATTTAAGGAAACAGAGGAGAAAAAGGAAGCATGGTCCCTCAACAGGTGACTAAATAAAGAAAATGTGCTATATCCACACCATGGAATATTATTCAGCCATAAAAGGGAATGTAGTACTCATGCGTACTACAACGTGGATGAATATCGAAAACATTGTGCTAAGTGAAAGAAGTCAGTCACAAAGGACCAGACATTATATGATTCCATTTATGTGAAATGACCAAAATAGATAAATCCATAGAGACAGAAAGTAGATTAGCGGTTGCCAGGGGCTGGGGAAATGGGGAACGGGGAGTGACTGCTGATGAGTATAGAATTTCTTTGCAGGGTGATGAAAATATTCTAAAATTGATTATGATGATGACTGCACAACTCTGAGAATATACTAAAAAGCATTGAATTACACACTTTAAATAGGTGAATTGTATGATATGTAAATTATATCTCAATATAGCTATTTCCAAAATAAAAAGCCCAAGGTTGACACTGCAACAGGAAAGTCAACACAAGGCGGTACTTTGACGTACACGTGAGCATTTCATGCCCTTACAGAAACTCTTCGTGCCGTCTATCTATCACCCAGTGTGAGAGAGTGCCACAGTAAAGCCCCAGCCACGTTAGGAATCACAAGTTGTAGTTGCTGAAGGAAAGATTAACAGAAGGAAGAGGAAAGAAAGGAGGAAAAAAGAGAGTTAGGACAATCAAGGAGTACAGGAAGAATGAACACTCCTTTTAAACTGTTAAAATATTTTTGTCTTTGTTATACGCTGATTAACCATCCTTGACACGTTTCTTGAGGGCCAGACATTCCGCACTTGCACTGAAAATCATGTGAAAAAGGACAGCTTTCTGTAGCTGTGTTGCCTTGTTCTGGTAATACGGATGGTGCCACGCCCTCTCCTCCACTCAGCACCTGCCCTCACCTAGGCGAGGATTACTCAGGATTCCACTTATGACAGAAGCAGAAACCTCAGAGTTCCAACCAATCCGTCTCCTCTTACTTTACAGGTTATGTGATCAAATTATCCTAGTGTTCAGTGACTTTTCCAAAGTGATGAATCTAGTCATTAGGTGGGTCAGTATACTTTACCCTATACCATGCTCAGTCTCAAAATAGCAATGGAGAAATGCTGTGGAAATGTTCAAGGATTAAGGGACTCATGTTTAGTGCAAACATTCTCAATACTTAACAGAGACAAAAATGTTATTGTGAAACAGGGAGAGAAATTTATGTGTGACTATTCACTCTGGTGTCTAAGGAGGAAGAATTCTTGCATCCATGCCAGTTTCTGGACTATCCTGCAGTGTGGAGATTCTGGATCAGACAAAAGGGAAAATGGAGAGCACAATTATGTTTACGACTGTTAGGAGATGGTTTTCATGGACAGGAAAATGAGAGTAGAAGAGAAAGACTTTCAGGGGGCAAAGATATAAAAAGGAGCAGAGATAGGAGAAAAAGACTATTTTAAAGAGGTTGGCTGTGTATTAAACACACTAGCTTCTTTTCCATTTCAATAAGAAATTGAGTAAAGAATTGGAATATTTTTTATAGCCTTTTGGCCACCATTCTGCTCCAGTGAACATAACACCCTGTCCAAACTGAGCCTTGAGGTGTCCACAGTTTACTCAGATTATGATGATAATAAAATTAATCCATCATAGCCACCTACATAGTAATTCAGGAAGAGAGTATAGACATTTTTACTCTCAATTGTTGCAATATATGACTTGACAACTCCAAGTGAATCTTTTGAAAGCAGAGAAGTTCTTACTCATCTTTTATTTCCAAGGTAACTAATGCTACTTTTACATATATGTGAAAGACGTCAATATTTATTAAGCTGACATTAACTATCTGAACTTTCTGATCATTCTCAGATGTAAAAAAAAAGAAAGAAGGCAATGCCTGGGTCCTGTGGCGGAGCTGATATTTATCCCCCAGGATCTATTCTCCCCTTATTACACAGTAACAGATTTTTAGTTAAGAACCTGGCTGCCCCTCTAAAGACTACATTACCCAGTCTCCTTTGCAGATAAGTATGGCCACATAACTAAGTTGTGGCAAATAGCATGTGGGCAGCAGTGACATGCAAATTCAGGATGATGTCCTTAAAGAGAAAAAGCCTACTTTCTTTCCCCCTTTATCACTCCTCATTGGCTGGAATAAGTGCATGATGGAAGACGGTGGAGCAGCCACGTTGACCTTGAAGTGGAAGCTGTACCTTGAGGAAGGCAGAGCAACAAGACGGAATGAATCTGGGTCCTTCTTATGGTAGAGTTCTAGACTGCCAAACTATACTTATAAGTGAAAGAGAAGTGAATATCTGTTTTGTTTAAGATGCTGCAATTCTTATCCTATCTATTATGGAGATCAAACCAATTGTGTTTTCAGGGGGAGTGTCCATACTTAAAAAGTGAAAGCAGTTTACCCAGTTCTTTCCAAAGAATTGGATTTTCCACACCTATTGAATGACATTCATGGATACAAATCACGAGGTTTGGGATGAATTCCAAAATTAGCACTCGGATATATTCCATTCAGTTCTCAGAGAATATGAGGGGTTTTTCTCCCCCTCTCTGTAATTTTTTTTTAAGGAAACTTCCCTGTTCTATTTGCACATCAAGGGGGCTGACATGAAACTTAAAAAATATTTCCTGGGAGTTGAGAGTTTTCTGAGATCCTGAAAGCACATAATTGCATGCAATTCTAAAAACCCCAAATAGATTTAGTCTTGAGACAGAGCTAGAGAGACGGCTTACCGAACTTAAAAAATCAGGAAAGTAAGCCTGCCTAGTTTGCAAGCATTACTGAAGAGGCGACAAAGGCAAGGGAAATGACTTCTTGTCCTGACCCTGCAGCTAACCTTCATGTGACCTTGGGCGAACCACTGCTACTCTCCAATCTCAGCAAATCAAGTGCGGCCAGAATGGTCACTAATTCCTTCCCAGCTATAAAGTATGGATTTTAGTAAAATGAGGTCAGCTTAGTTTCCCAACCTTCAGTTAGACTCAGATAAGATTGTCTTTAGCCTTAGAACTCCAAGAAGAACTGACGCAGGTTTTAACTGATGTATTCAAGATCTGTCTTTGGAGTTCTGTATGAAGTTCTCCTGTTTCAGGAATGTGAAAATTAGTCGGAAAAAGCAGAGGCTCACTGGAGTTTCATGAAGACAAAGTGGGTTCATTTTAAGGATACGTGTGGAACGGCAACACTGTGGGGGTCTGAGGCAGCTCTAGGGACCAGTCACTCCATCCGCTGCCCACTCTCTCCCAGTGGATTTGCTTCTCTTCTCCCTCCTGTCCATTTTCTACTTCACTGTTCTGTTCTCTTACACGGTCAGCTCGCATCAATTCTCTTATGGCCCGCCTTTCTTCTCCCTATATCACACCCCTGTCAGCTTCTGCTCTACTGTTCACTGTCCTGTTTGCTCAGTCTCTGTATGAAAGTCATCAGCCCAGGTTATCTTTCTATGACCGGCCATGCCATCAGGCAGTGGCCAGTCTTCAGACAGGCTGCTGTTGTGTCACACTGCCATATCTGATCGAATCAGTGGTAGCCAGGGAGACCTCATACTTCTACCCATGTCTTCCCTGCGTCAGGGTCCATGAATAGACTTAGACCCTTGATGGGTGTGCCTAGTATTCTGTGATGGGATTGCCACCATGTACACCCTATTTTGAGTTTTAATGAAATTGCCAGGCAGTAGAAAGAGCTTTGGTTTTAAAGTCTGGGCTCTAAGGGGATATTCAGCCTCTGCTTCCTTATCTCTTGGGTAGGGATCATCATTCCTCCCTGTATTATTCAAGGGTATCCAGAGGAAAAGAATAAATAGGATATATATAGGGAGAGAGACTTATTTTAAGGAATTGACTCATGCAATTACTGGAGCTAGCAAGCCTAAAATTTGTAGGGCAGACCGACAACCTGGAAATTCAGGTAAGAATTGGTGTTGCAGTCTTGAGTCCAAATTCTGCAGGGCAGCAAACTGGAAACTCAGGAAGGATTTCTATGTTGCAACCTTGAGGAGAATTCCTTCTTCTTCAGGAAACCTCAGTCTTTGTTCTTAAGGCCTTCAACCAATAAGATGAGGCCCACCCACATTATGGAGAGTAATCTGTTTTACTTAAAGTCAACTGATTGAAATCTTAATCATATTCAAAAAAAATCTTTACAGTAATGTCTAGACTGATTTTTAAAGAAAGAACTATTCACCACCATCCAGCCAAGCTGACTCATAAAACTAGCCACCACACTGCCGTTCCTACCTCATGAGTTGTTAAGAAGGCATCATTCTTACATATTTCTGTTATTGCTTTATCTGTAGCACCTACATTGTGCTGGGCACACAACAGGCACAAGATAAATACTCAGTGAATGTATGGTGTGACAGCACTTTGAAACTGTGGACAATTGTACCTGCTGGGCTCTGCCCACTGCGGTTTGGGATAATATATTTTTGAGCCCACTGCAGTCTCACTCAGTCACACCTTACACTCACCATTAAACTCATACAGCGGCCCAGCAATTCCACTTCCAGAAATGATTTCCACAGATGCAAAGTGATTTAAAGACAAGATTATTCACTGCAGCATGGTTTATAAAAGGAAAGATTGGAAACAACCTCAGTGACCATCAGTAGGGAATTTGGTTAAATGAACTTGATGGAATTTAAGAGAATGAGGGAGCTCTTTATGTACTGATGTGGAAAGATCTTTATGATAGATATACCACCAAGCAAGAATAGCAAAGAGCATAACAACAGGATAGAATGCTACTGACTGTATAAAAGAGAGAAAAGAGGGATATATAAGAGATGTCCTTATTTATGCATGACATATGCTTTACAGATATAAAGGTATATAAGAAATTAATCACACTGGAGAGGGGAATTGGATGGTGGGGGGACATGGAGGTGAGAATGAGACCTTTTCTCGCATATCCACTTATACCTTTATGATTTTTGAAACCCGTGAGCATATTGTTGACAAAAATATTAAATTTTTATAAAGGAAAGAAGATGAGTTCATCTAGTACTTGATATAAAAATAAACAAGCAAACAGATAGGTTTTCTTTGACTTTTCTAAACTTACTTCCACCTGCTTTTGAACTTTATGTCAACTCTTCTGGGGTCTGAGTGTGACTATCTTGTGGAATAAGAGGTATGGAGAAGACCAATGCAGGCTCCAGTTCCATTAAGGATAGTCCTAAATTTTAAATTTTGGGGTTGATGCTTGGCTGGTAACAGATTCTCTTCTGGAAGAAGAAAAGAAAGACAGAGAGCAAAGAGTTAGCCAAGTGGAATATTCCAGGAAATCGATCTGAGTCAGAAGCAACAAGAAAAGTTTTTTGGGAAGATGGCCAAAACACATCAGCCCAAACATAACAAGAGTTGAAAAAAACCCCAAGTTATTTAGTTGAAAGACAGAATTCCGTGCTTTTTTTTTTCTTCTTTTTTTGCATGCAGCCCATCAGAGCTAAAACAAGCAAAACCAGCAGAAGATGTTAGACAATACGGTCCAAGGTACATCCTTAGGAAAATCAAGTTCGCACATCCAACAACTCTCAGTTGGCCAGAGGTTGGCGGTTCAATGTGTGAATCCAGACTAATCCTTTGTCTCTTTCAGATCCCTGCCATCTTCTTTTCGACACTTCACCAACACCCTCAAGCCTGGGAGGGAGCAGAAAAAGAAAAATCAAAACAGTTCCTCCAGGAATTTGGATTGTTGGCACTTTTCTTTCCTTACCGATACTCCTCTAGATCACATCTCTACCATTTTCCAAATTTTGTGGTCTGTTTCTTTCTGTACCAGTCAGGTTATGTTAGGTTACACTGCAGTAACTAACAACCCCAAAATCTTAAAAGCTTAAAAACAACAGCTTATTTCTCAGTCATGCAAAGAATCCTGCTAGTTCTGGCACCTTCCAGGTAGCTGTGTTGGTGTTGCCCCACCATGGCACTGCCTACTTGCGTGATCACTGTAGAAGGGGAAGAGAGAATATTAAGACCCACACACCAGCTCCTCAGTGCTTCCACCCGGGAGAGAACTATACCTTCTTCTACTCACATTTTATTGACTAAAATGTATGTCCATCTTCAAAGTATAGGAAGTACAGTCTTACTCTGTGCCTCAAGGGAGGAGAGCAGGAAATACTGGTGGGCAGCACGCGTGTCTTCCACATCAGCTTTGCTCCAAAATGCAAGAAGCATTACTATTGCTTGGGTTTTCCTTTGATTTTTGAAACCCCAGTGCATTGTAGGCAGTTCTGTCCAGATGCTTGGGGTAAAAGAGCTTGAATGGATTAAATTATGGAACACTTGCCTACCCTCCAACATAAATTACTTTTTGAAAGCTACCCTCCAGACACTAAGGTAACCCTCAGGGCTCTATCAGTAGCGCACATTCAATAGGGTCCCATTGCAATGACCCATTCTCATCCCTGTCATCGTTCTTCCTTATAAGCAAGGCCAACCATCTGTAAAACTAGAGAATCTTTTGTGATTGTGGAACCAAGTTCCAGAATATCTAAGCTGATGAGACCATTTCAACCACTGCACATTACAGATGAGAAACCTGAGGCCCAGAAATGCAGTGACTAGCTCAAAATCACAAAGCTAAAACAGGGGTATTGTTTCAAGTTGCTAAATGTGTGGTAATTTGTTATGCAGCAATAGAAAATGAATACAAAGTTATAGTCTCCCAAGAGTATTTATATCTTATTTAGGCTCAAATTAAGACTTAAAGCACTAAAACTCACTAAAAGCAGCAGAAAGATCTTGACCTCCCACTTTCAAATGTAATTCAAAATGTTACTTTTTGAAATTACACATAGTTTACATGTATGGTATAATTAAAATAAATTCTTTGGAGATTTTATCATTTCAAAAATCTGAGTCTTTGTATCAAAATAAAACTTTTCTCCTTTCTCTGTTTTTAACTAGATACCCCACCATTGAGTTTTAAGATAAGATAAGGAGCCTTAAATAAAAGAGTAAATGTCTAATTATGGAATTTCAGAAATCAGTTAGGAATGGGGGTACATTCCTAGGATGGTGGGGAAAGGGACTCTTCCCTGGGGTCCAGAATCCAGCTCAGTCTCTATTTTCCCCAACCAGCAGCCCAACCACCTGGGTGACCTGGTTTCGTGGCAGCAGGGTGTTGGCAGATGGGCCCCATTGGGTTCTCTCCCTCCTCCTGCATCATTTTTGACTGATGCTTCTACTGCTCCCCTCTCCAGGCACATCAGGAAACTAAACAATACATAATGGAATTATCAGATGCCATTAGGACCAGAGGTAAAACCTCTGCTTCTGAGGTGGGAGAAACCAGTGAGGCCACTGGACTGCTCCTGGCCCCATCACTGCCAGGGTCAGCTGTGTGCAGTCAGCCAGCACCCCATGACAAATAGACCAAAAGCTACTGAGGCAACTGCCCCCTTCAAGGCAAACATCGCCACCCCCCATAGACGTTGTTTATAGAGGGGCGACTGGGGAAGGGTCTGAGCATGACTGGGAGCGTGGTGGGAAATCAAAGAAGCAGGGTCAGAGAGCAGATTTCAGGTCACCAAAAGATGGAAACTCAGTTCTACACACCTTGAGCATTTGAAGAAGCCAGTCTGGCCACCTCAAAGCAGTCCTGTGTAGGCTAAGAGTGTGGCCTTGACAGGCTGCCCCAAATCCCATGGCATCATTTGCTACCTGTGACCCTGGGCAAGTTACTCAACTTCTCTAAACATCTGATCCCTCATCTGTAAGACGGGGATAAGAGTAGCTCGCTCATTGGGTTGTTTTGAAGATTAAATGAATTAAAACATATAAAGCATTTGGTTCAATGTCTGGCAGATAGAAAGTATTCCAAACTCTATCACCAAGGCACTCTTTCTACCCTTCGTTAGACTTGCTCTCACCATGGAAGAATAGAACATTTTCCACCTCTCTCCCCACTCCTGCCCCCAATCCCAATAAGAGCCTTGTTTAACCTAATGAACCCACTTCCCTTGCTCACAGGATGAAGGCAGGGACCTTAGTTGTAGTTTACCATGTTTGGAGGAAGCAGCCTTTGACATTGCATCAGTCCTAACTTTTGACCGCAACCTCTGGTTATCATCTCAGCTCCCCATGAGCCGCCTCCAATGCAACAGGCAATGGATGCAGGCAATTGATTTTTTCCCTTGATTTGGGGCTGGAGGCAATGGCTTCCTTTAAGCAATGGAAACATAGCTCTGATACTTCTCAGTTGGGAGGAGGTCTGGACCCAGAGGGAGCAGAGGTTGTGTCTCTTTCTCAGTTCAAGTTTCCCAGGGATGAATCTGCTTGGAGGTAAATCTGCTTGGTCCAGTGCAGCATGAATGTGCAACCCCTGAGTGCTGATGCCCACCTGGACAGAGGAAACCACAGATCCTGCCCTGCCCAAGACAGTTAGCAAAACCATGGCCAGTACCCTGAGTTACAGCAAAAAACAGTGAGGTAAAAAGAAGAAACAGAGGCAAAAGTATTGTGATTTAAGCTGGCTGGTCTTTATTTAAAGAGGTCTCCAGCAAGCTGCTCTGAACCAATGCGGAGAGTATAAGAGGATGCTGGGAACACAACCCCAACCAATTTTGAAGCCAACTCACAAAGCTGCATCACACAGAAAGAAATGACTCAGGAGGCCTTTAAATTCATAGTTCAAAAATTACTTTCCCTTGATTGGCTTTCTAGCTGATCCTTTGGAGAGACTTTCTGCTCTGAGCCCTTTTATTCAGGACAAAATGGAAGTAGAAATAAGGGATTCCAGTGAATTCTTTGATTCCCGCAGGGCTGGTCCAAATGACCCGAACTAGCTCCAAAATCTCAGAGGAAAGTTGTCTGTCACTCAGTCACAGATGGAAAACTCAGGTTCCAAAAAGCCCCATGGATGAGAGAAAACAACAGATAGGTTATCTAAGCAACATTAAGTCATGGAATTTTTTTCCTATTTCTTTTTCAGTGTAAAATCACCATCTAATGGTCTAAACCTCGTGGTTAAAACTTGGAGAATCATTTATTCTGAAATGCGCTGGTTCCATTTGTCCACAAAGTGGATAGCAAAGTGCTCTTTCCCAAAAGGAGCAATAGCAAGAACAGAAATGTAATTTGTTTTTTATTGCTGAGTTGGGCTTTTTCAAATGATTTTTGTGGACATATCTTTATTAGATTCTCAGACATATTTTATTTGTTGAAAAATTTCCATGGCCTTGCATAATTTCAATTATTCAATGGAAATGACAGTTTGGGGAATTGTTTCCAGCCACTTATTCAGCCCTTTGAATAAGCCATATTTATAACTGGAATTGATTACTTTGTCCATTTGGAGATTAGCTCAGATGGACAGGGATTAAGAGAGAGCATGTTTCAGATCCTTTTTCCTCCTATAGTCCCACAGGAATCTTTCACTCCTCTGGAGCAGCCTGTGATCTGCTTGGGGTCCTGCCTTTCAAGCCACAGGGGTCCTGGTGAAGAGGTACAGGAGAGGGAGGGCGTCACTGAGGGCACCATGTCACTGAAGATGCATTCAGCTGCAAGCAACGGAGGTTTGTTTATTCACAAAACAAGAAATACGGAGATGGGCAGTCACTGTCCCTGGTTCAAGGGATCAACAATGCTCCTGGCCAGTTTCTCAGCATGTTTTTTGGCCAAAGATGGCTGCTGCAGGTCAGGTTGTCACATGCATGAAGAAGAGTTAAAAGGGAAAGGCCCCTTCAGGTTAGTCTGTCTCTTTTTATTAGGAAATCAGAAACTTTTCCAGAAACCTCCAGTTGGCATCCACTTACCTGCACTAACAGCCTGGCCCAAGCCACCATCATATCACCCATGGCCTTCTAGGTCAGCTCCCACCTTCTTCCCCTTGCCCCTATTCTGGGTTTTCTCAATATAGCAACCAGAGTGAGCACACTAAAGTAGAAACCAGTTCATACCACTCCTCTGCTCCAAACACCAATGGCTTCCCAGCACACTCAGGAGTAAAATCCAAACTCCTCGGAGGGGCTTAGAAGTCCTACGTGATCTGGCCACCTCGTTTCCTCTCTGACCTCCCCCCACTGCCCAATGCTTACCCACTCCACTCCAGACACGGAGACTCCCACTATTTTAATCAGACCAGGCTTCTCCTCATCAGGGCTTTTGCATTTGCTCTCCCCTCTGCGTAGCATGCTTTTCCCGTCTATAATTTATGGTTGGCTCCCTCACCTCCTTCAGCCTTTGCTGACATTTCAACTTTTCAGCGAGACCTTCCATGACCACCCTATTCATTATTCCAACTTCCCCTCCCCCATTCTCTTCCACATTTTATTTCATTGTTTTTGCACAGCATTATCTACCAAATATGCCTATTTATTTTGTTTTTATCTGTCTCCCCCAGTGACTGGAACCATGCCTGGCACATATTAGATGGCCACATAGTATCTGTTGAATGATGTGTAGAAGCGTGAAAGAATGGATGGGACAGAACTGGCTTGCATGGCCTCACCAGCAAGTATTTGGTGCTAGGAATG
This sequence comes from Equus quagga, assembly GCF_021613505.1. Lineage (NCBI taxonomy): Eukaryota > Metazoa > Chordata > Mammalia > Perissodactyla > Equidae > Equus > Equus quagga. The sequence goes on from NC_060270.1 coordinate 76,708,501, forward strand.
ACTTTCGAGTGGTCAACAAACAGTGCGTGCCATATGGATCTACCCGTCCTCCAATAAGACAAGTCCCCAATCTTCCACTACTTGCCAATGGTCGTAGCAAAACTGATCAAATTAATTCTGCTTTTTCTTATTAGGTAAGGATCCAAAAGGTTAGTTAGAGTATTAGGTGTAGGGGGAAAGAGAAAGAGATAAAAACAGGTCAAAAACCTTGACAGATACTCAGTATATTATTTAATTCTTTAAATCCTCAAGACAGCCCTGGAGGAAAGCAAAGTTTAGAGACATCGAATAAATGTGGCTACAGCCCCTCAGCTGGAATGTAAGGCTTGGGGTTTCAGCCCCCAGGGTCTGTATTCCTCCCACTGTGCCGGGTGTCTCCCGATGCCCCCTGATGCCCTGATGTTTGTATCAGTGGCTGAGAATGTGTCTTCTAGAAATCCAGGGACTCCAGCATCCTCGCTTGCCACCTTGGCCAAATATTTGGCCTGAAGAGGATAAGAAATAAAAAAGACGTTTAAACCCCAGACAAATGATCAGTGTGTTTTCAGAAAGTCTGACAAGGCTCACCCTGCCCCCAGCCCAAAATATGCCTCACCAGCTTCCCAGCCGCTGTGCCGTATTCCTTTAACCACAGAAAAAGCTTTCATGAATTTAAATGCTAACTCAATATGTCTAGCCTCACAAATTTCTCCTGACATTATTGTGATTTCTTTTTTTTGCTGTTTCAATATTTGTTCACCTGTCACAGGCTTGTGTACGTTGTCCTTCCTGGAACATAAGCAACTGAAACGGAAACCATGTCCCACACACTTGCATAGCATTTTTTCCACCCATCATATTAAATAAGCCCTTGTCGGCTCATTATACAGTCAAAGATGCACATCTCCAGGGGAGTGTATTGTCCTGGGATATTTGTGTTTGGGGTAGTGTGCTATGGAGAAAGTCTGGGGCCCAGGAGTCATGCACAACTCTGTTTCCATCCTGGTTCTACCGCTTGCCACTTGTTAAAACTTGCACAGTTGCCTTCACCTCCCAGAGCCCCAGTTCCCACATCTGTAAAATGGGTGCAACAATACCTGCTCATTGGTTTACTAAGAGGAATAAATCAGGAACGTCTGTAAAAGGCCCAGCAGAGCGCCTGCCCCACGTAGTCCCTGAGTCAGAACCAGAATCAGTGACCCTCAGGTATGGCCACCGTTCTAGTTGATATTCGGGCAGTACCTGTTAGAAAGAACCCGCTGAGAGCAACTCCTTCCTTTCCTGAAGGGCTAGAGGTTCCACTGAGGCACTACCTCAGGAGAAGTGCTAGCCTGGAGTTCTGGAGAGCAAGAGAAAAGCAGGCAGCAGGACATGGCCACACTGAAGCTGCCCCTAAGGGAGAAGTTTCTTCCTGCATGGAAGATAGTGACCCTTCTGTGAAAAGGAATCCGAAGGCTTAGATCCATGCCAGGCTCAGGATTCATTCAGAACCACATCCACTTGGATAGAATAGGAAGCCAAAATCATGGGACCTCTGTTCGTCCAGCAGTCTGACAACTAGCTGCCGGCCTGAGGGAAGACGATGGCACAGCCCCACAGAGCTGCAGAATTTCTGCCTGAGCCCCATTTCTGAACCCTAAGCCTACTCTCTCAATCATTTCCAGGGGCAGCTGCTCACCTGTCACACCTGTGTCTTGGAGCCAGGTGGCATGCCAGAAGCTCACACCTCCTCGCTGTCCCCCCAGACATTGCTTGCCACCCTCAGCCTGCAGTACATACAGCCTCCTCTCCCTCTCCCTGACCCACCCCTCAGCTGCTACTGGCAGAGATGTTGCCCACCCCCACCCCTCCCCCCCCCCCCCCCCCCCCCCCCCCACTGCAGAGACCCACACTGTCCGCTCCAGTAGCTGTCAGCTGCACATGGCTACAGAGCACTTGCAACAAGCTGGTCCAACTTGAGATGTGCTGTGAGGGCAAACCGCACATCAGATTTTCACGGCCTGGTTTGAAAAAAGTAAAATGTCTCACTAATACTTTTTTTATGTTGATTACATATTGAAATGAGACTATTTGGGATATATTGTGTTAAATAAAGCATACTATTAAAATTAATTACATTTGTTTGTTTTTACTTTTTTACCATGGCTACTAGAAAATATCAAATTACTTTGGTGACTCGTGTTATATTTCTGTTGTATAGCACTGATATAGACAATTTATCATATTATACTGTCATTACTTGTTTTCTGTCTGTCTCACATGCTGGACTGGGAGCTCAAGGAGGACAGAAAAGTGCCTTCCAGTGCCCAGAGAGAGGCTTTGACCATGGTAAATATTCCACAAATGCTTGCTGACTGGATGAAGCTATGACCAAAAAAACTACAACTATTCAATGACTCTGAAATAATTAAGAAATCATTTGGAATTAAATGTTATGAATTGCTATTGAATTGCCACTAATCTCTTTGGTGTGGAAATGGCTTTATTTAGGGTTGGCAAGTATGTCCATATATTCCCAAAGGTGAAATGAGATGAATATTCTAAAACCACACTGAACCTTACGCATGGGAGCTCGAGCTTCTACAACCGCCTTATAGGTGAGTTGGGCAGGCTACTAAGTCATAAAACGTTGTAAGCGACTGTTGCCCTTTCTCAGAATTTGGCTGTTTAGTCAGCTGTTCCATTATTTCCTTGCCACCCTAGGGGTGATTTAAGGACACGCAGCATGAGCATCACCTGGGAGCTTGTTAGAAACGCAGAACTTCTGGTTGAACCCCAAACTTACTGAATCAGAACAAGATCCCCAGCTAATTGTATGCACTTAAAATTTGAGAAGCCTGAACTTTGCATTTTTGTTTCTCAACTCTAAGGAAGAGGGCCACCTGGGAACTTGGCTATCATTCCTCTCCATTCTTCACAAATTTTTTGCTAAAAGTTTGTTGAGCATTCACTTTGTGTAAGATGCTATCCTAGGCCCTGGGATACGAAGATGAACCAGACTCGTGGCTCTCGGTTCTGTGACTTGTGTCTCCATTACTGAACCTTCACTCTTTGTGGAGCAATTGGACACACTGGATACCAGAGTGCCAGAGAGCTCTGCAGGAGGGGCAGACGGTGGAGAAGGGGTAAGAAACAGTGCAACATGGCCCCAGGTCTGGAATGAATCTACAGACTGCTGCTTCATGAGCCGTGCATTCGGAGGATGACCAGAGGAAAGGAAGCAGTCAACACTGCCCTTCTCTCCATGAAAGAAACTTTCCCAGAATCTGCCTGTTTCCATGGAGACCCCAGAATCTACAAAGCTCCATTAGCTTTCTGGTCCCCAGGCTCAAGCTCAAGCGAGCTTAGTTCCCCTTTGTCTGTGTCTCTGCGGTAGAGTGAGTTTTCTTACTCTTGGGTTTTTTAGTCCCATCTGCATGTTCCTGGAGAGCAAAATCATCTCAAACTCCATGTCAGCCGCAGTCCTCAGACACTGTGTCCGGGGAATTGCAGTGAAACGTCAATCAGCTCTCACCCAAACAACCAGAAAATTCAACTACCAGAATCCTTTTCCTCCGTTTCTGCAATTACAATAGCATTCACTTCGTTAGTCAAATTTCTTGAGCCCCTCTGGCGTTTACTACACAGAATACAGAGCTAGTCCTTCCTAACAAGGGAAACTGACGTGTAAACAAGGAACAGCTTAAAACTTTCCGCTGTCTTCAGACATGGAAATTATTCCACAAATGCTTGGCCCACCAGGCTCCGAGTCCTGGATGGGCCCCTGGCTCATCTCACCCGCTCCCTCCTGCTCTCTGCTCTCCAGCCATATGAGCTGCTCCCTCCTCCCTGAGGGCCTCTACCTGAAATGTTCTTCCCATCTCTCATCTCCTCCATGCCTTTTTTTGCCTATTCATCCTTCAGATCTAGTTTAGGGATCACTTTCTCATGGAACCTTCTGGATGCCCAATGGGTTGTATGACCTGGGTCCCTGCCCAGCCTTCCTCCTTCCTTACACTCTCTTTACTCATCCCTTAGAGTGTGTGCCTCTTTCCTGACTTTCCTGACAGACTAGGAGAATGCAAAAATTTTCAAGCAAGGGAGAAATAAGATTAAAGTTTTGGGAAGATGAATTCAGCAGCTGTGGGCAGAGTATATTAAAGGAAGAGATCGCAAGCACAGGAAAGAGACTGGAATGATTATCTTTTAAACACCAGGCCTGGGGCTGTTTTAAAAATGCTATTTTCTTTGTTCTTCATCATATATCCATGGGGAAGGCATTGATGTCCCCATTTTTTAGTTGAAGAGACTGAGACTGAAAAGGGTTTAATAACTCACTTAAGGCCACACAGCTGGTATGCCCAGGCCTGTCAGGCTTCTATCAGAGTCTACCTCCGGCAAAGCTATCATAAGAGATCCTTCATGGGAAGATAATGGAAAGGAAAGAACTGACCTTGCAGAGGTTATAGGGAAAAATCAACAGAACGTACTGATGATTGTATGTGGGGCCTGAAGTAGGGGAGAGGCAATCATCCAAGATGACTGAAGTTCTTACCTGGCCACTACCTTCCAGAAGTGTTCCCAACACCTCTCCCATGTCTTCCCTTAGCACCCTATATATCCCCTCATCAAAGGGCTAGTCATAGAGTTTTGCAGTTCCCAGTCTGTTTGCCTATCTGCCCCACCAAGGCCACATCTGTGAGATTCATGGCTGGACCCCTACAGTGAAGCAGACAGCCACCAAGTGCTCAGTGAAGACTGGCCACATGAATACAAGGCAATGAATGCACAACGGACTAGGTGATTGGGAGAGTGAGGGTGCCAAGGACAGATTCACAGAGACAGGTTTGCAGTCAAATGCCAAGGATCAGCCAGCCAGAGCAGGAATGGGCAGCTCTCTGGGGTTGACCTGGAGTATTTGCCTGTGAGGGCCTTTGTGACTTAAACCTACTCAAGAAGAGGACTTTTCCAGGTGAGAGTGAGGTGATTTGAGGGGACAGGGCCTCCAGCCTTAGAGGAGACCCAGCTCCGTGCACCCAAGGCTGGGTACAACAGTAATGATGTCACAACCGCAAATCTCAGAGAATCTCTTCAGTGATTTCTTGGTTGGTACATTTGGCATTTGAAGACCAATGTATGCCACAACACGTAAAACTTTAATGAAATAAAGGATTGGTTTCCCTTGAGAGTTTGCAAGGATGGTGTATGGACTGAGAGAATCCAGGTGTTGGCCCTTAAAATGGCATCTACCTCAAACCTTCTCTGTTCCTTATCTGGGGAAGGGTCAAAGAGCCCTGCAGAGGTCTGAGCACTGCTCCGTTCCCTCTGGAAGTTGCAAAAACTACTCCTCAAGCTTTAGGGGAGTCTCAATATCTCCCCTACATCTGTGTTGGCTCTAGTCTATATCTTCATGTCTCTTGAACAAACCACGGCAGTCACCTCCTTCTAGTCTGCTTCCAATATTTCTCCCCTCCTCACCTCTCCCACCACATTATTAATAGATAAGTTTTTCTAAACGTTGCTCAGAACTAAGAGTAGAAAGCACAACTTAAGCTGGCATTCATGACCCTCGATGCTGTGGCTGTCACTACCCTCCTTGGACTTCCTTCTACTGAACCTCTCTTGATGTTCACCAGCCACAATCAAGCCAATTCCTATCGCCTCCCATAACCTGTCCTCTGCTTTCCAATAATATTGTCCCCCTGTCAAAATCCTACTGGCCTTCCAGAATATGCTCAAATGTCACTTCCTTTCTGAAGCTGATCCCAATTCTCTCAGTGAGAACTACCTCCTTTTTATTGCTCATAAGATTATTCAAAAGATTGTCTCATATTGGAGCTCATTCCTTAAAGGTGCATGAAAGCAGCCCCATTGCATGATGGTCTCATTTTGTATGTCACAGTTAACGTCTGTTGATAAATAGCAATGTACCCATATTCAGCACATCAGTGGATTGTTCTGGTGTTCTTTGCAACCTAAGAGTCTCTGTATTTAATGACCCTAATTAAAACTCTTAGTATTTCACAGGAATTTTTTAGAAAAACAGCAATAATTAGCCTTGGAAATTTTCAATTTGATAACTTTGTCAGGCTCAATAAACACTGTTTTTTTCTGCTTACAAATCTTCCAGGGAAGGTTTTGAAATCCTGAACCTTCCCTTCTAACAAGTGGAAATAGCACAGGTGATCATTTTCAAACTTCTCTCTTTTCTCTTTTCTCTTCTTCCTTCTCCTCTCTCGAGTGAGAAAGAGTCTATATAATCTTTAAGGGTAACTAACTCAAGGACTCATTATCCATTATTTCTTCTTCCTTGGACAATTCTCAACTTACAAGACTATGCTAGAATCTCTATATTGAATAATCTTCTCTTAACCTAGTTCCCTCCTCCAGAAAAGGCACCAAGAAAACTTCTCAGAAGAGATTGTTTATATACACCTTATCTCTACTTTCTCACTGCCTATCTTCTATTTTTAATCAAATTTATATTTATATTGCACTAAACATAAATTCATGTACAGACACACCATGAGAAAATTCTAAGAACCCATGTAGGGAAACTGTTAAGCACATGGTAAACTACATTTCCCAGCTTCCCTTGCAGGGTGAACACTTACATTCCATTGGTGAGTGAGACACATCGTTTCTGCTCACTGATGAAATATGAGTGGTAGTGATATGTCCTACTTACTGGCATGGGCTACAACCACCCCACCTCCCCCAAATACACTGCCCTTTCCTCTTCCTGCAAGATTGAATGACAAAGACTAGAGCAACCCTGGAAACCAAGTTTTGAAAATAGCAGAGCCAAAATTTAGCCTAGGAATGACTTTGTGGAGATAGAACACCTGCCAACCTTCAACTGTAGTACCAAACTACTACAAGAGTAAGAAATAAACCTCTATTAAGTTTGAGCCATTATGAAATCAACTTCCAGCATGACAGCATGAGGAGCATCACTGACTCACTTCCCGGTGAAATTAGTGAAAATTGTTTTTTTAAAAACCAGTCATTTGCAGCCTTTGGAAATGGTCCTAAGGGTAAAAAGCAAATAAAGAAGCATCTATCCAAGAAACTCTATGAAAATTCAGTAAGAAATGTGTAAGTCGGTCGTATTTGAGCCAATACTGCTGCTTTCCTCTCCTTCCTTCCTAGCTCAGTAGTTGGAGACTCCAACCCGGACTGCTGCAGCCAAGAGCCCAGGGCTCCTTCTTGGGAGCAAGACTTCAGGGGTTCTTATGCTTCCCTCAGCACCTTTTTGCCAAAGCTAAATCTTGGACAGCTGCAGTTGAGAATGGAGATTTCCTTCTTCCACCCTACCCCCACTCACGGAAAGGAGGCTCTACCTTGGATGTGGAGCCCCGAGAATACTGGAGTGCTGACAGTCCTTTTTTCAACTCATGAGTAAGTGGTTCCACACAAGGAGAGGTAAGCTGAGAGGTTCCCAGGCTGCTGCTCCCCTAACAAGAGCTCAGCTCCTACAGTGGGGGTATCCCTCAAAGAGAAGCTTGCCATCATCCCTACCCTCAGCTCGAGAGTTCTGGCTCAGATATTTTTTCCTAGGGGAGGAAGCAGTTCATAAAACTGATAGTTCCAATTTCTTCCCAAAGGAACTGACTTCGTTTGCAACACAGTATGTAGAAGTTCAAGCCTAAGATCATGCTCAAGAACAATGGGGATTGTAGCGAAAGGGAATTGGGAGGAGTTTCCTGGGCCAATGAAGATACAGCCTAGAATGTAAGCTGGCTAGTTTGTAGGAAAGAAGTGGGGAAAAAGACAGCTGAGAGGAGCCTTCCTGGGATCAGAACAAATGTCAAACATTGACCTCAAAAACTATTCCTACAAAAGAGCCACAATTTAATTGGATTAGTTTCTAGAGGAATGTATGTCCCAGAGCATTGCTGGAAACACTAGAGCTATCCGCTGACAATAAGTGGAGTTTGATAGCTGTGTGTAGAAAGGGTGGAAGGAAGCCCTACCAGCACCACTGTCAACCTAGAGTGACTTTGGGCATACCTAAGGCTGAATCTCCCTAAGGAGCAACATCAGAGACTTAACTCTGTGGGAAAAGACCCAGAATAAACTTCCCTAAAATAATCCAGCCAGTCCCTAAACAAATAACCATAACAAGTGCTGGCAGGGTGAGGGGAAGAGGACCAATACTTAGAGTTGCTGCAACATATTACCTAAAATGTCCAGTTTCCTACAAAAAAATTACAAGAAATGCAAAGAAATGGGAAAGTATGACCCATACACTTGGGGAAAAAGCAGGAAACAGAAACTGCCTGTCAGAGAGACAGGACATCAGATTTAAAAAAAAAGAATGTTTCAAAGTAGCCATTACAAATATGTTTACAGACCTAAAGGAAAGCGTGATTAAAGAAGGAAAGGAAGGTGTGATAACAATGTCACATCAAATACAGGACATCAGTAAAGAGGTGAAAATTATTTTTTAAAAATACCTAACAAATTTTGGAGCAGAAAAGTACAATAACTTAAAAAAAAGAGAGAAGACTCAATCAAATTCCTAGAATCGGAAATGAAAGAGGGGACATTGCTATTAACCTTGCAGAAATAAAAAGGATTATAAAGGAATACTATGAACCATTGTATGCCAACAAATTAGATAACTTGGATGAAATGGACAAATTCCTAGAGAGATACACACTACTTCAACTGACTTTTAAGAAGTAGACAACATGAATAGATGCATAACAAAAGAAAAGACTGGGTTAGTAGTCAAAAAACCCACCCACAAAGAAAAGCCCAAGCCTTGGGGCTGGCCCCGTGGCCAAGTGGTTAAGTTCGCGCACTCCGCTGCAGGCGGCCCAGTGTTTCGTTGGTTCGAATCCTGGGCGCAGACATGGCACTGCTCATCAAACCACGCTGAGGCAGCGTCCCACATGCCACAACTAGAAGGATCCACAACGAAGAATATACAACTATGTACCGGGGGGCTTTGGGGAGAAAAAGGAAAAAATAAAATATTAAAAAAAAAAAAAAAGAAAAGCCCAAGCCTTGAAGACCTCACTACTGAATTCTACCAAACATTTAAATTAGAGTCAATACCAATTCTTCACAAACTCTTCCAAAGAAATGGAAGAAGACAGAACACGTAACAACTCATTTTATGAGGCCAGTATTATCTGGACAGCAAAACCAGACAAAGACACCACAAGAAAAGAAAACTACAGCCAATATCTCTTATAAATATGAATGCAAAAATCCTCAGCAAAATGCTAGCAAACCAAACCAAGCACCATATAAAAGAAATTATATACCATAAGCAAATAGACTTTATCCCACAGATGCAAAGTCAGTTTAACATTAGAAAATCAATTAACATAATACATCATAGCAATAGAATAAAAATAAAAATTGCATGGTCATCTCAATGGACACAGGAAAAAAGATTTGAAAAAATTCAACGCTCTTTGATGACAAAAACACTGAACAGACTAAAAACATGAGGGACTTTCCTCAACCTGATAAAGGGCATCTGTGAAAAGCGTAGCACTCACACTATACTTACTGGCGAAAAACTGAAAGCTTCCCCCTAAAATCAGGAACAAGACAAGGATGCCAATTGTTGTTACTTCTATTCAACTTTGTACTAAATGTTCTAGCCAGAGCAATTAGCCCATTCAGCCTGCTATAACAAAAATAACACATGCTGGGTAGCTTAAGCACCAAATATTTATTTTTCACAGTTCTGGAGGCTGGGAAGTCCAAGATCAAGGAATCAACAGATTCTGTGTCTCGTGAGAACATGCTTCCTGGTTCAATGACCAGTCTTCTCACTACATCTTCATAGGGCAGAGGGACAAGGGAGCTCTCTAGAGTCTCTTTTACATGGCTCTGACCTCATGACTTTCTCAGCTACCAGAGGCCTCACATCCTAATACCACCACATTGAGGGTTAGGATTTAAGCATATAAATCTGGGGAAGATACAAATATTCAGCCCATCACAGCACTTCGAGAAGAAAAAAAGTGAAAGGAAGAAGTAAAACTATCTCTATTCACAGATGGCATGATCATGTATATAGAAAATCCTAATGAATCCACCAGAAAACTATTGGAACTAATAAATGAGTTTGGCAAAGTTGTAAGACACAAGATCAATATGCAAAAATCAATTGTATTTTTATACACTTGCAATAAACTATCCAAAAACAAAACTTATGAAAACAATTCCACTCAAAATAGCGTTAAAAAGAATAAAATACTTAGGAATAAACTTAAAATAAGTGCAAAATTTATATGCTGAAAACTACTAAACATTGTTGAAAGAAATTTAAAAGATCTAAGTAAATAGATAAACATGCTATGTTTATGGATCAGAAGACTTAACATAATTAAGATGGCAATAGTCCCCAAAGGGATCCATAGATTCAAGGCAATATCAATGCTACAGAATCCCAGTGGATTTCTTTTTAGAAATTGACAAGCCAATTCTATATTCATATGGAAATGCAAAGGGACCCAGAATAGCTAATACAAACTAGTAAAAGGAGGACTCACACTTCCCAATTTGAAACTTACCACACAGCCATGGTGATCAAGGTAGAGTGGTACTGGCACAAAGATAGCCATGCATATCAATAGAATAGAATGGAGAGCCCAGAAATAAACCCATACATTAACAGTCAATGATTTTCCACAAGAGTGCCAAGACCATTCAAGGGGGAAAGAATAGTCTTTTTAACAAACGGCACTGGGACAATGGGATTGCCACATGCAAAAGAATGAAACTGAAACTTTACCTCTCATCACATACAAAAATGAGCACAAAATGAATCAAAGACCTAAATGTAGGAAGTAAAACTATAGAAATCTTAGAAGAAAGCATGGAGGTAAATCTTCATAACATGGACTTTGGCAAAGGATTCTTAGCTATGATACCAAAAACACAAGAAACAAGAGAAAAAATAGATAAACTGGATTTCATCAAAATGAAAAACTTTGGCACTTCAAAGGACATCATGGAGAAAGTAAAAAGATAACCCACAGAATGGGAGAAAATGTTTTCAAATCATACATCTAATAAGGGATTTGTATCTAAGATATATAAAGAACTCTTACAACTCGATAATAAAAAGACAATAACCCAAGTTAAAAATGGGCAAAGGATCTAAATAAGCATTTCCCCAAGGAAGATATGCAAATGACCAATAAGAATATGAAAAGATTCTCGACATCATTAGTCACCAGGGAAATGCAAATCAAAACCATAATGAGAAACCTCTTCACACCCACTAGGGTGGCTATAATCAAAAAATTATATAACAAGTGTTGGTGAGGATGTGAGGAAATTGGATCCTTCATACACAGGTGGTGAAAATTTAAAATGGTGCAACCACTTTGGAAAACAGTCTGGCAATTCGTCAAATAGTCTAATATAGAGTTACAATGTGAGCCACCAATTCCACTCCTAGGTATATACCCAAGAGAAATCAAAGCATATCTCCACACAAAAATTTGTACATGAATATTTATAGCAGCACTATCATAGACAAAGGTGTAAACAACCCAAATGTCTATCAACTGATGATTGGATATCCATACAATGGAATATTACTTAGCCATAAAAAGGAATAAAGTACTGATACATGCCACAACATGGACGAAGCTTGAAAACATTATGCTAAGTGAAAGAAGTCAGAAAAAAACATTTCCTTAACCTTATGTACCAACTCTTTCAGCATATTTTACATTTCTAACCTTCTATCTTTTTCTCTGAATGTCCCTTTTCTATAGTATCCTATTGTTTTTTATGTTTGTAAAATCTTCTTTTATGTCTCTGAAGACATTAAATTATAGGTTTTGAAGTTTTTGTCTGAGATCTACACTGTCTTCTTTCTCTGGGTTCTTTTTTGTTCCCCCCGTTTGTTCATTTTGTTCTCTGTCTTTCATCATAGAGGATTCTTCTAAATATGTGGTTTTCACTGGCTTTCTGTTCATGTTGAAAAGTGAGGCACTAAAGTGTAACTGGAACTGCGTGAGAGTACAGGATGCTAACCAGTGAGCCCACCATACAGTCAGCGAGTGGGGATCTGACTCCTTTGTTGTGGTTCCTCACGTGTCAGTATCCAGAGTTCTTTCATCTCACACTAGATGGTTTCTCCAGTTAGAAGTCCTCCAGCCTCCTGGTCTGCACACTTAGGCATGGCTGCCAGCATTCTGGTTGCTGGGAAAGACAAGGGGCTGGAGACCACCTCACTAGGTATGTAGAATTTCCCTTGATCCCCTTTTCATCCCTTTGCCTTACTTCTATCCTTAGCTGTGCTGCTGTTTCCAAGCCCTAAGCTTCCACCTCTCAGGCTCTTCCAAGGGCACATTTGTCTCTTCAACCCCCTCTGATCAGTTCTCTATCCTGATCTCTGCAATGAAGAGTCTATTGTCCAAGTCCTCAATGGCCTCCATCTTGCTAAACCCAAAGGTTGTTTTCTGTCCTCGTTTTACTCAACCTCTCAGAAGAATTCAACACAGTTTAGTATTTCCTCTTTCTAGAAATTCCTTGTTTATTCCATGACAAGAGATCTCTCTGCTACTGTAGGGGCATTAACTGGTGTCCCCCTATAAAAACCATATGTTCTTGAGGCTCCATTTGGGCAATACACCAGCACTCACAATAACAGCCCTGGGCTTGGCCAACCCAGCTGCTCTCTCATGGGAGAGTTATCACCAAAATCCTCGCTGTCTGAGGGAACACAGAGGCCCTCCAGGGGGGGCTCTGACCCTTGGAATGGAGGTCATACAGGGATGATCCCCCTTGGCAAGCATACAGCCTTTGCTCCTCTGCCTACTTAAGCAAGATTCTCTCATGGGGCGGTAGTAGGTGCACGTTGCTGTCCAGCCAGCCACCACTGGACCTTCCCTGTAAGTAACTCCCAATAAACCCATATGTCTCATTCATTGTCTCCGGGTCTTTTCTTTGGTCTCTCAGCAATCTATCCCACCTGCTCACCCTGGTGGGCGTGTGGCAGAACAGCTATCTTGCAATCCATTTCACAGTCTTTTGTAAATGTAAAATAGACGCGTTACACTCCTGCTTAAAACACACTAAAGCTCCTCATCTCACTTTCAGAGCATACACTTTCCTCACCATGGCCCGAAGGCTCCACGTCATCTCTGCATGCCTGCCCCTCCAGCTCAGCTCTGACCACCCTCTGTGCACTCACTCTGCCCCAGACACGCTGGTCTTCTTTCTGTGGCTCAAACATACCCGACTGGGTCCCTGGTGGGAGTTTTGCACTTACGTTCTTCTCCATTAAGCACTCTTCCCTCAGACCTTCCCAAGGCTGGCTCCTTCTCATTACTCAATTCTCAGCTCAAACATCACCTGCTTACCCAACCCAATGGTGCATTCTCACCACCATTACCCCTGCTACACTTCCTGTATCAATCTGTTCTATTGCCACCATGACATTTAAAATTGTGATACTATCTTGATTAATTTTTATTTACTTTCTGTCTGAATCCCCTACAACAATAGAAGCCCCACTCAGACGGAGGTGTTGTCTGTTTTGCTCACCAGCACCATCAAGCAACTCCCGGCACATAGTGGATCCTTGGTAAGTGTTCACTGCATGAATATGTGAAGCGGTTACACACTCATGTGCCAAGCTCTCAGTGGGAAATCACTACAACACAGCTCACTGAAGGATCCATTTCAGCTCAGACCGCTGCCTAGATGGAACTCTTGCCAACAGAACAGATTTAAAATGCCCCTCAACCACCCTGGTTCCCAAGACGACTCATCACCTCACGGAGCACAAAACTTCTACCCGGAAAGGCAGAGGACACACCTCCAGAGCCATTTCTCATCAAGAGAAAAGCATAGAAATTAGTTTAAAAAATTCAATACCTGAAGAGAGACCTTTGGACAAGTACACAAGTAAATACTAAGAATTTTGCATAGATAAGTACAGCATGTGATAAGCAGAAGGATATCTGAAATAGTCTAAAAGAAACTCCTCTCTTGTTCCTGCCCCACTGGTTTTGGGTTCTAGCCACTTCCTTGCTGTGAAAGAACTAAAAGTTGCCATCAGAATTTGCTGTAAATCTTTTAGTTTACATGCTTTAAACAAGTGCATGGTGAGCTGTATATAGGCCTAAAAAAAATGGTGATGGATTAGTCACTCTCAACAAATTCTGACTTAAAGAATATTTTGGTATTTCATACACATAGCATGCAAAAAAGTAGACACTACTATGCTTTCTTTAAAATATGAACACTTTTTGACCACACAATTCTACTTTAAGGAAGTGAACCAAAGGAACTAATCAAGAATGTGAATGAATTTGAGGCTATAAGGAGAGTCATTACAATATCATTTATAACAGCAACCTCAATATCCAACCATAGGGGGTTATGAGTTATAAGCCATTTGAAAAATTATTCTGTGGATAAATATGTATTGGCATAGAAGAGTTCATTAGGTTGAAAAAGCAGGTTATAAAGTAATATAAACCCATTGCATTTATACCATACATATGTATATATAATACATCTACATATATAACACACACAGAGAAAGAGAGAATAAAAGGACAAGAAAGGACATACATTAACCTGAGATTTTAAAAGCAAATTCTCCAGATAATAATACTGTAGAAGGGATTTTTTTCATTTGTTTTGGTTTTCTTTATCCTAATCTAATTTTTTTTCCTATAATGAATAGTTGCTACAATGGCAATACGACAAAAAGCCATAGAGTTTGAATCAAAACACTGTTGGTGATCATAATGGGCACAATCAAGTAAGAAACACCCTTTACAGTGTTTCTTTTAATCAGTTTATCCCACTTGAAAGTGCCACATATCATACACACACATGGGCGACAACACAAACCTTTAAGTCCAAAATAAGAGTCCAATAGACACTTTCGATTCAGGACTTTCTTGACAGAGTTAAATGACATTTCTTCTTACGTCTGTCTAATCCTTTAACCTCCATGAAGCCACTATCCCATGCTTCTCCCGGTAGCCCCCTCATCAGTCTTTTCATTCTTTTTCAAAAGCTCCTCGTCTTAGTCAGCTCAGGCTCCCGTAACAAAACACCACAGGTGCTGGATGGCTTAAACAGCAGAAATTTCTTTCCCACTGTTCTGGAGGCTGAAAGTCCAAGAAAAGTACTGGCTGATTCAGTTCCTGGTAGGTGCTCTCTCTCTGATTTGCAGATGGTGCCTTCTCTCTCTGTTCTCACGTGGCCTTTCCTTGATGCGTACGTGTCGGGGGAGACATCTCTCTCTTCCTCTTATAAGGCTGCTAACTCCACGCTGAGGGCCCCACCCTCCGGACCTAGCTAATTACCTCCCAAAGGCCCCATCTTCAAATACCATCACATTGGGTGTTAGCCCTTCAACATATGAATTGGGGCAGGGGGACACACTCAATCCAGAACACTCTTCTTCTGATTAAATATGAACGTTTTCCTGGGCTCTGTCCTGATGCCCTACGCATTCTCCATCATTCACATAAATCAATGGTTTCTACCTCATCTTTTTAAATATCAAATATGTCCAGAGAGACCCAAACTCCAACCCCCCCTAAATCTCCTCTGAGTCCCACAAACAGCTCAAACTCACTGCCCTAAAGTTTCTACCCTTTTCCAATCTGCTTCTTCTATGGTGTTCACCACTGTGGTGGAAGCATGGTGCAAGCATCCACCCATTCACCTGAGCCGGAAGACCGGGAGACAATCTAGACTCTTCCCTTTCACCCCTAGTGGCTAATCACTCATTTTGTGTCCTAAGCCTAGGTGGGTTCTGCCCATAGAGAGGCCACAAAGTACATAAGAGGTGTTCAGGACCTGAAGCACAGGCAGAGAAAAAGGGAAATTGCTGAATCCAGAATCCCAAGACCCAGAATGCAGAGCTTAGCGTGAGGATGTGACTTGCCTTGTGTGGAATGACCAGTGGTTCCAGGTGCTGATGTGTCCAGGGCCATGAAATCCACAGCCCTTGGCCTCTCTCTGCTGGTGGACACCTCACTTAACTGAACAGCTCAGACCTCCAAAATATGGGACATCTCTAGAAACAAGAGAGGCAAAGGGAGGCCTTCATCCTAATATCACAAATGATATGTCATCTACTTTCTTGAGGTTTTGTGAGCAAATCAAGGCAAAAGCAACCTTGGACCAAGCTGAAGTTCTCCTTCTCACCAGACTTGGCCTAACGCATGTTAGTCCTGTGGATTTCTAGAACACGTCCCAAATTTCCTTTCTCTACCCTTCTTATTAGCTCGTGCTCTAGCCGCTTCTCTCCCTGGGCTTAGCTTCTAGTTTTCTCCCTCACCCAAATCTCTCCCCATTCCCACCTATCATCCATGCTTCTGCAGAAACAGTCTTTCCAACATGTAAATCCAATGCATTTCACCTGCCCAAAATCCTGGGATGGCTCCCCATTATCCCCTGGAATACGGACCCTTTATGACCTGGCCCCTGCCTGCCTGCCCACACCTCCATGCTTCATTGTCCCTCACTCTTGCCACACTTGCTCTTCCTGAGCAAGCCACGCTCTCTCTGTCCACCTCCACTCCTTGGCACATGAATTCACTCAGATTGTGTCTCCCACTTCCAACCTCCCAACTCCTCTCCTACTTGAGAACTTTCCAGGGAACTCTCCCTGACACCAGCCTCAGAGACTTCAGAGCTCCTTCCTGCTTGTTTCCGTTGTACCTTGTAGAGCCTCCGGGGTGGCCGGACCTCACCACATTTTGTAGTAGATGTTTGTCAACCTCTCTCTCCACCATTTTGTAAGGACTTAGACAACAGGCATAGAGTTTTTTCACCTTTCTTCTCACCTGTAATTTTGGGCTTAGACATAATGTTCAATAAATATTTTTGAGTGAGTTGATTAATAAAATAACAAACAAACTGAAGAATGAATAAATGGCACCAATGACAATAGACATAAAATCCAGTGTTAAAATATGCTTCAAAAGTGCTTCGGAACCCTTCTGGCCTTGGATATGGAACACTGGATTTGGAGGAATAAAAAAGACTAGGGAAGTTATTTGTGTTACATGGAAATCAGGAGAGTCGGGGCAAGCGAAAGATGGAAAAATACAAGATGCTGGCCTGACAAAATTTGCAAGCTTCTGTAATATTGACTTGGTGATTTTCCAATAACCATGAAAAGAAGACACTGCAACTCAAATGAACTCCAAAAGATCACCCAGAAAAAACGAATCCCATTGAAAGCAACATTCTGCTAATCACGGGCTCTGAGATGTGACCTGCCCAGGCAGCTATTGGACCCCTTCTGCCATTTTATATTTCCTCTTTAATAAAACCCCTGGATTGCAGAGATTTAAAAGGCATTTTGATTAATGGACTTGATCAGTATGCGCTCTTGTTTAACCGCGGTGTTCTCCTCCACGTTTCGCATTTCACACCCACATAGCACCATTCCCCTTTTATTACAGGAACTAAAGAATGTGATGGCCTTCCAGAGAGCACAGTAATTTATGAAAAATATATTTTTAAAAGGAGAGTGTATTAAAGCTTGAAAAGAGCTCAGAGCCTGTTGCTATTTTAATTTTAAATAGGCTATGCAAATAATTAAATGTCAGGTCATATTGACACCATCAAATTTAGGAGAGTATAGATGGTATACAACCCCAGAGTCACAGGGAATGTTAAATCAGATTTACCAGGGCACTGAATCATATCTTGCTTTTGACGTGAAACAACAGTATTGATTAGGTTAAAAATGAGTCAATTTCAAAAAACCTCTACCTGCTACAAATGTTTCCAAATATACCACAATTCTTTAAAAAGAGATAAAAAGAAATAGAAATGAATTCATAAATATATTTAAGCACTAATTCCCTCTTTGATCTTCTCTTTTTCTCAAGGCGCTCCGGTCCCACACTAGCCTGTTTCAAATATTGACTTCCAGGAGAGGATGGATGAGAACAGCCGATATTCAGGCTAAGATAATGGATGCTGCTCACTCTCCTTTAGAGCAGCTTAATTTGGATATCTACCTGAACTTTGCTCATGGCTTTACACACTTAAGTCTCAATTAGTTACTCCAATGCGCACTGTGTACTGTGTAGTGTGTACTATGGTGCTGCTATTCCAGATTAGCAGGTCAATCAAAAATCCCCTTAAAATGACATTAAAAAAACACAAATGGTCAGTGAATAAATAAGTATTGTGCAAAGAATTGTGCTATACCCTAGAAGTTCTGTGATGAATAAGACACTATTATACTTAAGAGGAAAGGAGATAACGGCAGAAAGTGTGCCTTTCGCCTTTTAAATTCTTAATTGGTAATTAAGGAAAATTGGTCATCAGGAGATGGCCCAGTATCAATCCAAATGTCAGGAAGAAACTAGTTTTCCACCCAAGATTGGTTGGCCAGTAACAACCAATCCTGTGATGAAAAATCTCAGTGCTGACATCATGACTTGTGCCTCCATTGCCAATGGCAGACATCACTAATCAATTACAGCATTTGGCCATCTATTCCACAAATATTTACTAAGTGTTTCCTACATGTCAACACATGTAGGAAATAATAAGCACACCAGACACTGTAGTGGACAAGATAAACAAGTACCTGCTCTCTTGGAGCTTACAGTCTAGTGGCACAGGAAGGCAATACACAAGAGTTTGTTTCAGATAATGTGAGGTGCTAGGAAGATAATTAAGGAAAGAAAGGCGATAGAATGTGCTGAGAGGATGGGGGAGGGAAGGTGCTTTAGCTAGGGTGGTCAAAGTCATTTCAGTAGAGGTCACAGTTTGGGGAAAATCTTGACGAGTCAGAAAGGGTCAGCCTGAGAATATGTGTGAGTGATTCCTCCTCAACACAGCCCTTGGGGCAGCCATTACCAGTCAACTGCCGATAGGATCTGCTATGGATGAATCCTGTGCAAGCCATGCTGGGGGATGTAGAAAAATCCAAGGTAAAAAGCATTCAGTATAGGGGCTGGCCCCGTGGCCGAGTGGTTAAGTTCGCACGCTCCGCTGCAAGCGGCCCAGTGTTTCGTTGGTTCGAATCCTGGGTGTGGACATGGCACTGCTCATCAAGCCACGCTGAGGCGGCATCCCACATGCCACAACTAGAAGGACCCACAACGAAGAATATACAACTATGTACTGGGGGGCTTTGGGGAGAAAAAGGAAAAAATAAAATCTTTAAAAAAAAAAAAGCATTCAGTATAGCTATGGGAACACATTTAGTAACATCAAACAGCACAAGACTTTGAAATAGAACGTGGAAGGAAGACTTGGATTCTAGTCTTCTTTTTAACCTTTTAGAATTTTGGTTTCCTGGTCAATAAAACAAGGGGGTTAGACCAAATGACCTATAAAATTCCTTTTCAATCCTGTGGTCAATAATTCTAACTAAAAAGCAAAGTAGGGTTTTAGGCCATTGGAAAGATAGGATAAATGAAATAGAGGTCTTGTTGTAAATGGGGTCATTTGCATAGTCAGAGGAGAAATAAGATATAGCTGTGGCTTTGTGGAGGATTTGTGGTGATTTCAGAAAGAGCCACAATCAGCCCTTGGTTCTGAAGACAGCTTCAACTGCCATAATCCAAAGCAGGTTTCACCTTGAATTCTGGATGAAAACTAATTGATGCGGTCTTCTCAGCCATACACGTATTCAATTATGTCGGTCATCTGACCATCTCAGAACGCAAAGGGCCCCCCAAGGGCAAATCATCATGCTGTGGAATAAAGAGGAAAGAATTCTCGGAAATTCTTCAGGAAGAACCCCCCTTTCACTGCTGCCTGCCAACAGAAGAGCCGGAACGTCCAGAAGTGCCATTGGAGAGAATTAGAGGCCTACATGGTAATGAGGGTCTAGATGAAGACTGGGGTATTTGTTTCAAAACTTCCTCATCTTGCTTCACAGTAGCATTTTAAAAAGGTCCCAAGTGCAGGAAAATGTCTCCTTTTCTACAGGCAGTCGTTCAAGTTTGGGTCGTCAACCACAACACAAATGCTTATATGTTTACTGTGATATTGTGAGTTTAGATGATAAATGATTAAAATTCACTTGGTAGGTACAAAGTGCTTCATAAATACTTAATCTCCAGAGAGACTTCAACTTAGAGTTCCTGACTCCATTTGGACTTCTCTTTATCTAAGTCAAACAGGGTCCCTGTTCTGCTGGTAAATATTTCATATTCCACACTAGCCTCTTCACCGTTCCCCCTGCTGCTGACAGAAGCTGGCTTGCATCTTGCCATCCCAGCAGACCGAAAGATCCAGGACAAGCCAGGAATGGCCTTTTTAGTAACTCATGATTCACAAACAGCCCCACCAATTTGTTGTTTCCCTGTTTTTCCATGCTCTGGAGCAAAGATGAAACTATCTACATGAACTACCCCAGACCACAGGGATGAATGGTTTCATGAGAGGATGCTCTCCTCATAGAAAAGCTCATGCTACAATCTAGCACTTTGGGCCCACCAACTGTCCATCTGCTAAATTACAGCCCACTCCCCATTCAGGAGCTAAACAGCAGAATGACCAAGGGCGCTCACTCCTGGGGAACACGCAAGAAAGGGCAGTGCAGACAACCTCTCCTCCATCTCCCTCCCTAAAGCAACAGTTCTGAAGACACTCTCTCAATGCAGCTTTGGTCTGCATTCCAGAGAGCCTTTAGGGCCAGGCTGGAGTCTACTGGCCAGAGAACTCATGGTTAGTGACGGAGCGCCCAGCAATACTACTTCATCTTCCTGGTCCTCAATCTTCTCATTTGTAAAATGAAGCTTTGCACCTGTCTCTTAAGGCATTAACATCATGGTAGCCTGTTTGGTGGATAAGCCTGGGTTCAAATCCCATCTCTGGCACTTCCTGCTTGTGTGCCCAAGCCTCGATTTACTCGTCTGTGTAATAAGATACCTGCCTCACAAGGTAACTGTAGGGAACAAATTAATTAAGATGTGAGTGCAACTGTTAAACCACAGTGAGCTGTTTTACCTTATATAGAGAGAGAGACTTTTTACATTACCATCCAGCACAGTTCCCTCCCCCGTGAGGTGCTCACTACACCCTGGTTTGATTACTTGTTGGATTTAAGCTGAGAACAAAATTGGACCTGCAGTGTAGCCCAAACCCTGTTTGAATGGTTTATCTGACCATCCCTGTTGAAGATGGAAATCCCAGGCTAATCATACCTCCCCACTCGTGAAAGCTGATTGCAGAATCCAGGCATGCAACGTGAAGGACCTGTGTAAAGAGGAAAGGAAAACCAGGCACCTAGGGGTGACTATTAAGTGTATATGTATCTGTCCCATCGTCTTGGTTGCTTAAGACAACAATCATATTATTATATCTCATGATTTTGTAGATCAGGAATTCAGGCAGAGTTTAGCCGAGGGATGTTTCAGTCCACACGGCGGCAACTGAGGTCAGTCTGTGGTATTTAGATGGTGAGTAGCCTGAACTGGAGGGTGTAAGACAGCTTCCTTCAAATTTTGGGGGCTTGGTGGGAACAGCTAGAAACCTAGGATCAGCTGGACTGTCATCTGGGGCACGTACAGGCTGTGCCAACATGGCGGTCTCATGGTAGTCAGACTTCTGACACAATAAGTTGGGGCTTTGAGGGTGTGTTCCTAGAGACCAAGGCAGGAGCTGCAAGGCTTTTTCTGACCTAGCCTTGGCGGTCATGCAGTGCCTCCTTGGCCACATTCTGTTGGTCTAGTCATTCTATTGGACCACGAAGGCTGATCCAGATTCAACGGGATAAGAAGGAAAGAATTGGCAGCCATCTTTGCTCTACCTCAATACTTGAGCCTCAGTTCTGCTTTATAGAACCAGATGCGGGTACCACCTCTTCCACCCTGTCATCCTTCCCAGTGTCACTGCCAATGTCTTCATTATGTAATAAGGAAGCCAGGACTGAGATTTCACCAGGGCAAAAGAAAACCTTAACAAGTAAGGCCCAAAGTGTCTCTGACTTGCCACCATCTTTAAATATCTGGCTGTGTCCATCAGCTTTCATTAGCCTGAAACCTAGAAAAACCCCCTACTGTCTCTGTTCCAAGGAGATGGGAACTGTGGACAGGAAGCTATCTGGAGGCTGGCGCTCTCCAGGATGTGCTCTCTGTCAACTACTGTTGTCCTGATGGAAACCTGTTGAAATGTGGAGGGGGAATCAATCTTCCTCAGAAAGGACAGGAAAATCAGGCAACTGAAAGTCTCTATCTCTTTGTAGTTGGTGCTATGTACAAGACAGACCCAAGGCTTCTCAAGTTTCTTGGGGCCCCTGAGCCCTCTCCATTAATAATTAGCATCCAGGGTCTTACAACAAAAGTTTAACTTTTCATATGCTGCATTCACTGTGGGTTGGCTATAGCTTTGCTTTGCATCGTCTTTACTCCAGGATCAAGACTGAGAAAGCAGCTTCTATCTGGAACACTGCCAGTTGTCATAGCAGAAGGAAAAATGAACACAGTGATGCTTAATCCTCCTGCTCAGAGGTGGTGCCTGTCACTTACATTCACATATCATTGGTCAAAGCAAATCAAATGGTCACACCAAATTCAACAGCGCCAGGATAAGGAACCCTCCCACCACAGGGAAAGACTCTGCAGGGGAGGGCGCCACAACAGTTGGTGAACGTTAATATAATCCACCACAGTCTGTGCTCTGGACACCAAGCATTCAGGTCCCTCCCTTTCCCACATGGAAGGACACTTACCCCTCCCCCAGGGAGATGACCCCACCTTCCCTCCAGGGGCTGCTCTGAGCTCAAAGTCCAGGATCCGTGCACACAGCACAGGCATTTCTAGCAGGTTTGGATGTGCCTCCTTTGGGTGAGATACCTAAGGAATTAGAAAACAAGTCATCTGCTCCCCCACAAAACTCAATATGGAATTATGGACAGGGACACAATAATACTCCCATTCGGAAATGGAAGCACGGGAGGCATACAGCAGTCACTGACCCACAGTAGTTCTAAAATCCCTCCCAGCGGACATTGTGAGCGCCCCTTTTCCAGAGGGTGGAGCACATTCCTCAATTAGCCCCCACTGATTCTTTCCCCAGGAGAAACTCCCCAGTCCACTGTTCTCCATGATCCTCGGCTCTGCCCACTGGGGGGTCCTTCCTTTTTCACTCTCCTCCTTAGCTTTGTCTATAAGGGAATACAGGCGTACCTAGGAGATATTGCAGGTTCAGTTCCAGACCACCGCAATAAAGCTAATGTCACAATAAAGCGAGTCACAAAATGTTTTGGTTTCCCAGTGTATACAAAAGTTATATTTACACTATACTGTAGTCTATTAAGTGTGCAGTAGCATTATGTCTGAAAAAACAGTGTACAGGGAGTCAGCCCCATGGCTGAGTGGTTAAGTTCATGCACTCTGCTCCAGCAGCCCAGGGTTTCACCGGTTGAGATCCCAGGCACCGACATGGCACCTCTCTTCAGGCCATGTTGAGGTGGCGTCCCACATAGCACAACCAGAAGGACCTACAACTGGAACATACAACTATGTACTGGGGGGATTTGGGGAGAAGGAAAAAAAAAAGATTGGCAACAGATGTTAGCTCAGGTGTCAATCTTTAAAAAGAAAAATACAGTGTACCTACCTTAATTAAAGAAAATTTTGTTGTTAATGTGACACAGAGACACAAAGTAAGCAAATGCTGTTGGAAAAATGGCGCCAACAGACTTGCTCCATGCAGGGTTACCAGAAACCTTCAATTTGTAAAAACCACAGTATCAGCGAAACACAATAAAACCAGCTCTATTGGTATGGTCTCCTCGCGGGACTGAGAAGGACACTTAGCCTGCTTCCTACCTATAAAAGTTTGCAGATCAAAAGGTTGTTTTAAGTATCAAATGGATATCATCTCTTATACTCCAGGCTGGTGGCTTGTTTGTTCACACAATTCTCTGAAAATGTGAGTTGGTTTATGTGTTTGATTCTAGTCAGTCTCCAGAACTAGGAAAGATAATAACAAAATGATTACTTTTGCTGGCAACCCTACTTGGGGGCTCTGCCCCATGTCCCCATTCTGGACTCAGGCTAATGGTACGTCCACTAACTGAATATCACAGAAAGAAAGGGAGCCCCTTAGTTTTATGTTGGTTTGTCAAGTAGCTGTAGAAAAGCAGAATAAAACAGTGAAAAAAATACAGGCACCCAGGTCCACTCAAAGCACTAGGTCCACTCAGAATTTCTGCTGAGAAGCCCCACTTCACTAACTGATTTCCCCGGGTGATGCCACTGTAGCTGAGGGCTGAGGAGCTGCTGATCCGCAGGCGATGCCGGGGAGAGAAGAAAGGGTTATCCAAAAAGTCATCTTTGGTTTCTCCCTATAAGAAACTGCTTTTTCTACTTTTTTTCTCACTATATTCACTTAACAGTCAGAGATAACTAAGTAAGTAGACTAGATGGTAAAGGGTTAGAAACTACATCCCAGGAGGAAAGTGTGGGGGAAATGGGGAAATGTTTCATGCAGAGAAGAGACAAAGGGGAGCATTCAGTTGTCTTCAGATATTTAAATGGATATGGAAAGCTTTTTGTGCTTCCCAGAAATCAATAGTAAGCCATTAGATAGAAATCACAAGAATAAAGATTATACTTGATATAATTGATTATAATAACCTGGAGAAAGGAGGATTTTCTTAGCAGCTGTTACCAGAATATCTAACCAGGGCAGCGATTTGGGCTGTTCACAAATAGCCTGGGGCTCTCTCACCCTGAGCACATGGCAGGAGTGCATTTCCCCACCACTGTGAGGATAGGAATGGCAAGATGACTCACTTTGACCGAAGAAATGTGATCAAAGATGATGTATATTACTTCCAAAAGAAAACTTGAAGAGCCAGTGTGCAAATTGCCACCTTCCCTTTCTTTCTGTGATATTCGGTTAGTCGACACACCATTAGGCTGAGTCCAGAATGTGGACATAGGGCAGAGCCCCCAAGCAGTGTTGCCAGATAAAATACAAGATGTCTAATTAAATTTCAATTTCAGGAAACAATAATAATAATTTTTTAGTATGTATTTTTGGAGACATACTTATACTAAAAACAAAAACAAAAACCATCGATTATTTGAAATTGAGGTTTAGCTGGTGTCCTATATTTGTCTTTGTTACTTCTGGCAATCCTACCCCCAAGTGACCCATATGGGCCATGTAGTATTACAAAGAAAGAAACCTTTGTTATTTTAAACCATAGAGACTTGGGGATTGTTTGTTACATCCTGGTAACTTAGCCTATACTTATTTAACCATTTCCCATCTTTGGTGAGAACATATTCTGATGAGACCTAAGTAACCCTGATATTTGAAAGGAAGGAGGCAGCTTCTCAGCATAATAAAAGAGAAAATTGAGAGCGTTAGGATGTAATTTGAGAAGAATGGATGGAAAGAAAACTGTTCCAACACAGCCTCAGCCATCAGGGAGCTTCTCGTCTACTCGGAAAAGAAAATAAGAAAAAATGATGGTAGAGAGGTGACCTGAGGGCACAGAGGTCATTGCGGGTTTGCAGCAGGCATGAAAGGACGCCATAGGAAAACAGGCTTGCCTGCCCTCGGGTCAGGACTTAGACTACTGAAGTCCTGAGAGCAGGAATGCCCTGTGGGGAAAGAGCAAGACAACCTGTGCCCTGCCTGTCACTTCTCAGCTTCATCAGCACGTGTGAGCCCAGCCTTCCAGGCAGGGCTGGAGATAAAGCACTAGGTGGCCAGCTGGGCCCAAGTTCACAGAGCTGCTCTTATGCTAAGGTGTTGACTGCCTTCCATGATGCAGATGTCTGGGACTATACCCAGCCTCTGGACCCAGAGGTGAAATGAAATCACATTAGCGAGAGTTGTGATTTCAATACACAAATCCATTTTGCCAACTTTTGTTTGAAACATCAGTGTTAGAAGAAAGCTACAAACGCCTGGCTCTCTTCATCTTCATATCTTCATGTGCCTGCACCTGACATGGGCCCCATGCTTAGGGCCTGATGGGTGAAATAAATGTAGAATGCAATGAACGGGACAAGGCCCTACATGTATGTATTGTGAGCCCCTATAGACGCTACAACTACTCCCTTTGGCCACCAGGGGGCAGCATAGTGTTTTGAACTATAAATTGGTCAGGTTTTCAGAACCAGGGTGGATCAGTGATTCGCAAAAACCAGTTGGAGCCAGGATGCCAATCTCTCCAACATTCTCCTAGGCTTGCAGCAAATGGAGACAGATAGAGGCAAAGTAATCATTTTTTTTTTCCCCATAAAGCTCTATTCACCCAATTTAAAGGAATATCTTGTTCTGAGATTGTCTTTCCCAATGACATGTTTTGTCATTAAAACATCATGATGACTACATACGGTAGGGGTTTTGGCTGGTTTCTTCGCTTATTGTTAATATTCTTATTTAATCAAATAAATAATGGCAACCTTCTGGCGTTCCATAATGTTTTTAGAAAATTACTTTTTAGGTTTGTGAAATCGAAAGTCAGAGATCCGTTAGTGTAGAAATTCAGAATCAGACAGGGTCCATGACAGAAAAGCGGAGCAGATGCACTTCACCCTTGGGTCCCCTAGGCCTTTTTTCCCATCACCCACTGCTCCCCCTTTCTTCTGTCCCCTGTCCTGGCCAACAGCCCAGCTCACTGAAAATGTAAGTCTCTCCTTTTCCCTCCCAGGAAAACTTGCCTTCCACGTCTTATCACTGATTCCAGAACGCAGGTGTGTGGGGCCAGTTCAAGGGATTTCAGGATCAGCAGACAGAGGAAGAGAGGAGAGCGAAAGGCAGTAGAAAGGTGTTGAAATCCGCCCGCCTGAGGGCCTCATAGATCCCCCTCCACCTTATTAGGGAAGCGGGAAGAGCCACACCCGGCACAGGCAGACCATGTCCTCAGACAGACAGGCTCCAAATGTTTATTCTTCCTTCACGTTTCTGCAAGGTGACAGGTCACACCCATAAGCGCCTATGATATTCTGGTCCTGATGACAGAGACCCTTCTGTCCATTGGACCAGTGCAGCCAGGGCAGGAGACAATGCCCCAGATCATGAAGGGCCTGCTTTAGTCACAAGCTAGGAGGTGCTGTCCACAGGACATTGTGGAATACAGCAGCATTTTTAGCAATGACTACACCAAATAAATCAACAGGCCTGCCCTGAGACCTGCCACGGGAGGGGGGCGCCATGCTAACGTAGTGGGGGACACAAAGAAGTACAAGACGCAGCGGCTGCCCACAAAGATCCTCCAAAACAACTGCTAGAGTTGGAAAGGAGATGCCAACTGGTTTGGGAGACTTGAAGACGCTTCCCGAGCTGGGCCTGTGATAACAGGTGGCATTTTGACAGGAAACAAGAGAGGAAAGACCTGTTCCACAAAGATCCAGCCTAGTCCGAGGGCTCAAGCAGAAAGGATGGGGTTTCGTTTAGGGTGTAGGGCCCAATTCAGTTTGGCCAAAATATCAGGCACACAGCAGGAAAAAATGGAAGTGATAATGAAAGGCAGGGGGCTTGGCAAGCAGGCAGAGGTGGGCCTGAACCCCACCACCGCAAGGGACACTCGGTGCCCTCCGTTGACTCCCTAAGCCTTAGCTCCTTGACCGTCAAATGTGGATAATGGTCCTTACTCTTCAGAGAATTAAATAAGACAATGGGTGTGTAATTGGTATCAATTTTAATCCACAAACCCAAGCAGTAAAAACATGTTTAAAAGTAATTTTTACTTTTTTTCTTACTCAATTTCTGTTTCAAGCCTCATTCTTCCTGATGTTGGAAATGTCATCTCATATAGTTCAGGACTCTGACTGCAGACATTCTGTGCCAAGGTGCACCCTTCCAGCGCTCAGTGGTCCTCTCTCCATGCTGGCATCTTCAGAGATTCTTCTCTCCCCACCTGCCCCTCAGGTGTGACCCACACTAACTGCTTCTCCATCATCCTCATTCCTGTCTGAATTCGTTTGCAAGGGCTGCAGAAACAAAGAACCACAAACTGGATAGCTTAAGATAACAGAAACTTATCCTCCCACAGTTCTAGAGGCTGGAAGTCTGAAATTAAGGTGTCAGCAGAGCCATGCTCCTTCCAGAAGCTCTAGAGAAAAATCCTTCCTTGCCTCTTCCCAGCTTCTGGTGTTGCCGGCAATTTGTGGAGCTCCTTGGCTTGTGGCTGCATCACTCCAGTCTCTGCCTCCATCCTCACATGACCACCTTCCCTCTGTGTGTGTGGCTCTCTGTCCAAATTTCCTTTTCTTACAAGGACACTAAGTCACTGGACTAGGGCCCACCTCGTCCAGTAAGACCTCATCATAACTTGATTACATCTGCAAAGACCCTATTTCCAAAGCAGGTCACATTGTGAAATTCCAGGTGGACATGAATCTGGAAGGGACACTGCAACCCAGCGTACTATCTGAGCCCACAGGTTTCCCCTGCTGCTTCTGAGCCTCTCGAAGTCGCCTGGATCTCTCTGGTCCTCTGCTCTGGGGTAAAGATACAGCCCTCTCCTCTATGAGATCACAGCCTTCCCATGCTTTCCCCAGCAAAAGGGGCTCTGGCCCTCACCCCACGATCCTACAAACCCATCCCTCCCCAGGGAGCTCGGCTAAAGGTGGATGAGAGCAAAGGCCCCTGCTCAGAGGGCCACCGGCACCCAATTTCTCACCCCCCAACCACTCTCTTCCTTCTCCCCAACCTGAGAAAGTTGTGTTATTCACCACATTCTCCCAAATCTATTGGCTAAGGCCAGAACTTCTGAAACTCAAAAGCCAAGAAAAGACCCCTTTTCTCCAGAACTTTGCCTTTCCTGACATACATCTCGCTGGCTAAATGGGACAAGGAGGTCTGGTAAGCAAATGCTGGCAATAAAATGACTCACAATTTGAAAATGTTGTCCCACTCCCCCGTATCACCCAGCTCACTGAGTGTCCGTGAAGGTCTAGCATTGTCCCTGGTGTGTACATTCCAGTCAACCAGGATGACCAGCCACGCAGGTTTGCTTTGCTTTCGTGCTCAAAGCAGGAAAGTACCAGGCAAACTAGGGCAGGATAGTCTCCCCAGGTAAACACGAGTTACCTTCCCTAGTCCGGGGATGCTAAGCAACCTGGGGAGAAGATGGCTCAGGCCTTTGAATCCAAATTGTTGAACAAACGAGGAAGTCTCTCCAACAAAGGCTTCCTTTTATAGAGCAACTGGGTACAACTTCAGAGCACTCCAGCAGCGCTGTGCAGGCTCAAAAGGTGTTTGGCAACTAGTGAAACATTGACACAAAGGTGTCAATGAGGACTGTCTAACCTGGCCCTCTCAGGAGCTAACCTCACTGTCCTTCCCTCACAGGTGGCCTTCTCCATGACTCTATTCCACACACCCACAAGTGGCTCCCGCCACCACAAAAAGGACACTTCGAGTTCTGTTCCACATTCTCAAAAATAAAAATATTGCAGGCTCCCCCATCTCCCACCCAACCCGAGATTCATTCTTACCAGTTTTCTTTCCTTTGACTGTAGCCAGGGCAGACATCTGATTCTATGGCTTGTCTGTGGGGTGGAAAAGCAATTTGGATTTCCACAACCTGAAACCTAATTTCTGGTAGAAAGGTACCATCTGGTGGATATTTGGGAAACTGCTCACGTCTTGTGTTTGAAAATGAGCATCTGAGGGCAGCTTGCCTAGCAGCAGGCCAATGGAAATATTACTGCAAGACAGAATGAGAGCTCAGCTTTCAAACATGGGCTGATTCCCTTAAATATTTGACTCCACTGACACACAGTTATTCTTAGAAATAATCAGAAGCACTGAGAAGAGTCTTCTCTGTTTTCTGGCCTCCTCTGTCCAGTTTACAATTAATTCAAAGAGCTACTCATTGTCTGTTCTCTTCCTCTCAAAGTATAATTCTTGCTTCTCTT
This sequence comes from Equus quagga, assembly GCF_021613505.1. Taxonomy (NCBI): domain Eukaryota; kingdom Metazoa; phylum Chordata; class Mammalia; order Perissodactyla; family Equidae; genus Equus; species Equus quagga. Next base: position 76,738,290 of record NC_060270.1, read on the forward strand.
TATCATGGACATTTATCTTGAGAGTTGTATATCGTGGAATCTAGTCATACCTCATTCAAAAGCCTTCTTCTCGTTGAGCCCCGCACTTCATGGACACATTCACACAATATTGTTGATCACTTATGGGGGTCCTCTCCCAGGTTCAACACAGCCCCTTCCTCTGAGACTGTATGCCTAATGGGGGTGGAGGTTTCTGCCATGTTTGTGCGACAAGTCTCCTGCCACAGTTGGTTGAACAGGGATGGCCATCTCACTCAAGCTGGACAGTCAGACTCTTACTCCCCGGGGTTTGAGACTTGGCACCAATATTCAGAAACCACAAACTAGTGCAGCGAGATCTGTGGTGAGGTGGACCCTGGTGCCGAGGGGCAACTGCTGCTGCCACATACCTGGGAAAGGAACCCAGGCTGGCCTGCCGCCGAGAGCAGACAGCAGCTCCGAGCAGAGCAAGCTGCAGAGGTCCTTCTGCCTGTGCTCAAGAGCATCCCACGTCCCAGGCTGCATGCGGACCCTTGGACTTCACTAGTCGCACTGTTTCTAAACGTGAATTCCCCTTTACAGCTGAAGCGGGCTCTGGTGGTTACTTACAATTAGACATGCACGTGCCTGCATGCACATAATGAGGGTCTATCGGTGGACCTGAAGCCTGAGCTGGCAGACCTCTGAGGTCACCTGGTAGAGTCTGTACCTCCAGTGGCCTGAGGACTTCACAGAAACGAAAAATCCCTTCTAATCAGAATCATTCCAAGGGACTCCATACTCTATATGGTATCTGTGGTCAATGTTGAGACAAACCAACCTACTGGGACCCATTTGAAGGTTCTAGCAAGGGAAGCGGCCACATCTCTGCCCCGACTGAAGAGCAGGTTTGCTCCCAACATCTTCTGTGATGCAAATAGCTTAGGGGAGGAAGCGCCTGGTGATGGAGGAAGGAGACACTCACTCCCCATCAGAACAGTGGGTTGATGGATGAGGCAGCCAGAGAGTTTCCGTGATTGTTCCTGGATTCCCCAGGAAGCTGATTCTGAACAGTTTGGTGGGCAGGATGTGGGAGGAGAAAGATGCAGGAGTGGGTAGAGGGAGAATCGAGATGTGATGCAGCCCAAGAACAGCCTTGGCCCCCCGCACAGGGAAGTGTAAAAGGCCTGCCAGGGCTTCCCACATGGGCCAAGAAGGCCTGGCCCTCATACCCTGACATCCGTCAGTCTTTGGCTGTGGGTGGCCTGGCAAAGGCCAGGACCTTGGACAAGGAGGGTCTCTACAGCTGAAGGCTGTCTGCTGACAGGCCTCCAGCAGCAGGGTGACAAGTCCTTCCCTGAGGGAGTTCCTGATCTGTGAAAACCAGCTGGGCTCCTGATGTCATCTTTACCCCCATGTTAAGGTCCCAGTAAGAGATGGCATCTTCTTCTTCTCTTCTTTCTCTCCCTGATTGAATGAGAAATTGACGTTGGCATTTACTCAAAGTAAATTAAGCCATCCCCAAAAGACCGGGACCTATGTAAAGAATATTGGGAAGTCATCAATACTTGTTCCACTTCTACTTTGTTCCTTTGCCCCTTCCCTTTACCATACTGTTCCTCCTCCTTTTTCTGTTTTCTACCCTTTCTCCATTCTCTCCTTCTACAGTCAGAGTTTTTGTTTTCTAGGAGGAAAGCAACAGGACAGACTGATTCATACTGTGGAGTGAACGACTGCTAACAAATCATTCCTGGCCAATGCATCTTCTCTATTCCTGCTGTGGTCCAGATGTTCATCACAACTGTATTTAGATAATCTTTAACCTGTTCTCCCTTCTCCATTTCTCTCTAGTCCACCTTGACCACGGAAGCCACACCTGTCATCTTTAAATATCACTTTTGTCACGTCACTCCCTTGTTCAGTGTCTCCTCAGCCCCTGAGATGCCCAGACTAAGGACAAGGAGCACTGGACCAGGAGTCAGAGACCTGAGGGGCCATGTAGTTCAGAAATTAACAAAACATACTCTGGAGCCCAACTGGCTGGTGTGAATCTCACCACTTAATGGCTCTGTGACTTTGGACAAGGTCCTTGGACTCTTCTGCCTCAGTTTTCCCATCTGTGGAGTGGAGGTGAAAATAGCATAACCTGCTGTGAGGATTAGATTAGTTAATATGCCTGAAGTCCTTAGAATAGTGGCTGGCACAGAGTGAGTGCTCTATAATCTTAGCTGTTAGTAGCACTGTTAGTACTCTTAGCAGTGGTAGTATTAGTACTATTATTATTACTGTCATTCATTAGTATTATTATTAGTAGTATTAGTTGTACTGTTAGTACTAGTAGTAGTAGCACTATTAATCACTGAGTACCAAATAACTGAGGGACCTTGACCTTGAACAAACCACTTCATCTTGCTGAGGAGGGGCTTCAGTTTCCTCCTCTTTAAATTGGGGGGGGGGGGTTGCCTAGTGTCCCTTCCAGCCCCAGAATTTTGTTTCTCTCCTCCTCTTCATGTCATCGAGACCTGCCCATCAGCACACATTACCACGTGATTGTACGGTGGCTGTAATTTTCAGCTCACCCTTACAAGAGCCTTTGTTCCCCCTTCGGCCCAGTCTAGAATCGCCCATGCGCCCCTCCGTGTGTTGAGAGTCTTACTAGATACAGGACAAAGTGTCGATCTTTCAGGTCTCTATGGAGTCTAGAATAGCCTCTTCTACCCAGGTGTGCCGGAAGTGTTTACTGGCCAAACTGACGCCGAGCACCAAACGTTTTTCGCCACTCTCCAGCTATTTGTCTTCCCTGCCTCTCCCTTCTGGAATCACTCTAGCAGAGGGCCTGGAAATGCCCTGGCTTTTTCAATTGCCAGTTTAATTTGCCACCATCTGTCAGAGAGTATGGGTTCTCAGAGGCCTGGAGCTCATCTTCCAGGGGCTCAGCGCTGTGGCCCGTTCAACTCCAGGCAGAGGAGTTTACATAGAATGAAAGACCAGGATCATGACGTGAGAGGAGATGGAAGACAGAAGCTGGAAGGAGGCACACTGTCACAGCCTCCAGTTTCAGAACTATCCCCACCGAGAGTGCATTGGTAGAATTTTAGGAAATGATTTCTAAACATTTAGAAAAATTAGTGTCCTCTATTACAGGAATCTTCCAGAAAGATAGCCTCCTAGATATATTGCTTATTCTTTTGTATGTTAACCTATAGTACCCACCACAAGTAGTTTGAGGTTAGGTCACGGTAAGAGAAGGAACTAACAAAAAGTATTAAGATCCACAGATATGGGAAAGGGAGCTGGGAGGCGCCATTTTTTTTGCTTTTTTTGGAGGTATCAATGACTAAATTTGTAACTGCCACCACAATGAGAATGAGAGGAGCTGCCTTGGACCAGTGTCCTCTGCCTACAACGTCAACAAATACATTTACATACGTTTACATTCGTGTTTATTTGGGCCTGTTACACTGGCAGTACTGAGAACACTTGCTAGAGTTTTCAAGAACTGTAACATCCCTTTTAAAAGGTAGCCAGATTTCTAGCAACTTCAACTCTCCAGAACACAACCAGGATCCTGGAGGTCAGGTAAAAACATCACAGCATCACTGCCTCCCTGAACCACCAACTGGTGTGCACTCAAGGAGGACAGAATCATTGTAGCCTGAGCAAACCATATGCTCACAGCATTGTATCAATTTTTGAAGCCCATTCAATCTTCTGAGAGGCCCTTTTGTGCTGCAGATATAATCCCGAAAAGTGATGCAAACAAGAAGTGCTTTTGAGTTCAGAGTCGGGCATTTCCCAGTTTCGCCTTGCCAATCTTCCCAGGCAATGCTAATCTCAATTGCAGTTCTGTCCCAGATTAATATGATCAAAGGACTTGTGCCCAGTGTCTCTTGTTAACACATCATCGTTTGGTTCCTAACCTAGAGCTTGCTGCCGTCTGCCACAAATCTGATAGAGTGGTTATAGGTTGACTCGTGGGAGGGCGATCTCAACCATTGAGCAGTTGGGAAAGTCCTCCTTTATAATGTTGCTTTGGAAACCAACCTCGTAAACCCTAAAGGAGACATTTCATAAATTTCACGTATTCAGAGCAAATAGAACAAAAAATCTCTTAAAGAACCATGTCATGCTGAGGACAAGTGACTAGAGCTGGAACTGCTCCATCCTCACCCGGGAATGTCTCCTCTGTCCTCTCCTCCTCTACTGCTTTCCTAGAAAAGGACCCACCCATCACTCTTTTCCGGAGTTAACCCGCCCCTCTCTCACTTTCCATCCCATCGTCTTTTACCTCTTCTGGGAATTTGAGTCAGAAACCACTCTTTCACCCCATTTCCTTCGCCCAGCCCGTGCGCATGCTCAACGCTGCCCAGGAATTAATCCTATGCAATCTATCCTCCAGCCTTTCCTTCCACCCTCTGGCTATCACTGAGCCCTTTTTTTTTAAAAAAAAAAAAAAAACTGCTTTAAGTTTACATTTCTTGAAAACAGCTAATTATAATTATTGGGTCTGTCTCAGCACCCTCTCTTACTCCACAGCTCCTTGCAACCTGCTTCAATTCCCATTTCTCTTCTGAAGTTGATTCCTCAAAGGCCACCAGTGATCTTCCAGTTGGGAAATTTAATGTCCTTTTATTCAGGCTTTATCTTTTTCTACTCTCTGCAGCTTTTGGCATTTCTGCCAGCTATTTCCTTAACATCCTTTGCTCTCCTGTTCCCCAGGTACTCCACTCTCCGGGATTCTCATCCTGATACGGTCACCACCCCTGCTTCCTCCTTTGATTCCTCCTCCTGCTTGAGCTCTCTGAATGCATTCTGCAAAGCCCTGTGCTTGGCTCATTTCTCTCCTTTAACTGTCTTTCTTTTCTCAAGATTTCAGCATCCACCTCTTTGTGTATAACTCTTGGTCTTCACCTCAGTGCTGATGATGCTTTGAGCTAGCAATCTCCATTTCCACCCGTCCAGTGGACATTTCCATGATTACCTCCCATACACCCCTCAAAATCAAAGATACCAAACTGAACTCATCGTTTTCCATCCTAAACTTGTTCTACTCCTATCTCTGCTGTTGGCACCAACATCCATCCTCACCCCAATTCAGTCATCTCAGTCACCACCCAGGCTAAACTACTCAGCGTCGTCCGTCCTCCGCCTCTGCCCTGGTCTAGTTATGCGCTGAACTCCATCATCACCACCTCTGCACTCGCTTTCTCATAACTGTTCCCTCTGCCCTGGCCTCATGCTCCACTCTAATTCAAGCACTCATTGTCTCTTCTCTGAATGGCTATGTGGCATGCTAATTTACTGAGACGTTAATTTGTGTGTTTACGCCTTGCCTTCTCCCTCTTCTGTTCCATGAAGACAGCTGAACACTTTGTGCGTCCTTGTCTCCAGTAAAGATTTTCTGGCTTTTATTGATGAAAGCACACTTACTACCTTTGAGGGAAATAAGGGGAGAGAAGGGATGCTTTTAAGGAAAGAGGAGGAGAGACAGGGAAAAACTTAAAAGATAAAAGAAGTGACATACTATTCAACAACAACAAAGTAATACTAAGCAACAAAAAATAAATGAATATTGGTATACCCAACTATATGGGTGAGTCTCACAGATACAATGTTGAGTGAAAGAAGCTGAGGATTCTATTTATAGGAAATTCTAGAACAGCCACAGTAATCTATGGGGATAGAACTCAGAAGAGTGATTGTCTTGGGATGGGGGTGATTTACTAGAAGGGGGCACAGAGAACTTTCTGGAGTTCTATATCTTGATTGGGATGTGGTTATATGGGTATTCCGTTTTTCCAAACACATCCAACTCTACACATAAGGTCTACAAATTTCACTGAATGCAAAGTTTAAAAAGAGGGCAGAGATTGGGAAAGGGGGATGGGAGCGATTACCTGAGCAATACTGACGGCAGCACCTTGAAGAGGAAACTCCTCAGAGGAGATGGCTGTGTGGTCCAACCTGGACCTTGGGCTCCACGGGCCCTAGACTTAGTAAAGCTTCCCATATCCTAAGTCGTAGGAGGCCACCAGGCTTTACAGCTGTCAATGGAACTATGAGGAAGTGAAGGTTAGAGGTCCTTCCCAAGCCACCCTGGCACCTGGTAATCTTTCCAGATTCAAGAGCATCGTTAGGAAGGCAGGAGTGCCAAATAGCGATTGAGGTTGAATTTCTTATCAGTCCACAGAATAAAACTGGAAACCCAACCTGAAGAAAATAAAAAATGAGCATTTTTTACATACCAGACTTGGTGGACCTCAAGAGTCATAACTCCTACAAATGTGAAGACCTCTGATTTTTCTCTCAATAAATTCTTATCATTCACTCTGACAAATTAATCTTCCTAAATCACAGTTGGGGTCATCTCTTTCTCTGGCTAAAATCTTCAATGACTTCATACTCCTTAAAGAAAACTATAGTCTATACCTCTTAGCCTGAAATTCAAGGGCCTCCTCAATCTGTCTACCCTCCCAGACTCATTAGCCACCACTCCTCAGTAAGGAGAGAGTGAGAGGGACACTACATAAGAAAAGACTATTAACATCAGTCAGAGGAACTAAGTTTTAAATGCTTGTTGTCCTGTTGCTAAGAAGTCACACTCTTCAAGATTGTAATTGCTCCACAGACCATGTGGCCAATGTTCAGAGAAAGTGAAGAAATTTTAATATTTATCTAATCCAAATATAATTACAAGTGCAAATCTCTCAAAAATTTGGATTTGTTCCAGTCATGTTTTTCATAATAGCCACACACAGTAAAACCTCATACTCACATGAGTTTGGGGAATAAGTGAGCCAACCCCAGCCTTTGGGATGAGACATACTGGGTTTGAATCCCTGCCCTGCTCTGAGCATAGCAGACATTGTTGGTTGTGGATCCAAGAATCCAACATGTGCACACACACACCCTCCAAACAGCCAGTTTTGTTTCAGGGGGCCACCCTCTTCCACTTGGTCTCTCACTAAGCCAATGGAGTCATTGGAATCCATTCAACTTAGGATAGACACGTGTTGCAAATCTGACCATTGAGACATAAGGAGAACTATTCTGGGAGGCTTGTAGGACATTTTCCTTTCCCTTCAAAAGACCACCCAGAAAGAGATGTCTCTGCTGCTGCTGGATTTGATTATGTCTGGATATGAGGCCTGAAACAGCAACTGTTGTCTATCACCCATGGAAGGAGAGAGCCTGAGGACAGCCTCCAGGCTGAGAATGGTACAGCCTAAAGATGGGAAAAATGGGGTCCCTGATGATGCCAGTGGATGGCTAAACTAATCAGTCCTGGGGCTACCTGCCTATAGACTGCTTCCGCTTCCGTATAGGATGACATTCTTATTCATTTAATTAATCCATTTGAATTGGATTTTTCTGTTACTAACATTCAAAAGAATGTTACCTTGGTCAAGTGCTTCACCTTTGCTAAGCTCCAATTTTCTCTTCTGTAAATGGAGGTAGCGATGCCCAATTCATGAGTTGGTTGTTGGTATTCAATGGGAAGTATCTAAAACACTGCCTGGTTCTAGCATATTGGGTGTTCAATAGATAGTAACTATGTTTGTACTCAGCAGCCTCGTCTTCCAGGTAGCAAAAAATATACTTGTTTAAGTATTTTCTTTTATTAACCATTTTTAAGAAATTCTATTTGTTGAACAGAATTTAGTCTCTCTGAGAAAAATTACCAAGACCAGGACTTACGATCATGACTGGGAATCTCAGTTATTTTTTATTTAAGATGGCGCATTCAGGCCTTACTGACATGCACAGATCCCTCCTGTCAAATATCAGAAGAGGAGCTCAAGACACAGGTTAGAACATCTCTGGCAACACATCTGGTCCCAAAAATTAGACCCACTCCTGCAGTGGACTGGGGACAGGCAGGACTTGGCACTAAGTATAGAAAGCGATCCACCCAGGAAGAACGCCATCCTGGCGACAGTTCAGCATGAGGAAATTCCATCAGGAGCCACATAAGATGGTGATCTATAAAGCAGTGATTTATAACGTCATTTAACAATAGGGGTACATTCTAAGAAAGGCATCAGGCAATTTTGTCATTGTGTGAACAGCACAGATTGTACTTACACAAACCTAGATGGTACAGCCTACTACACACTTAGGCTATATGGTATAGCAGCCTATTGCTCTTAGGCTGCAAACCTGTACAGCATGTTATCGTACTGAATACTGTAGGCAATTTTAACTCAGTGGTAAGTATTCGTGTATCTAAGCATAGAAAAGGTACAATAAAAATACAGTATAAAAGATAAAAAATGGTACACTCCTAGAGGGCACTTACCACGAATGGAGCTTGTAGGACTGGAAGTGGTTCTGGGTGAGTGAGTGGTGAGTGAGTGTGAAGCCTAGGACATCCCTGTACACTGCTGTAGACTTTGTAAACACCGTACACCTAGGCTACACTAAATTTATAAAAAGAAATTCTTTCTTCAATAATAAATTAACTTTAGTTTACTGTAAACTTTTTACTTTATAAACTTTTTAATTTTTAACTTTTTGACTCTTTTGTAAAACACTTAGCTTAAAACACAAACACATTGTACAGCTGTCTAATAATATTTCCTTTCTTTATACACTCATTCTATAAGCTTTTTTCTATTTTTACAATTTTTTATTGTTTTTTACTTTTTAAACTTTTTTGTTAAAAACTAAGGCACAAACACACATTAGCCTAGGCCTATACAGGGTCAGGATCATCAATATCACTGTCTTCCACCTCCACATCTTCAATAACACCACGAACACAGGAATAATGCATCATGCTAGGGCATTACAACTTACAGCTATGACGTCAGTAGGCAATAGGAATCTTTCAACTCCCTATAAACTTTTTGGACCATCGTGGTATGCGCAGCCCGTCATTGACCAAAATGTCATTACCCGGTGCATGACTGTATAAAGACAGCTGGAGGGAGAGAGAGTTACTACCTCACACAATTTTTTCCTCGAGAATGTTGTTTATCTCTCTCCTTCCCATGGAGAAAGGGGAATGTTCAAATTGTTCCCAAATTCTCACTCAGGTTGGGGGACTCCAAGAGACTTTTCCCTTGATGTTTGGAGATGTCTGCATCTTATCTGCCAGTTGGATGTCTGGCGAGTCTCATTGTTGGGTTCATGAAAGGTACATGAGGTGGGGGTCCGCAGCTCACCTGGGCTGCCACTGCAGGAGTGCATCTCATGTGCCATGAGCACCTCAGAGAACTGTGGGCACGCCTCCAGGCAGAAAAGGTGGTGGACTCTCCCCAGAGCCTCACGTCAGTGGAGCCCAGGCTGGCCGCATTGTCGATGAGGCCTAACATCCCCCCTCTGGCCTAATGAATCTGTAGGATTAGAAACCAGATTGACAGCAACAACTTGAAGAGGACAGCAAATTCCCCAATCTCTCAGCCCTCATGGAGCAAGAACAGGGAAAGAGGACAAGGGCAGAGGTCAGGCTGTGGACCTCTCAGGCCCCAGTTGCTGGAGCAGCCCCACCCAAGTTGAGCTATCAGAATGGACAGGAGTTTTGAAATGACTTGAGACTGAAATTTTAATAAGCCAATTAGATCACAAAATCATGGATCACAATGAATTTAATAGAGCTGACTGGGATTCACTCCCTGCTGCTTCCTTCACATGTGTTAGTTGGGGAAAAATAAAACTGTTCCATGTGTGCACATCACTGAAGTGAGCTTGCTCCTCAAACCAGTTAGGGAGCCAAGGGGAGTGTGGGGACAGGCACACAGGTAAGTCCCTTGTCACCAGCTCAAAACTGAATACACTGACAATCATTTGGTACCAAATACCAGACACCAGAGTGTTCAGAACTACACGCAAGCAAGTGTGAACTGAGGGGCACCTGTGAGAAAAGAGCACGGCTAATTTGGAATGTGGACTTTTTATTAAACTCTTTCTGGTTACTCAAAAGTCTGTCTCAGGAGTGACATCAGCATCATGATGGAGGGAGCTTCCCCAGTAATCTCTCCTCTCCAACATACAATGGACATGATATTCATACTCCAACAGAAGACATCCAAACACAACACAAAGTGTCAGAGAGATCCACACAGCCATACAATGGAGAGCAGAGAGGCTGGAGCCCCCCTCAGAGGACGTAGAATGAGATGAGAGAAAACTTCGCTCCCTCCCCTGAAGACTGAGATCTGGGACCGTGGCAGGCCTCTGAGAGGGAAGGAACAGGAGAGGGGACATTTGTTCCCAGGAACATCAAGCATCCCTGGTGGGCCCTTGCAGCCTAGAGGGAAGCCCTCGACCGGGCCAAAAGCTTTTGTGGGGGGTGACCTTATCAGGCTAACACCCCAGGAGAGCAATAGCAAGAGCAGAGAGAGAAAACTCCAAGAGCATGCAGGAGAAAGCACCCCACCCAGCCCCACTCCACTGCCTGGGATCTCGTGGAAGGTAGAGGGCTTAGAATACATGGCTCTTGACACCCACCCAGTGTCAATAGGTGGTAACTGTGACCCAGTAACACCAGGATGTGAAAAAATGGAGCCACTCTCTCTAGGATTATGAAACATCATATTAGATCTCCAGACCAGAGAGAAAATGACAAGTACCCAGAAATTAGTTCTGAGGACACAGAAATATGTAATATAAATGACAAAGAATTCAAAATAGCTGTCATCAAAAAAACTCAACAAGTTAAAAGAGAATGTAGAGAAACAATTCAACAAGTTCAGGAGCTACTTCACAAAAGAGATCGAAACTGTCAAGAATCAATCAAAAATATTAGAGATGGAAGACACAATGGAAGAAATAAAACAAAATATGGATTCCCTGAATGCTCAAGCAAACATCACAGAGGAACATATCAGCATAATCGAAGATAGACATGTTGAAATACTCCAGATGGAGGAGGAGAGAGAACTGAGAGCAAAAAGAAATAAAGATAGTCTCCAAGAAATAGCTGACTCAATTAGGAAATGCAACATAAGAATTACAGATATTCACGAAGGAGAATGAAACAGAAAGCTTGTTCAAAGAAATAGTAGCAGAGAACTTCCCAAACCTAGGGAAGGAGATGGAAATCCATGTGGAAGAGCTTATCAGATCTCCTAAATATGTCAATGTAAAAAAGACCTACTGCAAGGCATATAATAGTGAAACTGGCAAAAGTGAATGACATAGAAAGAATACCAAGGGCAGCAAGGCAGAAGAAAATAGCCTACAAAGGAACCCCCATCAAGCTTTCAGCAGATTTCTCTGCAGAAACCTTATAGGCTTGGAGAGACTGGAATGACATATTCAAATCTTTGAAGTACAAAAACTTTCAGCCAAGAATACTCTATCCAGCAAAAATATCCTTCAGATATGAGGGAGAAATAAAAACTGTCCCAAACAAACATAAGCTAAGGGAGTTTGTAGCCATGAGACTCCCCCTACAAGAAATCCTCAAGAAGGCACTCATACCTAAAAAAAAGGGGGAGAAAAGGGTTAAAAAGCACAGAGTAAGGAGATAAATAAGTAGACAGAATCAGAGCAGGACAGAAAATACTCAAGGATAGCATTAAAGACAAAGGGAAGGAAAACACCAAAAACAAAGATAATCTTGTCCTTTTAACCACAAACTCATAACACGAGATGGAATAAGATGTGAGAAAAACAACTTAGGAGGGGAAGAGGAAAGGGATTGAATTGGTTTGGTCTAAGGAAATAAGAGGCCATCAGAAAACAGACTATCTTATTCACAAGATTTTGAATACAAACCTCATGGTAACCACTAAATAAAAAGCAGAACAGAGACACAAATAATAAATAAGGATAAAAGAAAGAAACACAACATAAAAAACTATATAACTAGACTAGTAGACCAAAATACACAGGATGAGAAACAAAGGAAATGCAGGAGAACTAGTAAATGAGTGATCAAATGGCAGCATTAAGCCCTTATATATCGATAATCACCCTAAATGTAAATGGATTGAATTCTCCAATAAAAAGACACAGAGTGGTGAGATGGATTAAAGAACAAGACCCAACAATATGCTGCCTCCAGGAAACACATCTCAGCTCCAATGACAAACACAGGCTCAGAGTGAAGGGATGGAAGACGATACTGCAAGATAATCGTAAACAAAAGAAAGCAGGTGTTGCCAGACTTATATGAGACAAAGTAGACTTCAAGACAAGCCAGGTAAAAAGAGACAAAGAGGGGCAGTGTATAATGATCAAAGGGACATTTCATCAAGAAGAAATAACACTTGTAAATATCTATGCACCCAACACAGGAGCACCAAAGTACATAAAGTAATTATCAACAAACCTAAAAGATATTAATAATAACACAATAATAATAGGGGACTTCAACACTCCACTCACATCAATGGATAGATCATCCAAACAGAAAATCAACAAGGAAAGAGTGGAATTAAATGAAAGGCTACATCAGTTGGACTTAATAGACATATATAGATCACGTCATCCCAAAACAGCAGAATATACATTCTTTTCAAGTGCACATGGAACATTCTCAAGGATAGACCATATGCTGGGAAACAAGACAAGCCTCAATAAATTTAAGAAGATTGAAATGATAACAAGCATCTTTTCTGATCACAATGCTATAAAGCTAGAAATTAATTACAAGAAAAAATCTGAGAAAGGGACAAAGATGTGGAGACTAAACAACAGGCTATCGAACAAGCAATGGATCATGGAAGAAATTAAAGGAGAAATCAAAAAATATCTGGAGACAAATGAAAATGAAAACTTACCATACCAACTCATACGGGATGCAACAAAAGCCATATTAAGAGGGAAATTCATCACAATACAGGCTCACCTTAACAAACAAGAAAAATCCCAAATAAGAAATCTCAAACTACACCTAGTTGAATTAGAAAAAGAAGAACAGACGAAACCCAAAGTCAGCAGAAGGAGAGAAATAATAAAAATCAGAGCAGAAATAAATGCTATTGAAACAAAAAAAGGCAATAGAAAGCATCAATGAAACAAAGAGCTGGTTCTTTGAGAAGATAAATTAAATTGACAAACCCGTAGCCAGACTTACAGAGAAAAAAAGAGAGAAAGCTCAAATAAATAAAATTAGAAATGAAAGAGGAGAAATAACTGGATACCACAGAAATGCAACGGGTTATAAGAGAATACTACGAAAATCTATATGACAACAAAATGGACAATCTAGAGGAAACGGATAAATTCTTAGACTCTTATAAGCTCCCAAAGCTGAATCAAGAAGAAATAGAGAATCTAAATAGACTAATCACAGGTAAAGAGATTAAAACAGTCATCAAAAGCATCCCAAAGAATAAAAGCCCAGGACCAGACGGCTTCCCTGGGGAATTCTACAAAACTGTCAGAGAGGATTTAACACCTATCCTTCTCAAGCTATTCCAAAAAAACAGGGAAGATGGAATGCTTCCTAACACATTCTACGAGGCCAACATCATGCTGATACCAAAGCCTGACAAGGACAACACAAAAAAGGAAAATTGCAGGCCAACATCACTGATGAATATAGATGCAAAAATCCTCAACAAAATACTGGCAACCCTAATACAGCAATATATCAAAAAGATCATACACCATGATCAAGTGGGATTTATACCAGGGACATAGGGATGGTTCAACATCCACAAATCAATTAATGTGATACACCACATTAACAAAATGAGTAATAAAAACCACATGATCATCTCAATAAATGCAGAGAAAGCATTTGACAAGATCCAACAGCCATTTATGATTAAAAAACCTCAACAAAATGGGGATAGAAGGAAATTACCTCAACATAATAAAGGCCATATATGACAAACCCACAGTCAACATCATACTCAATGGGGAAAAACTGAACGCCATCCCTCTGAGAACAGGAACAAGACAAGGACGCCACTCTGACCACTCTTATTCAACATAGTACTGGGGCTTTTGGCCAGAGCAATTAGGCAAGAGAAAGAAATAAAAGGAAGCCAAATAGGGAGTGAAGACATGAAACTCTCACTGTTTGCAGATGACATGATCTTATATATATAAAACCCTAAAGAATCCATCGGAAAACTATTAGAAATAATTAACAACTACAGTAAAGTTGCAAGGTACAAAATCAACTTACAAAAATTGGTTGCATTTCTGTACTCTAATAACGAACTTACAGAAAGCAAACTCAAGAACACAATTCCATTTACAATCACAACAAAAATAATAAAATACCTAGGAATAAATTTAACTAAGGAGGTGAAGGACTTATACAATGAAAACTATAAGACATTATTGAAAGAAATAAATAATGACATAAAGAGATGGAAAGAGATTCCATGCATATAGATTAGAAGAATAAACAGAGTTAAAATGTTCATACTACCCAAAGCAATCTACAGATTCAGTGCAATCCCAATCCCAATCCCAATCCCAATGACATTCTTCATGGAAATAGAACAAAGAATACTAAAATTCATATAGGGCAACCAAAGACCCTGAATTGCTAAAGCAATTCTGAGAAAAAAAAACAAAGCTGGAGGCATCACAATCCCTGACTTCAAAATGTACTACAAAGCCATAGTGATCAAAACAGCATAGTACTGGTACAAAAACAGACACACAGATCAATAGAACAGAACTGAAAGCCCAGAAATAAAACTGCACATATACGGACAGCTAATCTTCGACAAAGGTGCCAAGAAAATACAATGGAGAAAAGACAGTCTCTTCAATAAATGGCGTTGGGAAAACTGGACAGCCACATGCAAAAGAATGAATGTAGACCATTGTCACTCCATACACAAAAATAAACTCAAAATGGATCAAAGACTTGAAGATAAGTCCTGAAACCATAAAACTCCTGGAAGATAATATAGCTAGTACACTCTTTGACATCGAAGTAAAGGATCTTTTCAAATACCATGTCTTCTCAGACAAGGGAAACAAAGGAAAAAATAAACAAGTAGGAATTCATCAGACTAAAGAGCTTCTGCAAGGCAAAAGAAACTAGGATCAAAACAAAAAGACAATCCACCAATTGGGAGAAAATATGTGACAATTAAGTATCTGATAAGGGGTTAATCTCCATAGTATATAAGGAACTCACACAACTGAACGACAATAAAACAAATAGCCCCATAAAAACACGGGCAGAGGATATGAGGAGACATTTTTCCAAAGATATACAGATGGCCAATAAACACATGAAAAGAAATTCAACATCACTAATCATCAGGGAAATGCAAATCAAAACTACACTAAGATACCACCTTATGCCTGTTAAAATGGCTGTAATAACTAAGACTAAAAGTAACAAATGTTGAAGAGGGTGTGGAGAAAAGGGAACCCTCATACACTGCTGGTGGGAATGCAAACTGGTGCAGCCACTATGGAAAACAGTATGGAGATTCCTCAAAAAACTAAAAATAGAAATACCACATGACCCAGCTATCTCACTCCTGGGTATCTACCCAAACAACTTGAAATCAACAATCCAAAGTAACATATGCACCCCATGTTCATTGCAGCACTATTCACAATAGCCAAGACATGGAAACAATCCAAGTGCCCATCGACTGATGATTAGATAAAGAAGATGTGGTATATATACACAATGGAATACTACTCAGCCAGAAAAAAGACAAATTCATCCCATTTGCAACAACATGGATGGACCTGGAGGGAATTATGCTTAGTGAAATAAACCAGACTGAGAAAGACAATCACCATATGATTTCACCCATATGTGGAATATAAACAAACACATAGACAAAACAGTTCAGTGGTTACCAGGGGAAGGTGGGAGAGGGGTGAACACAGGGGGTTAAAGGGAGCACTTATGTGGTGACAGACAAGAAATCAGGTACAACTGAAATTTCACAATGATGTAAACTATTATGAACTCAAGTAAAAAAATAAAAAGTCTGTCTCTATTTCTTCCTACTTCTGTTGGTTTCATGAATACTTGCATACCTAAGTCTCCAGGGAGGAAGAGTGTTACTGTAGGTATTGGTAGATCAAGACACAGATCCCTTTCCAGCCACTGAGAGCCAGAGATTTCCGTGTCTCCACCAATCCTCTACAGAGCAGGCAAAGCCCTCCCTGAAGGCACTTTAGTAAACTGAGACTGCCAGTTTTTTTTCCCTGCTTTTTCTCCCCAAATCCCCCAGTACATAGCTGTATATTTTAGTTGTGAGTCCTTCTAGTTGTGGCATGTGGGACGCCACCTCAACATGGCCTGATGAATTGTGCCATGTCCGCACTTGGGATCCCAACTGGCGAAACCCTGGGCCGCTGAAGCAGAGTGCACAAACTTCAACCTCTTGGCCACGGGGCACCCAAGACTAAGGCCTTTTTGATATTGCTATCTCCAGATCTACTAATGTCTTCAGTGGTTTCCCTGAGCTATTGTTAATTAATGGTTTACTTCAGGTTTATTTCACTGTGACTCGACCAAAATTGTGGATGAACAAAAGAAAATACGCAGATGTTTGAAAAACAAATCGGGTTGGGGTAAAGAACTGTGTATTTACTTCTACACATTTTCAACTGCCTATGACACTGTATTTCCTTAGAGTGGAATCTAACAGCTTATCACCTGAGTTCCTGTGTTTCTCTTTTGTCTCTAATGATACTGCTAACGGGGGGCTTATTTGCACTTACTGCACATTATGGCAAACACATCTCTCCATTGACATTTAGGTGACTGCAGACAAATGGAGCTGTAAAAAGCTTCAATTGCACAGCACCTCATTGCTAAGGGTAATTTGTACTTTATTAGGCAGAGATGGAACTGTGATGAAGAGGATACCACAAGCTGTTAGGTTTCAAACTTGGGGAAAGTCTCAAGTAAACAGCTAAGTCATAAAGCTTCTTTGAGTCAGTGTAAAAGGTATTTATTGAAGATCTCTATATGTACAACACTAGTCAAAACCTTGAAAAAGATCAGGTGGAATTTTCAGCACAGACTCCACCCTTTAGGAAGAGAGATTTGTGAATGAAAAGCATCCACACAAAACCATCAACTGTGAAGAAACAGGTTACAGGGATATATGTTTCAGGTATATATTATGTAAATATGTTACACACACACACACACACATATATTTAGTGCTAAGTTGAGAATTGTCAAAATGAAAAAACATCAATTCAGTTTACTTGCTCTCATATCTGTAATATCAAATAAACTGTTAAAAATTGACATCTAATAATTATTGCAGCTGCCTTCCTGAATTGTTCCGAATGCTCAGTTAAAATCAGTTTCTCTATCCCTTTGTGCTTTACACTTGGGATGCACTTCTGTCCTAGCCCAATCAGCCTAAGACTTCCAGGAGTAAACCAAGAGTCTGACAAAGTTAAGTTTATTGACCCACTACTATGAAGGAGATGGCACATGGAGGAAATGTGAAAATTACACGATTTGGGGGAAGGGTGAAATCTAAATCAGTATCGCGATAGGCTCAGAGCACAGCAGGGTGTGTGGGACGGGCTGAACATCAAGTCTGGACTGGAAAGTGGACCTAGAGTCCTGTATCCTTGAAAACTACAGAGTTAAGATAGATGTGGAATGTTGCGTCCCCAAATCCTTTATCTGAAGCTCTGCACCTTGTTTGGAAATCGAGGCTACTTCTCTGTGTCAAAGTAAATTCTGTAAAAGTGGGATGTTTCGTTCTTGGTGCTATAATTCTTAAACAGCAAAATTTCTGAGAGTCTATGACTTTAGAGAACAAAGTTTCTCACTGACTAAGAAAGCAGTAGTCACTAGAAGGGAGTTGTTATGACATGTTACAGCTGCAGCATGTCCTTGGGAGAAATATTGTTTCCTGTTAACTCTGCAGCTGCCTTAATCTGTGTCTGATGGGGGGGAAGGCAGATTTATATTTTCTCAGTCTGAGCTAATTTTACTTTCTCACCTCCTTTACAACTAATATACACACTTCCCTGGGTTCTGGTTAGTCACTTCAGGGCTGTCTCCAAGCCAGGCTATAAATAGTGTTCTGTATCCTCACCAAGGTCTGGTACAGTGTGTCCTATGTGATGGGTGCTCAAAAATATTTTTTGGACTGAATTTTATTACCAAAAGAAAAAGTAATATTTCAAGTTCATCAAAGAGGGAACCTCAAATCCAAGCAGAGTAAGATTAGGCGGAGTAAGCGGCAAGTTAGGGAGCTCTCCCACAACAAAAAGACCCCCCCCCACACTTGCAAAACTGGAGGCAGGCCATTCTTCCTCAGCTGGAAGCAGCATTACTTTAACAGGATTTCAACAGGAATCCATTCAGCAAAGTTGCGCCTACAAAGGGAACTTTCAAAGGAAATACACAGCTCTGAACACAGGTTAGCCTTCTGTGTAAATCCCGCTTACATGAACAATATGATACGTTCAAACCTGCATCTTCCGATTTTGCTCTTTATGAATGGTCACGGTAATCAGTCTTTCTGTCTTATCCTGCCCTAGGCATACAGTAACTGCTTAAAAAGGCATAGCCTATCAGGTTTTTATTGCTCAAATAATGTATGTTCAATTATCCCAGCTCAAATATGTCATCATTAAACAATCACACCCATTATAGAGAACATAATGAAACCATTTGGAGTGGAAAACTGTTCTTAACCTCACAGTACCCCTTAAGTAAAGGGCTTTTGTGTCATAGGAACACTTTCCACTTCATCTCACCATGAGATTTTAACAGACTGCAAGGAGTTGTTTGTAAATTGGTCTGGTGGGTGTAAACCAGAGAATAGACAGTACAAAAAGCCGTTGTTCACAAGAGCTAAAGACATGACTCTAGAATGTTTCTACGCATTTAATAATTCTAGGGTAAACTTACTAGATTTGGTGAACACAAGACTTCCCATATGACATAGCAGTTCGGCCTTCCACCAAATTGCAAGCAAGAGTTCATCAGTCAACATTGAGATTACTAAATAAAAACTAAATTTAACTACTAAATGAAATCCATTCTTAAAGAACATTCCTTACTGACTGTTCTACCACAGCCTATTTATCAGCCACATCTGGGGGAACTGGCCCTCATCTCAGGGCAGACACAGAAGATGCACGTTCAGAGGCAGCAGTCATGACCGATGGATAAACAATTACATTGTTTTCATTCAATGTGTGGACCCCCTCTTGAGACCAGGAGCAACACGATACATGTACTACTGCATCTGTGTCTTAGAGCCAGGGGGCTCCTGCCTGGTGTAATCTGAAAGCTCCCTCACTCCAAAGTATCTCAAGGCTCCCTAAAATACTTATGTACTGTCAAAACAAGACTCCATCTTTCAGAACATTCGTATTTAACCTCAGGCAGCTTTGATCTCAATCTGAAGTGCCATCCCCTAAACTCACAACAGCCTTGGAGAATGGGGCGGGGGGAGACCTTAAGAGTTAGGCTTGTGCTATCCAGTCCATTTTGCAGGTTTTATGAGGGTGCTCTAGGAAAATATAACAGCACACAGACAGAAAAATGCTTGCTTGTTTGATAAAGTATAACTTTAGTTTATTTCTTTGCTTCTTAAGCTAAAATGGTCCGCGTCCACTTAGACAAGGAACTTTAATCACGTCCTCTTGCTATTGTTGATCATTTTGGAGACTCCAATGCGCCCAAGCAGGAAAGCTGCTTGGGAATAGGAAATGATCTAGCCAAGAAAGCAGGTGACCCAGAGCACACAATGCTTGGGGCTCAGAACACCATAAATTCTCAGTTCTTGTTATAAATTTATGACTTTGATCACTTAAAAAAAAAGTTACTGAGATTTTCTGTGGGAAATAACTAACCAATTTAAATTACTAGAAAACAGAACAGAGGAGGGTACATCCTGAGTAAATATGGTCTGAAATATAAAGCCAAAATCACAATCCCCTCACACACTAAAGCTCAAATATTTTGGGATCAGGATGCCTACGGTTAGATCTAAAATAGTAGGAGCAACTGGCTAAACCAATCACCTAAGGTTCAGTTTGATACACATAAAACACCACTCATGGAGTTCTAGATCACATGTTGCAAAATGGAAATCGTTTTTGAACTTTTTTCTGGGTAAAAAACCTTCATTTACACTATATATATATATATATATATATATATATATAAACAACAGGAAAATGTGGGACATGAGTTTACGGGAGCCTCAAATCTGCTGATGAATTAAAGGCAATTATCATCTCTGTAAATTAAGGGAAGGAAATCGGTCTTAAACATTTCTTTGTTGACTTTGCAATTAACTTTGCATCTTTTCAATGATCTGTGTCACCAAAGAGAAATCATACAAACTCTAACCTTAAAGCAACATAGAGAACACTAGAAAGTACTGTAAAACTAAACTTCAAGGATGAAAAGAAGCTTAGAACATTACCCAACCCCTTACCTGTTCTGGCTTTCCTTAACACAATATAAAGGATTTGGGTTCTGATATTGAAATTTTAATATATTTTGCTGTGGCTTGGACACCTTTTTAAAGTTCCAGGAGTCAATAACCACATCTGTTTTGCTCACTATTTTACTGAGCACCTTGAACAGTGTTTATAGTATATAGAATATTCCACACCAATAGTGCTGAAAAAATAAATTCCACTATGAATTACTGCCACAGTCTAAGATATTCTTTGATTTTACTTAAGTCATGGGTATATTGCTGAAAATGATACCCCTTAATTAAAAGGGAAAATGAAATGTGTTATTTCCATAACCAAGAGCCAATTTGTTTTAGATAAAGCAAATCTAATTAAAATATATTCATTTATGGATAAGGGGAGAGAAGAGAGACATCTAGTGGGTGGATTGAAGGACTAAACTCAAAAGCCATATGTGCCACTCCTTCCACCTCTTGCTAAATGTCTTTGAAAAAGTCATTTGTCTTTTTTGAGAAATAGGTCAAAAGCAAGTAGCTACTTCCATTTCCAGAATAACTAGAATGCTAATGATTGAATGAAAAGTTGTCTACTTGGGGTTTAAGAAGTCATTCTTCCCTCCTTGGGGGCGGGGGGGCGGGGGCGGGAAGAGTACTTAAAACCATTTAATTCACGCTTCCAGTGTCCTAAGGAATAATGCCACAGAGTTGCAACTTTCCATTTTACAAAGGTGAAGAAAGAGAAATAGGTAGGAAGACAGTACTGCTCAGATCAAATAACCATATTCCTTTTGAGATATATCAGTGGCAGGTGAATCCACAGAAATACAACTCAAACGTAATCCGAATGTGAGATCATTAGCAAATCCTGATCTTGTTATTAAAAGACACACATTTAGGGCTGAACCACTTTTTCACTGGACAATCTTGAAAGGGATGACTCTTTAAAGACAGCTATAAATGGATGTGTGAACATTTTTTAATTTGTGCCTAGTATGTGACCTATTTTAAAAATAGACACCACCCTGCATGTATTGCAAGTATTCTTTTTAATTACTGGATCAAAACAGTGATAGGATCAGAAATACCACTTCCACAAGTCCTTTTTGATCCAGATAACTTTATTCAACAAATACTTGTGCAATTGCCACACGCCAAGAATTGTGTTTCCTAACATTTTCACAAACTTCACTTTCTTTTGTAGCCTGAAAATGCTTTCCCAGTCTTTAAAACCAGTTGAGGTCCTTTCTAATTCACGTAAATCCAGTTATGGCACTGGCAAGTCTAACCTTGAATATTAGTGAGATCCCAAATAAGGTACACAAATTTAGCACCAATTTGGAGATATATGACCAAAATGTGCAGGGGCTCAAATACGCTGCTTGGCTTAGATCAGGACGGTTTCAAGTTCCACTGTTTCTTCTGTATACACAGTGCCCTTTTTGTTTCTTTCTTAAGAAATCATCGCCTCATAAAGTCCAATTTAGTCTCAAATAGACTCGCTGAGTTTTAGGCTCTCAACTGTGGGTATCATGTATGATTTGGTAGACTTATTTAGGTAATTTGATACCTCCCTCTGGTCAAGCAGCATTAGCACAATGGTATCAGCTCTCCCAAAAGAATGGGTCAGGGGGGCTAAGCAACGCTGCCAAAGAAATTTTGAAAAAAATATCTAATAAAACCATATGCTTTTCAGTATAAATAAAACGTAAAAAGAATCATTACCAGTAAGTTCCTATTCTGCCACTAACTATTTATGTTGCCTTTGCCAAGTCACTTAAAATACGTGAGTGTGTTCCCTCATCTGTAAAATGTAGTTGGACTAGACCAAACTCTGCAAACTGCATGTCACTGACTACCAGTTGTGTACGTGTATGATTTCAACCTTAACTGCGTCAGTTTTAAGTTTTTCAGTCAATGTTTAAAGGTGGCAGATAGCCTCTAATCTTATCCCCCTCCTCTAACTTGCTCACAATTACAACATGCTCTGTCCACCCCCCACGCCATTACCAATTGTTTCTCCTGCTGTTTTTTCCATACCTAAAACATCTTCCCCACCTACTCTCCATCTACCAAAATCTTATTCATCTTTCAAGGTCTTGGGAAAGAGAAATTAGTCTATTCCAGTAGAAACTGCCCTGTAAAGTACTTTAGTCATCTCATAAATGTACATGATATCCCAACAAAGCATTATGGCACCAAAACACAAATCTCAGATTTTCTTACTGCCAACCCTCTGAACAATAGATTCTTAAGAATTTGTTTGGGGAAGATACCATGTACTCCCAATAAGAGAAAGGATGTATAGTTCCAATTCTAATATCAACTTTCTAGTAAACCTGCAAATAAGATTAACAATCTAGTGAACTATTGAATCCTATTTATTGAAAATGGAGGAAATTTTGAATTAAGTCATCATCCCTAAATTAATTAGTTTAAAGTGGGATTTGGACAAGAGACAATCAAAACTCACCCCTAAAAACCAGAGCTAGAAATCAGGAGTGTTTCTACTGTTGATGCTGAATGTTAACAAAACATTTCCCGGCATTTCAGTTAGCACTGTGCAATGCTCTGCTCTGGAGCACACAATCATTTACACTACAGAGATTTCACAATGATCAAAGATCTAACTAAAGAACTGCTGAAGACCTACTTCAGAAAATTTATGATCACTTAATAATCCCCCACTGTTTTAGGTAGAATGTCACTTTTATTTTTAAGGCAAAAACCAGTGGAATAGAAAAATGTAATAATTCAGTCTTTTTTTGATAAATATGGCTATGTTTAGAGGAACAAAAGTTGTATACTCAAGTCAAAGTTTTAATTTCAAAATGAAAAATGGATTTTATTCACTCATTTATTCATCCTTCAACACATTTACTGAACCACTACTATGTGCCAGGCAATATGTAAGGCACTAGAAATACCAAATGAATAAGACAGATCCTACTGTGGAATTACTTTCTTCAACTATTGTTGGATATAACACTTACCACGATTTTAAGTAAGAATTTCAAGTGCACAAAAGACTAATTTTAAACCATACCCATGCTTTATTTCATAACTTTCACCTTACCTAGCTGAGTTTGTTTCCTCAAAACAACCACCACCACTACTGGTTTTTTTTAGGAAGATTAGCCCTGAGCTAACATCTGCCGCTAACCCTCCTCTTGTTGCCGAGGAAGACTGGCCCTGAGCTAACATCTGTGCCCATCTTCCTCTACTTTATACATGGGATGCCTGCCACAGCATGGCTTGACAAGCAGTGCCACGTCCGCACCCCGGATCCGAACCGGTGAATCCCGGGCCGCCGAAGCGGAACGTGCGGACTTAACCGCTACGCCTCCGGGCCAGCCGCCACCACTACCTTTATGAAGAGAAATTCTAAGATTTGTAAGACATCTCTCACTCTCTGGGCAAAATATTCCTTGCTCCTCTGAGAATGTCTTTACTATTACTCTGGCCTATAAGCTCAAGACAGAATGTTTTACTCATCTTTATGCAGAGCTTGAACCACAGTATGAAGTCAAGAGATGCCTCTGGGATTGGAGGCCCAAACTTGATGCAGTACATAGGCAGTGTAGACGAGATGCAGTGTTTGAACAAAAGTGAAACTACTTTGACTCAGCATCTTAGTTTTAATGTAATGTATAAAAGTCACCGAAAGTGATGGAAAACTGAAACACAGTAAAGAGTAATCATTTGGTAAATTAAAATAACAGAACAATATTTTTCTTCTTTCTAATTTTTAATTGTCTTCTTTCAAGTTATTTTTAAGTTGTCATTTTTTCTAAATCATCCATTTCTATTTTTGTTCCTTTTTTATTGCTTCTGTGACCACTAGAGCAGTGTTAATACAATTCTGAATTCAAATAGGTATTATTTCATTTCACCTCTCAAGTTCCAAATGCATCAGTTAAACTGGGTTATGGCCTGGAGAATACCAAAGACAACCACAGATTTTAATTTATTTCTGTTAAGATTCTATCAAGACTAAGCAAGTTATAATGAAAAGTCTGCTATGCTGAAAAAAAAATCGTGTGGAAGACGGATGAGCATTTATACACCACTTAAGAGTTATCAACAATGAATAGCAGAAATCCTTTTTCACTGAAGTATAAAAACTTTCAAGACCCTTCAGCAGATCTAAAAATTACTGCTTAAGTTTAACTCAGGTATGGTACGGACCTAATTACAAAAACAAAGTACCTATTCTCAGGATTTGCTGTGAAAGTTCCCCCTAGCTTCCCGAGAACAAGTCTCCCTTTGGCCAACTATATAGACTTAAGTGCTATTACCCTGAAATGTTCTAAGACACAAGATTCCAATCTGAGTGGGAGAATGCTTCACTCCCAGAGTTTGCACATATTTTGGTTTGTGTATATTTTAGCTAATATATTTAGTGCCCATTAACCTAAGTTGGGAATCTGGGTGCTAACAGTTAAAGAAGAGACTACAGAGGGCTATCTGAGGTACTCATGCCTAGTGATTGCACACTACAAAAGATCAGGGAGTAGGGGATCACAGGCGTCAAAGCTGGGCTGGTACAGAAACACACTGGACTTTATTATTAACAGATTAGTTCAGTACTTAGAGGAACAACAACACTCCTTACAATGGTACAAACAGACGTTTACACTACAAATAATTTCCTCAATAATGTTACAAGCATTCTTGTACTATTTTTTATGAGAGAAGAAAGTTCTTTTTTTTTTTTTTGGAAGACTAGCCCTGAGCTAACTACTGCCAATCCTCCTCTTTTGCTGAGGAAGACTGGCCCTGAGCTAATATCCATGCCCATCTTCCCCTACCTTATATGTGGGATGCCCACCACAGCATGGCTTTTGCCAAGTGGTGCTATGTCTGCACCCGGGATCCGAACTGGTGAACCCCGGGCCGGAACGTGGGAACTTAACTGCTGTGCCACTGGGCCGGCCCCAAAGTTCCTATTTTTATAGCTATATTCTCTAGGACTTCTCTGTAGAAATTAAGAATAAAGAACATAATAGCCTATCATCCCTATAGTTCAGATTATTATTTCTGAAGATATTTCTAGAAATGACTGCAAGAACAATTATTTCAATCTGTTAAAGTAGCTTTGAAAACAAACCAAAAAATTATATTGGGAGATCTGTATAGATAACTGCCTTCTCTCATCTCAGAAGACAGATCAGAAGAGGGTGATTACTTGCAGTGTATATCATTTAATGCCGTTTAACCCTTAAACAAGGGTTAAACTGTGAAAACTTGCTTACTAAAGAGTAGACATCAAGTTTGATAACCTTCATCTATTTTATTTCTGCCCATTAATATTTCCCAGTTGATCAAAGCCCTGCCTATTAAAAGGGAGACATTAGATAAAATCTTTACTACCACCAATGAATCAACTGTCAAAGCTAGGTTATATTCTCACAACTTACAAAAAGTGCACTGTGTGTTAATCCAGGTAACACTCTTACCTTATATATAAGTTTAATTATATATAAGGTCCAGAAAGTTCAAAGAATTTGTCCAAGATTATACAAATATATTCTCTACGTTTTAACAAAAATCACAGTGGAATGAGTCATATTACCAATTTGTAGAACCAGAATAAAAATTTCAATCACTGGCCTCAATTTGGTGATTTTTCAATACACTATGCTCACACTGTAGCCTGACATCAAATCAGTGGTAAAGATTTTGATTCCTCTGGCCATCCTCTACACAAATACAACTAAAAGTGCTATAAACTGAAGAAATGATATACAATGACAAGAAAGATGTACACAAATAAGAGGACTGTTTCTATCATATTATAGCTCACTCCTATAAAAAGCAGAGCAAAAGAGGTATCAGAAAACCTACAGAAAAGGTTGGGGTCTTCTTGCTTCCCCAAATGAACATGAGCTTAAAAGAGAATCCTTGACCTTCACACTTTCATATCAAACAGGTAAGAATATCTTCATATAGGGGCTGGCCCCATGGCCGAGTGGTTAAGTTCGCGCGCTCCGCTGCAGGCGGCCCAGTGTTTCGTTAGTTCGAATCCTGGGCGCAGAACATGGCACTGCTCATCAAACCACGCTGAGGCAGCGTCCCACATGCCACAACTAGAAGGACCCACAACGAAGAATATACAACTATGTACTGGGGGGCTTTGGGGAGAAAAAGGAAAAAAAATAAAATCTTCAAAAAAAAAAAAGAATATCTTCATATAAGTACATATGAGATTGTAATCTGCAGCTTTGTAAACACATCTTTTGAGCTTGTTTACTATTCAACCATCCTAGATGGAAAAGATGTATTTACAACAATGCTAATAACACTTTATTGGGCCTGGAGGATGAAATCTTTAAAGGTTTATCAATTTAGCTCTATATCAAAAGATCTTTGAAAAAGCAAAGTGCAAAAGAGTATATAGAGTAATCTCTTACTTGTGTAAAATAAGGAGGTATAGTCATTTCCATATTCAGAGATAATTACAAGGACACAAAAGACACTTCTAACAGTGTAATGAAGAGAAAATGAGACAGGCTAGGTTGAGAAAGAAACCTAGTTTCACCATCTATTCTTTGGTACTGTTTGAATAGTTTCTTTACAATGTTCATGAAATACTTTTTCAAGTAAAAAAACATCTTTGATACTGATACTACTACCACCACAGGGCATACAGTTTGTTCTTTATTCCCGCAAAGAATTAAGATTCACATAAATGATTCATATAATTTTCAATATCCAGATGCACTCTAAATAAAAACTAAAGTTTAGTCCCCAATTCTATCTTTACATTAAAAACAAACAACAAAAACACTTTAATTGTTCTTTAACTTTTAGATAGAGGTATGTTACTCCTATGTGTTATTTTCATGGATAAGGAAGTTCAAGTGTTCACTGGTACTACTGTTTAAGTTCTGAAAAGCCCAAATTATTCCCCATTTTAGTCTTCTATAAACTGGTAACATTTCCAGTTCACAAGAAATTTTCTACCATACACATTATACAGATTCCAATGAATCCTTCTTTTCCAATAGAAACAGAAATCATATAAAATACATAAACACATGACACTGCTTCCAAAAAAAAAAAAACATTAGAAAAGGTAATTCAGTTTTAATTTATTTTCATCACGTTTTCTTCATGATCCAGATATTTTAAAATGCAAAGAAAATTAACTTTCCATGATATGTCAGGGACTGGCACTAAAAAAATTTCCAGACTGCAAATGAGTTATACAAATGAAAATATCAATTGGAGATCCAGTTATCAAAATGAAAGCACTCAACATATTAAAAGTTCACAATTATTTGTTTAGAGCACATAAAAAAGTCAGCTTGCTAACCAACTGTTGTGATTTTAAAGAACTATTGCAGAAGTTTGAAGAAAATAGATTTATTAGTTAACTTATAAAGAGATTAAAGAGCTTGAAACAAGTCTTAAAAAGAAATTTGTGCCTTTATTAGAATGGTGTTAGGCTTTAAACATACCAATTTTGGTAATCAAATTATTCGTTTTTAATAAGAAATGACACTACAGAACTGCAATACTGATCCAACAGTCTTGTCTTTACTTTTCCTTTAAAGCAAGAAACAGAATGCGAGTAATCAGAAAGCACTAAGCAGGCATCAGTTAATCCAAGATACTAGCTTCTTAGTTCCAAAAGCACTTGCAAAGAAAATCATTGTGGGGGTACAGGGGATAGAAGCAACTCGTAATAACTGGAATCCCATGAGTGTGTGTGTATGCCAAGTCTCAGGAGGCTATTTTTTTAATTTATCCTTTACTTGGTCACTTTTTTCCCTCAAATACTAGTTTTTCTTTGACTTTTTTTCCTCAAAGTATAAAAAGTATGAAATATAAACAAGCTCTTGCATTGCCCACTTAGAAGTGTACAATTCAAGCATTATAGAGCTATCTACATACCGATAAATCCCATCAAATCTTGGATAATTCAATAATATACAAAATATCAGGGCACAGAAAGAACTAAAACCCACTTCTTTTTGTTACACATAAGATTCAAATATTTAATCTAAAAAAAAAAACTTAATCATTTTGGCTCTCCTCTACATTCCCATGTTGATATATTTATTAAAATATTCCTGTATAATTACGTTTGGTCTTCTTATTTCAAGTCAGGCTTAAAACTTCAAAACCAGCCATCCAGACAAAACAGGTAATCAGAAAGATTATTTCTTCCCCGCCTCCCTAACCCCCGTAACTATGAGTCAATTTTACGACATGACTCCAAACACTGGATTGTGACGACAAATGCTAGGTCCAATTTCTTCATAATCCTTTTTGGTGTGGCATACTTGGTAGAACTCAGGCTGAAAATAAAAAACATGTATTTTTATAAAGGTCAAAAATCGAGCACTTTTTGATATGCTTTAAAATAAATTTGTTAAACCTAAAATGTTTTTTATTAGTCCATCCAGGGTACTTAAATGAAGTTTGAGATTCTAGCAACCATGACTTAAAGTCAGCGAAAAATCTGTATCAGAACTGAAAATGAGCATTTAACTCACGCCCCTTCATGCCCCTCCTCAACATGTTTCTCCTAGGATTTTGAAATTTTGAGGAGTGGAAGATTGATTCTCAAATGCCCAGACTATTCTGCTGAGGCTTTCCCACATCATATATCAAATCAATGATCTTTAAGAAGCAGCATTAATCTAATGTAAAGATAAACTACACTTAGTCATGCTACAGAAACTTCTAATCAACTTGCTTTCCTCACTCAAGTTCTGGGATAGACAGACTATTTCATGCCCTCTCATCTCATTTCTCAAAGGGCAAAGTTACAAACTCAACTAAGTTATATGGCACAACGGAAGACGACTAAAATTAAGGAAGAAAGTAACTTCTAGCTCTTATTTTTAAATGGTTTTAAATCCAGGTTTGTATAGTTTTCAATAATTCAGATAAAACTTCCTTCATTTTATTCAATATTCTGTGGACTACAGGATGAAGCAGCAACATTCACTAGGCTAATGACGTTATGCTATCTTTTAAAGGGGCTTTAAGATGTTTTGGTTTGGGAAGAGGGCTTAGAACAACTCCCTTTACTCAGTTTACATTATACTTCCTGTGCAATGAAACATAACTCTTACCTTAATGCTTTTAAATATTTACACAAAAAACCAATGACCTTCTGATATCTGTATTACCACAGGGTTAAAACAATTTTCCCTACAGGTAAATTTGAAAGCTCTAAATGCTCACTCTAAAACAATGTCTAGCAAGCAAAGAAAAACACGAACATTAAATCCAAATGACTTCCACTTTTTAAAATACTATGTACATATGTATCTAATTTTAAAATTTTCCCATGCAATATTTAAATAAAATTTAAAGAAATTTCCCTTGTTCTTCTAAACTGTATAAGTACTGATAGATTCTTCTATCTAAAAAAAACCCCAAATTTTAAAAGTAAGCTTCATCTGACTCACCGTGGAAGCCAGCATCGATCCTCCAAACCAAACTGCATATCGCTGCATGTGGTGGGTAATGACTTGTACATCAATAGGTTTTGGCTAAAAAGACATGGCAAGATCAGTTCAACAGTAAATTCAAATAACAGTTTCTGTATCTTTTAATCTTAAATGTACACACATAAATATGTAATATTTCACATACTCAAACATAAATAAATAAAAATTTAATTTAAAAGATGCAAGAGGTGCATAGGACAAAACAGAATACAACAGAAACAAATTAAGCTAATTTTATTTCTTTTAAAAAGCATAACCACACTGAAGCAGGGGAAGGGAGTAAGCCAAGTAACCTGTGAACACAGCATTATGACTATGCCCTCAGGCTTAAGACAAAAACTAAGCAAATACTGAACTGTACTTCATAGGTTTATTTCTCACAGTGTATGGATTAACAATCCTGAAACTACTATATACATATTCCAGGATTGAGCAAACACAATTGCAGATAACGGAAGCCAGGTTTCTCATTGTCAGAGGTTTCTCACTGTCATTATAAATATGGAAAGGTACAAGGCTAGAATAAACCTTCTGGTACTCTGGAACTGGCAGTGTCAGTATGAATTCATGGTTTTTAATTTATATTGAGAACTAGACATAGATGTGTGTGTGTGTGCACCAAGAAGGCCTAGAAGCAGTGACTACCCAGTAGCAAGGAATATACCTAGTGTCTAAACTTAATAGAATTCTCCACTAAAAGGAACAAGGTGCCTTGAAAGACAAATTGCTGATTCCAAGACTGGAGAAGAGAAAGTGCAAGATGAGCCTAGAACATCTTGCTGTGCCAGAAAGTAAGGAAGTGCTTCAAAAATAATGGGGCCACATCAAAAGGACATAAAAACCACCATGAATGGCTCCCACTGGCCAAATCTGAGACAATCTGGGCATCAAAATTAACAAAATTAATAGTATTAATCATAAACTGATACCATACTGCAATGATATTAATGATATAGCCTATAGAATAAATGAGAAATCTGGAGTTCATACAGATATTACTGAATGAATGAAAGAATAGAGAAGGGAAAATTCTTATAGTAAATTGAAAAGAAAAAACATAGACGAAATGATGGGATTTGCAAAATACCATTTGGCAACTACCACAGTAATAACTATTTTAGGAAAGAAAAATGGATATTAAAACCAGTGGTTGAAAGTTTGATGAGAAACAGGATAGTTACGTAGTCTGAAAGTATCTCCCCATACGAATTTTATTAAATATAAAGGAAAAAAGAACTTTTACAGTAGAGAAACCTGGCAGACACAACTTTAACCAAATAATCAGAGTTAACATATGGGACAAATCATGTCATCTGTCTAGTGATATAACGTACTAAAAAGGAGATACAACATCACTTTTGTCCTATTACTGCCAAAAGTGGGTAATCTGAACCTAATCACGAGGAAACACCAGACAACCACAAATTGAGAAACATTCTGCAAAATAAATGGACTGTAATCTTCAAAAAATGTTAAGGTTATAAAAGACAAAAAAGACTGATTACTTGATCCATACTGAAGGGACATGATAACTAATTTAAACATGTCATCTTGGATTGGATCCTAGACCAGAAACAATACGTATTTTCTTTCCTTTTGCTATAAGGGACAATAATGGGAGAACTGGTGACATTTGAATCAGGTCTATAACTAGATAATATACTGTATCAAGGTTAATTTTGTGATTTTGATTATTTTAATGTCCTGTTTTCAGGAAAGACACAATAAAACTTTCAGGGGTAATGGGCCATCACATTTGCAACTCACTCTTAAATAGTTCAGAAAAAAACAGTTTTTGCATGTGTAGGTATGTGTGTACATTTGTGTATATACATATATTTATAGAAACAGAATAATAAAGCAAATATGATACAATGCTAATATTTGGGGAATCTAGGAATTATGAACGATACACAGGAATTCCTTCTATGAGGTTTTCCAACCTTTCTGTGAGTATGAAATTATTTCAAAACAAAAAGTTTAAAACTTGCATGTCATAAAAAGATATGGCTTTTTTTGTTGTTAGAAAAAGCTATTTGGTTGCAATTAAAAATTACAAATTGAAAGAGAATAAAGCCAGATTTAGATACAGATATATTAACATGTTACAAAGATTTATAAAAACGACTTATCAAATAAAATAAAAGGGAAGGAAGCAGAGCCCTCTAGCATACAGGGTTTTTTGTATATAGTTAGATATGTCAGTACAATGCTGACATCACTGGGGAAAAAAACCCCTCATTTCTTATTTAGAAATGTACAAGAAGCTTAA
This sequence comes from Equus quagga, assembly GCF_021613505.1. Taxonomy (NCBI): domain Eukaryota; kingdom Metazoa; phylum Chordata; class Mammalia; order Perissodactyla; family Equidae; genus Equus; species Equus quagga. The sequence goes on from NC_060270.1 coordinate 76,770,296, forward strand.
AAGTATGTTAAACATTTTTACTTTATTGAAACACTATACTCAAAAACAGCATTTCTTTTTTCATTTCATGAATCTGTAATGAGTCATTACAAACTAAACAACTACTTAAACATATTTTTTACTGTACTCTATGGGATAGGTTTAAGACAATCAAAATTTAAGAGCTGAAAACAGTCAGCTGTCATGTAATATTTCAACAAGCAGCAAACCCTAGAGTGTTGTATTTTACTTTTAAGTAATTTTGAATGACTGTGGTAGTCTCTGATGGAGCCCTCATTCTTGGTAATTTTCCAAGTTGAATAAAATGTGTTTTATTTAGCAATATATCCTCTGGATGAATGTTTTGTTTCAATATTCTACATTTAACAAGGATAAAACATAAAATTTATTGAAAATTTGCCTCATAAAAATAAAGCAGACATCTGAGAATTTAAAATTAATTTTGATTTTTTGATAGCAAGCCCAAAAGTCCAGGACATAACAGAAAGGTTATTTTGCTGAACCACCAATTTGATTGCAACTATGAGGCTGCTACATGGGAAGCTAGTCAGTCTGCGAAGGCAGGCTTGACCACCCAACATCAGCATCTCTCACTCAACTCTGCTTTATTGTCCCTTCTACAGGAGCATTTAAAATTTTATGGATCCATAAGGAATATTATCCCTGGAATATGAAAGGAATCTACTATATATAAGTTATCTGTATAGAGAAATACCAAAAAAATCTTTCTCACAGCTATAACTAAGGATATTTTCCAGAAATAGAGGTAATATCCAAGAGGAATCAAATGATCAAGAATATCGTGGACATAAATTTATAACATTAACCACTTTCCATGAGAATATCTAATAGGTTCCTCTTTTCTTCCTAAACAAGAGCAAAAGTTGGCAGACATTTCCCATCTCTATTACAATAATCAAGGCACCCTCAACCTTCCCACCGATAATTGAGAAAACCAACCTTTAATCTACCACCACTCAATTCCTCACTTAATTTCAGCCTGGCATCTACAGTTCTTTTCAAATCTCTTTGCAAGCGACGTCCAAAGTCCCTGAACATGGTTGAACCTCCAGACAGGACAATATTCTATATTAGAGGAGAAAAACAAATAAATAATCATATTTATTTAAAGAGAAAGAAGAAAAATTCTAAAGATACAGGAAACGGTACTAAAATCCTATTATATCCTTTTGAAGAGAGGTGTTTTTAAATTTAATATTTAACGATAGAAAGAAAATAAAGTTTTTTTAAAGTATGACCTTGAATAACAATTTTGCTGTAAAAACTGACCTTGTAGAGAGGACGCCTGACGTCAATAGGACAATTCTGAATTACTTCATCTACAACTTCTGAGATAGGTTGAGTAAAGTCCGGATTAGCAAACTGAAAAGTAAAGTTGGATATATGACAGAGATTAGATCACTACTGAGTTAATATCACAATAAAAAATTGAAAAAGTTTTCAATTCAAAAACAAAGGACTTTTAGAAACCATAAATTCTGGTCTCTGATTCAAACTGAAGACGTTGAAATCAGTGATTTCAGAAGAAATTAAAATGATGTTATATACCATTTTATAACCATCAGAATAGCAAAAATGTAAGGCCACACATATACCATGAGCTGGCAAAAATCTGGGTAAATTGCAATTCTTCATACTGCTGATAAGAAGATACACTGCTGTAACCATTTTGGAGAACAACTTGGCAATATCTAATAAAATCTAAAATGTACACACTATTAACTCCACTTCTTAGAACCCCAAAGGAACTCCCATATACGTGTGCTGTTACATAAAAACTTTGCTTATAGGAGCAAAAACAACCCATAAGTCCATCAATAGAGTACAAAATAGATAAAATGTTGTACAGTCAATTCTCCTTATTCACGGATTTGGTATTTGCAAATTTGCCTACTCGCTAAAATTTTTTTGTAAGCCCAAACTCAACACTAGTAGTGTTTTCAGTCATTCATGGGTATGTGCATGTGCAGAGCTGTGAAAGTTTGAGTTGACTGACTTGTACATTCACAGCCAAGGTCAAACAAGGCAATGCTCTGCCTTCTCGTTTCAGATTTCACACTATATATGTCCTTGTGACAATTTAATTAGTGCCAGTTTTCATTTTGTGGGTGATTTTGCTGCTTTAAATGCACCCAAGCTGAAGTGTTGTCTACTGTTCCTGAACACAAGACAGCTGTGATGTGCCTGACAGAGAAAATGTATGTGTTATAAGCTTCATTCAGGCATGAGTTATAGTGCTGTTGGCCACAAGTCCAATGCTAATCAATCGACAATATAAATTAAATAACGTGTCTTTAAACAGAAACACACACAAAACAAGGTTATCTATCCAAAGGTTGACAAAAATGTTGTTACCCAAGGCTGACAGGAACCTAACCCTGTATTTCCCCTAGGAAAAATGGGTCAGTAGTTGCTAACTCAGTGTTCAAAGTAACTTTATAGAACATCTACTGCGAATAACAAAAATGAGCTGAATACTCATTCCATAGTCAAAATAAACTGTTTCCAAATAAGGTGACACTCAAAACACAAAATCCATATAATGTTTCAGGGTTTTTAAAACAGTCAAGGCATTAGGTAAGGACATCTGTAAAGAATATTCTACTTGGGGCCGGCCCTGTGGCCAAGTGGTTAAGTTCACGCCCTCTGCTTCAGTGGCCCATGGTTTTGCCAGTTCAGATCCTAGGCGCCAACATGGCACTGCTCATCAGGCCATGCTGAGGAGGTCCCACATGCCACAACTAGGACCCACAACTAAAATATACAACTATGTACTGGGGGGCTTTGGGGAGAAAAAAGCAGGGAAAAAAAAAAAGACTGGCAACAGTTGTTAGCTCAGGTGCCAATCTTAAAAAAAAGGAATATTCTACTCATGCTTCCTCCTTTAAAATCCAAGATATCTCCTATCTTCCATACTATTATCTATCTTGTGGTAATGATCCTATTCATCTAGGATTTGGGTTCAGGATCTTCTATAATACCTTAATTCCTGTCCTTAACTTGGGGTTTTAATATCTCTAACATTTCAACTTCAAAACAACTGATGGTTCCTTAACTTGAATGACCTTTAATCCACTTCTACTTAAGCCACTCACATATACATGGCCCCATAAGAAAATCTGCCCTGACTTCTAGCTACATGAGGTTGCTTCTCTCTCTCTCCATCCTCTTGAATACCCACTGAAATGACAGAGGAAAGTAAAAGGAAAGGTAAATGCCAAAGGACAAAAAGAGGCGGCAAGGAAATAATGAATAAAATATTTCAATGCTGTTTGCAGGACAAAAAAGGAATGTTACATCTTAAGTACTTCCAGAGGGGCATACTGGTAAGTGAATTCACCCTGTAGAACCTTCAAAACTCCAAGAAACTGAACATAAAAGAAACCACACAAAGAAAGGCAAAACAAGACTTTAAAAAAAGAAATCATTAAAATTCTCTACATGGAATAAGTGAGACCCCCAGGTTCCCTTCCATACCTTGTATAACCAGGCAATTAATTAAAACCCCCATGAATAAATGAAAGGAAGAATAAATGAACAAAATGACACAAATGAAGAAACAAAACAAAAATATAGGAAAAAGATAAGTTTTTAGAGAAAAACTAATCACATTACACTACTGCATCAAAAGTGAACAACATTCACAGGTATAATGCTATAAATACTATATAATACTATTGATTTAGCCAGTAAGTATAACATAACATATGGACAGGCTGAGGGAAAAGAAGGTCTAGAAAAACAATCAACTAACCTAAAAGGAGGTTAGTAGACAAACTATGTACATTGATATATCAAGCAGCAGCAGAACAAGCACAGTATTTGGAAATCTGGAGGCAATCACGAAGAGTAATGGCTAAGTAAGAGCTAGTGATTGCTCTGCAGAACACAAAAGGGTAAGGGAGAGGGAGCAGGAGGTGAGGAGCTGCGGTTTTTGTTTTAAGCCTGTTAGTGTTATCTGACTTCCAAAACTATGTGCATATATCCTTTTAATTAAGTTTTATTTTAAAAATTGCAAAGAAAATGTGCTGTCTAAAATCTTAAAATCTCCCATACACTTACCTGCACAATGCTTTATCCTTCTGATGCATATTCCCAATTTATGACTATATGCCAATTCACCATGATCGCCAATACCTGCCTGCATCCCCCACTATCTCTAAGTAACTCAGCCTTCCGGATTCCCTCTCTCCTCTATTCTGCAACACTTTAACCTCTGCCTTGTCAAAATCCTTTGCTCCTTTCCCAGAACTGCCTGGGGGAAAATATAATATTGTATGACTAAAAGTTTTGGCTATCTACTTCAGTGGTGCCCCACTACTATTAATATGCATTCCCTAGTCACCCATTCAATTCTCCTCTCTAGGGATTATAAAAGTCACTATTCTCTCCCAGCCCTCAACCTTACATCCAATCCCTTCCCCCAACACAACAGCTTGATGCTACTTCATGAAAAAATTAAAACTATGAACTATGATGATGAATTTCCTGAACTACCTGGCTGCCCCTCTGCCGTTCCCAGCTTTTTCCCACATTTTCCTGTACCCGTACTTAACTCCTTACCTCTGTCACTGGAGTAACCTCTCTTAAAAATAATACTAACCTCAGCATTATTCTTGCAGTTGACTTCTTACCAGTTTCCAGTAGCCACTATGTTTTTCTTTCAGAGCCACCTCACAGGATGTCCACACTGTCAATTCCCAAACCTTCACTGATTCAACAAACTGCCTCTATCACACCATTCCATTGAAATGCTCCCCTAGGACCACCAATACTCTGCATGCTAAAAACCCATGAGTACTTCTCGAGTTTCCTCTATTACCTCACTGTAGCAACTGGCACTATTTAACCTCTCTCCTTGAAACATTCACTTTTCTCAACGTTAAGACCACAGTCCCCTGGCTTGCCTTCTCCCTTTCTGTGTTCAGTATTCTTTGCAGGTTTCTCTTACTCTTCATGTCCATAAAACGCACTGTTCACTGGGGCTCCATTCTTCCCCTTCTTCCCACTCCACCTCCTCTCCCTAGCCAATCTCTTCCTTTGCCCCATATATGCGGACGACTTCACATTTATTCTCACTCCAGGATACACACCTCAGTTCACAACCCTTTGAACCCAAGTGTTCATTTTTGAACCTTTTTAAAGATGCATAATCAACTCATCTCTTGTTTCTATCCCATCTATTCTTCCCCTTCAGTATTAATTTCAGTGGATGGCACATCTAGCTACTCAAGCTACAAACCTGGAAATCATTACAGATTCTTCATATTCTTACTCCCCTCACATCTAAGCAATCAGTAAGTCATGTTGATTTTAGTCTTTTTCTCTCAGCTCCTTTCTCATTCTCATTGACCTACTGACATTATCTATCCTTCCTCTGGAAAACTGCAATAAACTCACCTGTTTCCAACACAATTCACACCTCTGTTCCATTCTATCCAACTTAGTGCAGCCACAGTGGCCTTTCTAATACCATACATAAATCTATGCCACTTCCATGCTGAAGATTTCTGCCCAAGTACAGAATCCAGCAAACTCCTCTGCACAGCATATTAGTCCCTCATGATCCAGCCCACGAACACCCCCACCTGGGGATCCATCTAACTACCACTCCCTTTCTTTATACTTTTATTATCTAGCTCTTTCATATCACAGACCTCTACCAAGCTTATCTCCTCTGCCAGATATATATATTCCCCTAACATAACAGCCTGAGGAAAACACATTCATCCTTTAAGTCTCAGTTCAACTGTTATCTCTTCTAAGGAGTCTCCCTGGTTCTCCTAAGCAGACTTAGACGCTCCTTGTTGTTATGCCCTCACCAAATACATGCATTCATTAGAGCAACTCTACCTGTTTACATACTCATCTCTTATTGTTTGAGCTCGATAAGAGCAAACTAATATAATTTTTCATCTTGACTAGTCAATGCTTAAACTGAGACAATGAAAACTATATTCACTATTTGCAGAGTAAAAACACAATATTAAAAAATAATTGCTCTTGATGCTAAATAGCATACGCATTTAATAAGTTCATTAATAAAGTCAAATTTCTTATACTAAGTTACTAGAAGAATTTTTCATTATTAAAAGCACATATTTCATTAATTTAATACAGCCTGTATATTGTTAACATTTCATGGAGACAGAAGGCTATTTTGCTAATAGTTTAATATTTTGTTATGACAGTAGTCAACTGAAGGTTCTTTGCATAATCATCATTTTACACAAGGCGGGGGGAGGATGACTTTCTAGAACCTTTCCCAAAATATTTTATTTAAATGATCATAAATTTTAAAAGCTCCTCTCTTTCCATGATCCTATGTAAGCCACAAACAGGCAAAAGTCTCATTTTCTAAATTTATGAAAAATATTAACTGTTTAGCCTGTTTTAACAGTGGCATTCTTTTTCTTGAAAAATATGACTCACTACAGTATAAAACAGAAAGTTCCTGAGATTCATTCTCTTTGAATATTTTATAGCTGACTGTTATTTTCTGCTGAATATTTCAAAACAATTTCATCTAAAAATACTTACCTCTGGATGAAAAAAGATTTCAGGTCCCAAAAATCTCTCATAACCAACATCAATGGAAAATTCTTTCTTTGAGATAGCATTGATTCCAGTATACTGTTTAATCCACTTTGTTCCATCTGTATCATACTTGTTAAATTCTTTTACTAAATCAGGGCAGACATAACTATAGCGCTCCTAGAAAAAAAAGAAAAGTCACTTTCCCCTCCTGTTTTAGGAAAAGTAAAAAAGGATGGCATATTTTCAGTAAATTAGAATCAAATGAAAATACATCTTCAGAAAATAAAATTAGGAAATTAAGCTGCAAAAAATTTTATGTTAGGATATTATCATATGTGCATTACAAATAAACAGACCATCTCCTACACATAACTTCTGGCTTCATATATGACTAGAGCAAGATTTGATGAAGAGAGTTTTCTATTATTTTAATGTTATTTCATGAAAACATTCATTAATGTCATCCAACATTTTACACTGTTTCAGTAATTAATGAAGCTTGTATTCTAGAGAGGAGAGAGCATAACAAATACACAGAACTGGAGAATAAATAATTGATACAACCACACAAAATACTATAGATCTTTAATGACCTTTTTAGAACAAAAGTGATTATGGTCTAAGTAAATGAACAAATGAAAAAAGGCTGAAGATATAAAATATTAATTTTCACTATACCACCTACAAGGCTGAACTGTTGCATATTTGATTATATGCCCTAAGTAAAAGTTTCCATGAAAAATGCAGTTTAAAACGCTATGGGTTACAACATTCTACGTGCAATTTATGGACTCCTGATGGCCAGTCTCATATTGCTTTTTAAAGAAAAACATACACTTCACATATTTTTATACAATAAGGATTATATCCCAGAGACATGCAATTATAACTGATAAAAGACAAAGTGAAAGAATATTGGAAAACAAAGGACAATCTGATTATGCTGTATTAGGTCTTCTTTATGCAAACTTTGGAAGATGGAAATGTTGATCCTTAAAAGACATTTAGACTCAGTATCAGTATTCTCAAGAACAGATTTAAATCCTTGGAGTTTCTGCTACGTTTTAAAACTCTACAGATTTCCCAAAGATGTTGAAACAATAGTGTTCATATTAATTTTTTACGTATTTAATTTTGATGCCACAAACTTGGGGTGACTCTGGCAGCCATTTATTAATTCCTTTACTTTCTAGGAAGCAATAGATTCATTTTCATTCCTAACCTTTGAAGAGCCAGGGGAAATCCTATAATCGTGCAAAGATAGGCAAATAAATGAAGTTACTTTTGCCAGGGCAATCTAGCTTTTACTTATTCAAAACATACGTGAGAGACCCACTGAAATTTTTTAGGTATGTTGGCAAATGATAAATTTCAAAAGCAATGCTAAGTGTTTTGATAGTTTGTAGGAATCATAATAAAGACTTATAAAGCAGACAAATTATTAAACTACCTTACACAGCCTTCACATTTTTCGTCTATTTGCCATAAGAGTTGAGCCAACCGTCATCTCTAATAGCCAAATGAATCAACTACATCAAAAAAATTTTTGTGAAAGAAAACTGTTAGTATTAAAATAAAGAATTCAGTGAAGAAATTGAGATGTGAGGACTCTCAAGTGAACTAATTATTTATTTTCACTAAAATTCGGGAATAATGACAAAAATGTATGTTAAAGTCAGTTGATATAAATGTTACCTGTTAGTTCTCTCAAATAAATGTGACATGTGGAGAGAACAGGCAAAGGATTGTTAATCTCCAATAATTTCCTTACAAGTAATATAGAGAAAACACAAATATAATTGAGTAATGTTTCATAACAGGCTACCAAGTTTTTTTTTAAGTACTGTTCTTCACTTAAGAATTTTTCACGTTAATATTATAAATTTGATTTCAATTTCTAAATGAACTACATTCTCATCATTACTTTTACCTTTACTGCCTTAGCAGTTTCCAAGGATTGCTCTGGAGGGATTCCTACTTCTCGATCTCTCAGCAACTGCTGAATAAAGTACGTTATATCTCGTCCTGCGATTGGAATGTGCTTAATACAGCTACCAATCACATACCCTTCAGCCTAGATGGAAAAAAGAAGTGTCAAATTTACTTTCAATGCTTTGAAAATTAATACAAGCTAAATAATTAACAATTAAGAAAGACCAATTTCTCAGTTTAGTGTTTTGCATTCTCTAGTATTGCTTTTTCTCAGGAGTATTCTAGTCTTTATTCCTCAACTGTATTCCTCGCAGTTTACTTATCAGAAAATTCATAATACTGTACTGATATTATAAACCAGAACGACCACATACTTAGATTTATTCTACCACTCACAAGAGTATATAACCAAGACTGAAATGACTCAACAACATAGAAATAATAGATTTCAAAAATCTTAAATGTTTTAGATAGGAGACTTCAGATATTATTTTTAAATATTTTATAATTTCACTAAAAAATTTAGAGTGTATTGTAGGAAATTTGATCATTAATGCACAAACTAGCTATCATTTTACCTAATAAAGTAGGTATCTATTTCACAAGCCAAAGGCATTCCAAGCACCATCATAATGCCAAATAATTAAATTCTAAAGAAAGAATTCATAAATTTACTGATATGAGTAAAGTAATGCAGCACAATTAAATTTCATTAACAAAAAATATTAGGGATAGTCTCATCAGGTCATGAGACAATATTAAGGATTGGATTTATCCTCTCACCTCAAAGAGAGAACAGGACAAATTATATGAAATAAAGGTTTTCAGACAGTAGACAACAGGCTGAGTAGGACAGTGATCCCTAAGAGAAGGGAAAACAAGTAAGGTGAGTGCTACAAACATCCCATCTCACTGCCAGGCAGCAATAATCGGAGGGAGAACCCAAACAGAATCTGGTGGTCTCACTAAGTTGAGGCTACAGGATTTAGATTTCAGGACGGTCAAGGTGGCTACAGTTTGCAACTAAGACTACTAAAGTGGAAGGAGTTGCACAGACAGAGAGCTCTGGAGATCTGAAGAGAGTAACATCTTAGCTGACTAGTAATCATGACATTCATGTGAGGAAAACATCAAGAACAGAGAAAGAACCTCTGGAAAAGAGTAGGCAGAACCAGCTCCAAAGCTCACACATAACTGGGAACACCTTACGTTCCCATTAGCCAGAGTTGTAAGACCTCAAACACATGACATCGAGTCCTCAGAAGAGTACTGCCTCAAGAGTGGGAACAAAGTCGGCTTAGAGAAAAGGTTGTTCTGGACTTGCTTAGTAATGCTTAAAAGGAGCCCCTGAAAGGATCAAACTGATTCCTAGTCACTTAACTATGTCCCAGAAAAAAGCTTAAAATATTTAAAGGAGTCCAAAAATCCAGGACATTACAACGTGAACATATAGTACCCAGTCAAAAATTATAAGCATGCAAGGGAGCAGAAAAATACAACACTTGCCCAGGAGAAAAGTCAATCAATAGAGAAAGAAACATATGCCAAAGATGATAGAATTTGCAGACAAGGACATTGAAATAGCTACTATATACTCCATATGATCAAGAAGATCAATGGAAATATGAGGAAGAGAGAAATGGAAGATATAAAAAGACCCAAACAGAACTTCTAAGAAGAAAAATATCTGAAATAAAAAATACATTAAATGCGACTACAGTAGATCAGACAATAAAGAAAAAATTGTAAACTTGAAGACAAAGAAATAAAAACTATCCAAATTGATAGAGAAAAAAGATTAAGAAAAAATGAACACAGCACCAGTGAACTATGAGACAACTTCAAGCAGCCTAATGGAACTGGATTCCCCAAAGATGAAGAGGGAAAGGAGAGAGAGAAAAGTTGTGTGAATAATAGACAAAAACTTTTTAGATATGATGAAAACTACAAATCCAGAGATATAAGAAACTCCATAAACCCCAAAGAGAAGAAATAAAGAAAACCACATTTAGATACATCACAATCAAACTGCTGAAAACTAATGAACCAGGAATATATAGAGAAAATCCTGAAGACAGCCAGATAAATAGGAAATATTATATTCAAAGGAACAAACACAGGAATGACAGCAGACATTTTCAGAAACAAGGTAAGCCAGAAGATGGCAGAGTAACATCTTTAAAATACTGAAAGAAAAAATATTTTATACTTGGTATAAAATTCTATACCAAGCAAAAATATCTTTAAAAAATGAAGACAAAATAAAGGCTTTTTCAAAAGATCTACATAAGTTGAAAGAATTCACCAGCTGACCAGCACTCTAATAAATGTTAAAAGGCGTAATTTAGGAGGAAAAAAAATGCCAGATAGAAATCTGGACCTATACAAAGGAATAAAGAGCACTGGAAATGGTATGTGAGTAACTATAAAAGAACTTTATCTCTTTTTCAAAATCTCTTTTAAAGATGACTACATGTTATGGGCTGAGTTGTGCCCCTCCCCTCTCAAAATTCCTACGTTGATGTCCTAACCCCCAATACCTCAGAATGTAACTGTATTTGGAAATAAGGTCTTTAAAGGGGTCACTAAGTTAAAATGAGGTGATCAGAGTGGGCCCTAATCCAATATGACTAATGTAAAAAAGGAGATTAGGACATAAGACACAGGGGGAAGACCATGTGAAGACACAGGGAGAATAATGAGCCATCTACAAGCCAAAGAAAGGGGCCTCAGAAAAAACCAACCCTGCCAACACCTAGATCTCAGATTAGCCTCCTTATCTGTGAAAAAATTAATTTTCTATTGTTTATGCCACTCAGTCTGTGGTACTTCGTTACAGCTGCCCTAGCAAAACTAATATATTACTGGGCCAGCCCCACGGCCAAGTGGTTAAGTTTGCGCGCTCTGCTTTGGCGGCCCAGGGTTTCACCGGTTTGGATCCTGGGCACGGACATGACACCGTTCATCAAGCCATGCTGAGGTGGCATCCCACATACCACAACTAGAAGGACCCACAACTAAAATATACAACTATGTACTGGGGGGATTTGGGGAGAAAAAGCAGGAAAAAAAAAAAGTTTGGAAACAGTTGTCAGCTTACATGCCAATCTTTAAAAAAAAAACTATCACAACAAAACAAATTAGTAATGTACTATTGAGTTTCTAACATACAGAAGTAAAATGAGTGACAATGATAGTACAGACTAGAGGGGAAATATACTGTTGTACAGTCCTTATTTATGAAATAGTAAAATGTTATTTGTAGACTGTGATACATTAAAGATGTTTACTATAAACCTTAGAACCACCATCAACAAAAAACAAACAAATGATAATAACAAAGTACAGTACAGCTAATAGGTCAACAAAGAAGATAAAATGGAATTACAAAAATATTCCATTGATTCCCTAAAAGAAAGCAGGCAAAGAAAAAAAGGAACAGGAATACCCAATTCTTAATATCCTTACTAAAATTCATTTTTTCTTTTTTATGTTAATTTCTATTTGCAAATTATCTATTCTAATATTAATTCTCAAGATACTGAAATTACTGCTTAGTTGTGTAGACGTTAAGAAAAGGCTGACGTCAGAGAGAACCAGTTCAAATTCTAGCCCCACAACCTATTATTTGGTGATCTTAGGCAACTCACTTATTTGCATTTTATAACGAGTAAACTGAGGTCCTCAAAGGATAATAGAATCTACATCATAGATTTTGAGGTTTGAATGAGAATTTTAAATGAAAATTTCAAGAATCTTTATGTACCACTAAGAAAAATATGCTGACAACTAAACTATAAAAGGCCATCAAACGCTGGATACATCTTAATTGCTAAGATATTAAAATATCCTCCAATGGCTAAATAAAATGTGTTATATCCATACAATGAAATATTATTTGGCAATAATAGGAAATGAAGTACAATACATCCTATATGGATGTACCTTGAAAATGATAGGGTAAGTAAAACATGCTAGCCACAAAAGACTACATAGTGCATGATTACAGTTATATGAAATATCCAGAACAGGCAAATTCATACAGATGGAAAGTAGATTAATGGTTGCCATGGGCTAAAGTTATTAGGGGGAGAGTGACTGCTAACGGATACAGGGTTTCTTTTCAGAATGATAAAAATGTTCTAAAATTAACTGTGGTAATGGATGTACTCTGAATATACAAAAAAAAAATCACTGAACTGTACACTCTAAATAGATGAATAGTATGGCGTATAAATTATATCTCAAGAAAGCTGTTATGTAAAAAAAGGCAATTATTACTAAAACTATTATGACATCAGGAGGGTGGACTATGACATCTAATCCAAACATAGTCACTCCGAGGATGTAATCCTCAACAGAGGTTGCTTGACGCATTAAAACTAGGCATGAGAATAATGAAGAAATAAAAGTTGAAAATAATTTCATTCCTTACATGATATTCAGTATAATATAAAAATTATTTTACAAAATAAATCTTTCTATATATACCCGTCTAATAATGATTAGTATGAATTTGAGTAGTCATTTTGAATCTACTAGGCATAATCAAAAACCTAATTTATCATTAAGAATTGGAAACACATAGGCCTTGGCAGAAAAATGCTATTTCTGACAACAATCCAATCTGATGCATTTTTCTTAAAATGCTTTCACTAAATAAACTATAAAGCGCAATCATAACTGGAGTTTTTTATTCAAAAAAATAATTCCCCAAAAGTCATTAACAGACATGTGCTTAAAACTAACTGCTATTTAGTTAACCTATGTACCAGTCTGAAATCTGTTAAATAAGGATAAGAGAGACTATCAACTGGCTAACACAGACACATCCAAACTGCAAAACAGAATTCCATGCTTAAGAAAAGAAAGGAATAATACAATCCCATTTCAGATACTGAAATTCATGATTTCCTCATTATGAATTAGAAACTATTTCAAATAATTTTCTAATTATCTTGTAACTGCAGTGCAAACCTATAGCAGACGAAACATTTTGGAATATATTTATAATATTTTAATAATAATTTGAACAAAATACACCTATAGCTAAACCAATGGCCAAATTACAGCAAACATTCTTAAAAAGTGTTATTAATTCATAAAACTTAACTTTGCCAGATGTGTTATCTGATGCCCTGTTCAGTAATTTTAAAATATCCTTACCACAGGAATGACATGAGTGACACCGTCTCCACTGTCTATTACCGTACCAGTCAACGTTCGTTCTCCTACTTGTCTTGAGGTCCAGGATGCAGCTAAGGCAAGAACAGCCTTGAACAAAAAGAAATAAGATAGGCAAAAAATAAAAACAAAGACATAGAAAAAAAAATTATTGGAGTACTTTATTCAATTTTATATGTAATATCTTTGGAAAGAAAATACACAAAATTAATTTATATTATGCAATATTAAATTGTTCACATCCTACATTTTATTAAGACAAACTTACAGGCTTATATTTGCTTTTATGGGCATAATCATAAATTTTCCATGTTTTAATGAGGGGCATTTTTCTCCTAAAGCCAAAAAGATGTAGAAGACAAAATACTACAGTACTAAGATTGCCAGGACTTAAACTATGTTTATATGGGCAAGCTTCTTACAAACAACAAAGTAAGGTGAAAGTAAGGTAGAGAAGTACACAAACCACCCAAATTATTCAATACATAGACGGTTATAACCAAGTATCACTCATAAGATCAGCTCCAAATTTTTTAAGTGCAGTCTGCATTTAGGAATATGTAACAAGTGATTTAACCACAGAAAAAGCCAATGCACACTTCCAAATACTATGATTTAATTAGGAAACAAAGATAACATTTTTCTATGAAAAAGAATTTTTTTTTAAAGGTTGAAAATTAAGAAATTAACACTAGTTCTTCTGTAAAAAACTAAATTTCATACAATCCAAGCCTCAAACAAGATGTATGATTAATAATTAAAAACAGAGCTAAACTGGCTTTATTTTACCTACTTACAATATAATGGCAGAAAGGGACCTAGAAAGATATCTAGGCCATCTTCCTTTTTAACGCAGTATCACACTATACTCATTGCAGGCTAACAGAACTATACAATAGTTTATATACTTACTAAGCATTTGTGATATGCCAGATATCACATTTGCTATGGGGTTAAAAAATAAGAAAGAGGTGAGCTCTGATCCAAGGGGTGGGAGAGAAGCTGTTCCATACAGATATATATATACAAATTAAGTGCAATAAAATATTACAAGGATTTATGATACATGGGATACAGAGGGGCACAAAGGAAAGGGTGGTCAAAAATACCTAAAGGTAAGTCAATCAAAACAGACTATGAAAAATGGACACAATGAATATTACCAGGATAAAAGAATACGTATACAAAGTTCCTGACATGAAGTAAACACTCAATATTAGTTCCCTTATTTCTGTCTATGAAAGGCCTTGAAATATCCAAAGACCATTAACTTACTTTCTTTAACATTTCTCTTTCACTGTGTAAACAGTTTCATTTACTACAATATGATTTCTAAATTATCGATTCAGGAAAGAACTATGATATGCTTTGAGGTTATGAATAAAAAATATATTTTAGGAGTGAATTAAACTAGATGAAAATTTAAGAGTCAAGCTTACCTTGACTTATTAACTTGCTTACCTGCACAGCAATGTACAAGCCTGGAACATTGAAGGACTCAAACATTATTTCAGCAGTATATTCCCTGTTTTCTGGAGTATTCAGTGGAGGTTCAGTCTATTAAATTGAACAACATTTTAAATGTACAATATCAGATTATTTTTAAGTGAGAAATAATTCATTTCAAACAATGTACTTAAAAGTCATTAAAGTTAGAGGTACAAAGATAGACACACAGACCACAAAGAAAAACTACAGAACTCAAAGAGATCTATACACACATGAAAACAATATGGTTACTCACATGAAAAAAAAAAAGAAACAACTCCTGTCACACCACTTAGAAGGATTCAGCATTGAGAAAGGGAAGGAAGGAGGGAGAAAGGGAGAAGACCCAGTTACATGACCTTGTAAAGAAACCATGATAATGACAGGCCTCCAGGCAAACATACCAATGATATTTTCTAGTGGAAAAATCCTCATCTACGTAATGCTTTTAGCAGGATGTACCTGATTTGTCTACAATTACAGAAAATATGCCAAGATTCTACAAATTTATGGCACAGCTTCCTGGAAAATGTTATAGAAGTTATATAACTGGTAAGAGTATAAAATGGAGATGTTTACACAGTTCTCTTCAGTTTAAGTTATGTGACTGCATACATCACGAAACCTATGGGTTATGTCTGGGCCAGAACAAATCCTAGACAGGATCTAGGGAACAGCACTCACAATCATGGACTTCATGTTTTGACTGTGTCTCATGATTACCTGAATTGTTTAAATTATTACAGTTTGAAACTGGGTAAGACTTCTCGTTCTTATGATCCTTTGTGTTATTTCAAATATTTAAACACGAACGGCAAAATTTTTAAACTTAAAAAATACAGAAGAATTATTGTTTTGACCTTGAGGTAAAGAATGATTCCTTAAATTTAAAGAGCACAAATTACTAAGGGAAAGACTGATAAAACTTCAATTCATTAGAAATTACATGATTTTTTAAATTCAAAAGACACTATAAAGTAAAAAAAAAACCACTAGGAGCAGACTTTTTCCATATGTAAAACCTTTAATACTTTAACTACTATTTAAATGTGTTTAAACTTATTTAGCAGAGTTTGGAACTATGTTCAAGAACTAGTGATAGGTATATACAAAATTAAGCAAACTAAAAAACCAAGGCAATTAAATTATAAACTCCAAGAAAAACAGCAGTTTTATATACAATAATCAGAGGACTTCACAAAGGAAAATATATAAGCAGCTAATAACCACATGAAAAAGTGCTCAACATCATCAGTCATCAGGAAAATGCAAATTAAAACCAAAATGAGAAATCTTATACACCCACCAGAATGGCTAAAATTAAAAAGACTGGCACACCAAATGCTGGATAGAATGTAGAGCAACTAGATCACTGACACATTCTTGGTGGGTGTGTAAAAAGGTACAACCCCTTGGAAAAAGTTCTGAAAGTTTCCTATAAAATCAATCATGCACCTACCCTATGACACAGCAATTCCGTATCTAAGTATTTACACAAGAGAAACGAAAACATGTCCACACCAAGGCCTGTATAAAAGGTTCTCAATATCCAAAATACTCATATAATAGTCAAAAACTGGAAACAGCCCAGGTGATCATCAAGAGGAAAATGAATAGTTAGGCAAATCTATACAGTGAAATACCTGTGCTGGAAAAAATCAGAACAGTGGTTGCCTCTATGACATGGGGGTAGGGACTAACTAGGAAAGGGTGTGAGAAAACTTTCCAGGCTGCCTGTAATACTCTATATCTTGATAAAGGTTTAGGTTACACAGATGTATGCATCTGTCTAAACCAGGGGATGGGCAAACTACATCATGCATCCTGTAGAGCAAATCCGGCCCACCCCTTGTTTTTGTAAATACAGTTACTGGAAAACAGCCAAACCCATTCATTTAAGTATTGTCTATGGCTGCTTTCCTGCCACATCAGCAGAGCTGAGTAGCTACAACCGAGACCATATGGCCCACAAAGCCAAAAATATTTAGAGAAGTTATGCCAACACCTGGTCAAAACCCATGGAATGGTAGGGTGAATATTTGTGTATTTTATAGAATGCAAATTTCATATAAAAGAAAAAAAACTATAAACAAATAATGAACTCTAGCTGATGGTATGCATGCTAAAGTATCAAGAGGTGAGAAGACTCCATTGGCAACTCATTTTGAAGTGATTAAAAAGATAAAATGGAGTGATGGATGGATCACCAGATGGACAGATGTCATAAAGCAATTACAGTAAAATTAATTGTTGAGTCTAGGTTGTTCATTGTAAAGTTCTTTCAACTTTATGTTTATGGTCCAGCCATAAATAATATTCACAAATCACCATAATATAGAATATTGATTTAACCAAAAATTATGATATAACTCTATCGCAGGGAAGAGGAAAAGGTAGGAATTTTGTGTTAAGGGAGGGGGGAGAAAAGGAAAAGAACAGAATTCTCATCTTTCCTACCAGAAAGTTAGTAGATAGTGTCTAATATTTAAAACAACAAACAAGAAATAGGATAAACATGTTTACATTTATGAGATTATTATCAGGAAAAACTCTAAAAATTTAAAGTATTTGCCTCTAGAGAATACAAATCAAGGGTTGGGAGAGGAGAAGAAGGAGAGTGCTATATGTTTGTTTTACATCTCAAAGCATTTAATTTATTTAAGTTATGAATATGCATTGCTTTGCTAAAAGAAAAAAGTTTAAAAATTATATTACATTGTATTTTTGTTACCAAGCATTATAATGAAATATGAATAAGACTAGCTATTAAAAAAAAACTAAAGTGCCACATTTCCAACTCTCTTCTTAACCTTACTTACTGTTCCTGTCATAAAGATTACATATCAATTATGAAAAGAACTTCTTAAGTGCCTAAACTTTGGTGCTTGAACATATGACTACTCTATTGGAACCCAGTACTATATGGTCTTAAAGATGATGCAGCTTTCTAACAAAGTCTTTTAGACACATGACAATTTAAAAAACAATAAAGTATGCCTTAGTGAGTAAAGATGTGATGAAAACTTTCTCATTAAGTTTCTTCAAAAATTTCCTCAGTGAAATTATAATTTATACTTACCAAAAGAAAATAATGGTCTTCAGGTTCTGCCCTTAAATATTTAAAAATCACTTGCTCCATAAATCTTTCCATCAAGTCCCAATCTTCAACTATACCATGGCGAATTGGCCACTATTAAAACAAAAAAAAACACGCAAATTAAATCTTATTAATATCAAAAATAAATAAAACTACTAAAAAGAAAAACCCAAGGAGATCATCAGTGGATAGTAGATGAGGAAAGCATTTCTTAGGTATGATAGTAATACTGAAGATCATTCTTAGCAGCTAAATACTCATCTATGTAGAGATAAATAAAATTATTTCTACAATATATTTTCAGATGGTTCAATTAAAAAACATAATGCAAATATGCCAAAATGTTAAAAACTGTTACATCTAGATGGCAGGTCACTGTACCAGTCTATCTGGATTTCTGAAAATTTTCTAATAATGAGAAAACTTAACCCATTAAAATTAAGCCTATGAAAATTAGTGTATTACAATTTCCTTGATTTTTAATTTATTAGCTCTTTCACAAATATTTGTGTTCCTAATGCATAAAACACAATTGGTAGGTATATAACAAGAATACTCATAAATGAAGTATGTAAAATTTTGTAAGAAAAGTTGTATATATTTGGAAACATGCTTCCAAAACTGAGCCCCAGGGTAATGCAGCAAATTCGCAAAGATACCACAAAGTATTTTAAATTTTCCAGGGAAATACAGTGATACTCGAAATCAGTTCGAAACTGCACACCTCCTAGTTTAAGATAGTTCAGTTTCAATGTTAGATCATACTATCTTATCCTTTCAATAACATCACTGCTTTGAGAAGCTGGGTTGCCAGCAGTTGCTAAGATAAAAGCTAAGTACCTCCCCCCAAAAACCCATGTGAAATAAGAAATGAGAGTGGTGGTGTGTAACCTGATTCCAAGTGTGAGAAACTGTGAAGTGCCTAAGAGGCACGTGCATCCTAATAGTAACTGTGATTATTTAACAATTAAACAACAATATTCTCCTTTCAAGCAAGTGTCTTATTTTTTTCAGATGGCTACTAAGTTGCTTACACCCAGTTACTTAATAAACAGAACTGTCAGATATCTCTTTTCTTCTAGGTGGCACTGTAAAAAATCTTATTGTGGGGCTGGCCCAGTGATGTAGTGGTTAAGTTCATGCGTTTCGTTTCAGTGGCCCAGGGTTCACAGGTTCGGATCACAGGCATGGACCTACACACCACTCATCAGGCCATGCTGAGGCAGTGTCCCACACATAAACTAGAGGAAGACTGGCATGCATGTCAGCTCAAGGACAACCTTCCTCAGGCAAAAAGAGGAAGATTGGCAACAGGTGCTAGCTAAGGGCCAACCTTCCTTACCAAAAAAAAATCTTACTGAGACACTAAAGGCAGTGAAAAAGTCAGTGAATCTCTGCAATCAAATATAGTTCCACAACACATACAACTAACAAAAGATTAGTATTCTGAATATAGGAAGAATTCCTTAAACAAGCAACTTAAAAATTTAGGCAAAAAACCTAAAACGTATAACAGAAAACAAACATAGTTCCACACACAGAGTACACAGTCAATCCCTGAGGCTGAACAGATTAATGAATGAGTAAACATCCTACAGTCATTTACTCAATCATTAAACATCCTATCTATTAATCCCCCAAATCTACATTTCATCCCAGCCTTCTAGAAATCTTTTAAGGCATTATACTTATAAATTGATTTCTACTCCTCAGTCCACTTTAGGCAAGGAAAAAATGTACTTTACTACATCATTCATTTTATAACATTACTACGAGTTTGCATATTTCAACATGCTAAGTGTCATTTATTCCTTTATTCATAAATTATTATTGTGCACTACTGTGAACCACTGGCACAAATGCTAAGGACATGAACATCCTGCCCACAAGAAGCTCAGTCTAGTGAAAGACTATTACATTATAGAAATATTACATTATAACTTTTTTTTTTTTTTTTTTTTTTTTTAAAGATTTTATTTTTCTCCTTTTTCTCCCCAAAGCCCCCCGGTACATAGTTGTATATTTCGTTGTGGGTCCTTCTAGTTGTGGCATGTGGGACGCTGCCTCAGCGTGGTCTGATGAGCAGTGCCATGTCCGCGCCCAGGATTCGAACCAACGAAACACTGGGCCGCCTGCAGCGGAGCGCGCGAACTTAACCACTCGGCCACGGGGCCAGCCCCTACATTATAACTTTTTTAAGAAATAAAGCATGTAGGACAAGATGACCAGCTTGGCTTCTGAGGGAAAACAGGAAGACTCCTATTCCTATCTGACTGAGGAGGTCATATCTAACCTGAGTCTTAAAGGAGCAACCTTGTCAATTTTGTTTTCTTGGCAGGAGGAAGGAAGAATATGTAGAGAATAGAAAAAGATATATACAAAGACAAAAATTGCACAATACACAAACACTGCATTTACCAATAAGAAATATGTGTGTCAAAACGGTTAGGGGAAAGGGTGTAGAGAGATGGATCAGTTCTGGGTGTAGAGAGATGGATCAGTTCTAGGTGAAGGGGACCAGCTGCTCAAAAACTATATTTGCCTTGTATCTGGGTTTTATTCTATAAGAAAAAGGGCAATTGTAAAATTTTGAATGGGGAATGACGAGAACAGCTTTGATTTTTAGGAAGATTATTATAGCAGTTGTGGGAAAGCTGAAATGAATCTTAAAAGCATCAAGTAAGAGAGAATAAGAGCCCCAAGTGTGGTATGGATGATGTCAGGCCAGATTCAAGATTTCTGTCAGTAAGAATGAGGAAAAAACACAAAGATATCAATAGGTTTCTAGTTTTGAAGTCGGGATAGAGAGGATCTATTCATCAAGACACAAAAGTTGGGTTTTGTCTTGTCTTGGAATAAGCAAGGGTGTAGTATATATAATGAATTTTGTTTTGGAGACATTAAACTCAAGACCCAGGCAGCAGGTAATTGACAGTGGGCAGCTGGAATGTAGTCAAGGAATTGGAAGTAGAAATCTAGGTTGTGGCTGTAGACAAAGGAGTTGATAAATCACTTGGAGAAAGTCTTTAATGAAGAAATAAAAGAGAATCAAGAACAGTACCTGGGAATTACTAATATTTAAGTAGTGGGCAACATAGGAGGAACCAGTGACAACAGAAAAAAACCCAGTAACAAATAAAAAGAACAGTTCATGTTAGGAAGAGAACCAGGAGAGTAATCAAGGATGAAAGACAATCCAAGGATGAAAACTGTTACATACAACTAGATTTAATAAACAGCTTATCAAACAATTTGAGACTAAATAAGAAGTTTGGTTTGAAAAGGAAAGAGGAAAATAAAACAAGAGCTAAAAGGCTGAGGAAAGAGGGTAGGAATAAGGACTGAAACAAATTTTGTTGCTTAGGTTTGTCTGTAACATTTGGAAGACTTGAAAATGTGTTTAACAGAACAGAATCAGCACAGCGGAACACTGGGCTCTCAGCTCAGTGACTGCACCACCTTCAAAGATTTCTTTTCCATTCTGACCAGTTTACATCACTATCATCTCTAAATCCCTGAAATGCAAGTACATCCCTCTCTGATCACAACCTCCTATCCTTCTTGCATACTCTAGCATCTCACTATATCTCTTTTGATCACAATTAGACTTGCAGTCCACTAGCTGTTATAATTATTTCCTAGCCATGAAATCTCTCCCTCCCGCCCCCCTCCCCGGCAGTACACACATATACACACACACACACACACGGTTTAGATTTTATGCCCCATCACTTTGACTATTCCTAGTTCCCTGTGGCATTCCACCTAACAAAATCCAACACAGCATGATCCTACCCTAAACTTACCTATACCCAGAATGCTGATTATACTGAAGAAACATATATAACTGGGTTGATAAAACTAAGAATTCATAATTGCTGTTCTCAAATGGACCTAACTTTGTCTAGTATGCCTTCATTTCCCTAATGTTTTCATCTTTACTCTCCAAAATGATGATTTTAAATGTTCTCCCTATCACACAGATTTCACCTTCTCCCCTATTCCCCGGGCAGCAGAGATGATGTCACCACATATTTCACAGAGAAAGTAAAAGCCAACAGTCAGGAATCCAACTCCCCTTCACCAAATCCATAAAACTGATTCTATACTCATCCTTTTTTCTCTTTCACTTTTTTATAATGTAAGAGATCCTCCATGTATCGATTAGATCACCTGTGCTCTGGATCCCATTCCTCTAGCTTTCTCAAAGACCTGGATTATACTCCTTCTTTCCTGTTATTTTAATCTCTCTTTCTAATGGCTCTTTCATAGCATTTAAATATCTCTTTCATCTTAACTCCATTACTTGTCTTTTCATCTACCTCTCCCTCCCAATGACAGTCAAACCTGGCTGAATATTATTGTCATTTTTTCCTGGCCTACCATTCACCATTCATCCTACTTTAATCCAGCCTAACTACTCTTCTAAAACTATTTCTATTAATGTTACAAATGATATCCTTGTAGCTAAAGAGAGCAAATAATGTATAGGCTCTAGCTTACCTGTTATTTATCACTCCTTCCTATTTACCCCTCTTTCTCTAACTATGCCCACTCAGTCTCCTTTACAGGCTTTTCCTCTTCTATCCAAACCTAAATGGTGCATTGATCAGGCTCTGTCCTAGGCCTCTTCCCCACTATTCACTCCCCTAGGTAATCTCATCCGCTCTAGAAGTAACTGATACCTTCCAAATACTTGTCTCCAGTTCTGTCTTGTTTCTGAGCTCCAAGAGCCAAATATTTGTCTAACAATATATCAAATGCCTCACAGGTACCTCAAACACGTGTTCAAAACTAAAATTACTCTCTCCTCCTTACACCAACCACCCCAAATGTTTCTCCTTAAATGTTCTCAATCTCAAGAGATAAGGGGCAAGAAGACTATCCAGGAGCTTGGAATTATCCTCAATAACTATGTCCAGTTCGTCACCAATATCTTGTTAATCCTTCTGTTACTCCTTAAATATCTACTTTTGATTCTTGGCAAAAAAAAAAATCTTGCATACCTCAATCTGACTTCTAGATTTAACTACCATTTACAAAAAAGTAAATATAGAAAGTAGACAATCATGTTAGATGGCACAAGAAGGATGCAATTATCGGAATCCAGAATATGGCACATTTAACAAGACAAACAACCAAACTTTTTTTATAAATAAAGGTAAGGGGAAAAAACCACACACACACACACACACACACACACACAGAGAAAAGAATCTATACAGAGTCTTAAGAGACTTATCAACCAAATTCATTGAGCAGACTTTATTTGAACGTTGATTCAAACAGATTAACCAATAGAGGAAATAATCAGGGAAATGTGAGCAATCACTAGATTTTAGATAATATTTCAAGAAGTTGAGTACTGTATTTAGGTGTGATATTTATATTTTGAAAAGTCTTTATTTTTTAAGAGATAAGTACTGGTAGGTAAAATAATACCTGGGATTTACTTTAAAATAATCCAGTGAACAGGGAGGGAGTACAGATAAAACAAGGTTGGTCATACGCTGACAACTGCCGAACCTCTATGATGGGCAAGTGGGGGCTCATTACATTCCTTTCTCTCCTTTTGTATATGAAGTTTTCCATGATAAAAGTTAAATGTTTGCGTGTGTTTGTGTGTGTGAGAGAGATACACAAATGATTCCCATTTCTATCGGCACTGCCATCACAGTTGTCCAAGTCACTAATATTCCTTGCCTTAGCTTTTACAACAGTCTAGACTTCCAAGAATCATTCTATGCCCACAAATAATAAAAACAATCAATATATACTGAGTATTCATTATGTTCAAAGCACCATAATAATTGCTTTATATGCATTATCTCATTAAACTCCCCCATAATCCTGAAGTATTAATAATACCTCCATTTTTACAGAGAAGAAACTGAAACTCAGAAAGGTTAAGTCACTGAATGATATCACAAAGCTAGAAAGTGGCACAGCCAGAATTCTAGTCCAAGCAGACAGACTTCAATATTTGTGCTTTTAATCACTAATATTATTCCTTTAGTTAAACCCATTAATGTTACCTATAGGACAGAGTTCAAATTCTTTAACATGGTCTAACAACACTTTCAACCATCTTGTCCTGGTCTATCTGTCCACCCTCCTCACTTCTTTCCACCTCATTCTCTATGCTTCAGGCAAATAGGTCATTCAGTTCCAGGCTGCCTCATACCTTAAAGTCTTCCTGAATATTGGAGCCTTTGCTAAAACAAACTTGCCTACACAATTCACCCAGCTAACTCATATTTTATTCTTCAAGTTTCAGCTTGAAAGATTTACTCCTCAAAGACTTTCCTGAATTCACAAACTAGGTTAGCTACTCCTAATATATATTCCCAGAGCATCCTGTACTTTCCTTTTTCTAACTCCCATAACACTTGTAATTATTTCTTCAATGTCTCCCTTTCCACCACATTATAATAACCTTGAAGTCAAGAAAGTCATTTTTCTTATTTACCATTGTATTCTCAGCACTCAAGCTTTTTACACATGGTAGTTGTTCATTAATGAATAAATTATGAAAAGGAAAGAAAAGAGGTACAAAAGAGGAAATCTGCAATTTAGGCAAAGTCAATGTCTAAAATTAAGATTAAAAAGGTCACAACACTGTTTACCTTTTGGTTTGGGTAGAAGTAGTAACTGTGGGAGTAGGCACAGGAAATCATCTGGGTTACTAGATTTGCTCTATATCCTGAACTTTTATGATTATAGTCACAAAAATTTTTAAACTGTATAATTAAGACTTACCTATTTTGCCATATATAAATATACCTCAGCTAAAAGGGAGAGGGAGGAAGAAGGGTACAGAATGAGAAAGGAAAAAGAGAAAAATGGGAAAAGAGAGCAGCAATTCCAGATGACATAAGCTTCAAAAAAGAGAGAAATGGTATTGGTCTGAATAAAGATGAGAGGGAGATGTCTCAAAGGGGGTCAATGTGGAGGTAAGAGAAAGCCAACCACTTTGACCGTTCTCAGGTCTAGCAGGTACGGAAAAGCAAATACTGTTCATTTTATTGGGCTAAAATTTTACTCTTGGGCAAAAAAAAAAAACAGCGTTACAGCAAGATTAGGAGGGACCACAGGGAAGAAAGAATTTCTACTGTGAGGAGATTGAAGGTATTAGGCCTGTAATTGAGTGAAATACTAGATGGCACAATCATTGAACAAACTAATTTTTTGAAAGAAAATGTTATCTATAACAAATCATAAAAATATACCTTTGTTGCATATGTAGGTTTTTCTATTGCTTCATCACCAATGAAGAAGTCTAGGTCATCAACACCTTTCATCACCCTCCTTTGAGCTTGATCACCCACTTTTGCTGACTCCTTAATAGCAATACCTTTAAAATAAAAGTTATTTATACATGTCAAAAATTTTTTTTCAAGTCAAACAAATTTTAAACTTATACTTCTTCCATTATAAAGTGTTATTAACAAACCATGATCTAGTATATTTAAATTATCAAACTAAAGCACAAAAGTCATTAAAACCAATGACAAAATTCATTTAACACAATGAAAGCTCAACTTCCACCCAGAGACAAGTCTTCAAATGCAAAAAGCCAAAAAAAGAAGTACTACTATGGGAATGTTTCAGTTATATTTTTAAAAACTATGTAAGATCTATTTTGATTTGAGTAAAATTTTTTTTTCCTTGCATGCTTCTTGTTGAGGAAGATTGGCCCTGAGCTAACATCTGTTGCCAATCTTCATTTTGTTTTCCTCCCCAAAGCCCTAATAATACATAGTTGTATATCCTAGTTGTAGGTCATTCTAGTTTTTCTATGTAGGATGCTGCCACAGAATGGCTTGATGAGCGGTGCTAGGTTCACCCCCAGGATCCGAACCAGCAAACCCCAGGCTGCCGAAGTGGCATGTACAAATTTAACCACTACGCCACTGGGCTGGCACCCTAATATAAGTAAAATTTTAATCCCACCAAGTCAACATATGTTTGATGGACAATCAGAAAGAAAAAATTTAAAAACACTAACAAACAAAAATAGGAAAATTTCAAGGGGAATTTTTTTAAAAAAGCTTTCTCCATATTTCTACCCTATTTGCACTAACTATTATGGGCTAGTAATTTAAGTATAACAATGGCATAGGGATCTGTTAAACCTTGATCACATTCACAAAAGGCAATTTCAAACTATTTAGGTAAAATCCACAACAATACCCTTACATAATTCCAAAAATGCAGCATATAGTTCTAGATCTAAAACTTATTATATATTTCTTAATTAAATTGTAAGTTTCTGAATCCTTCCAATTATTCAGTCCTTCATTCAAAATAATGATCTAAATGCTCTTAAGTTGATCTGGCATTTCAACTGTTACACTTTCATTTAATAACAATTATATCTTTAATAAGGCAGGTAGAAAATACTGAAAGAGATTCCAATCCAGTCTACTCCTTCTATATGTTAGACAGCTGCTCTAGCAATTTATTTATAATGTACATAGACATCCAGATGGCTCATAAATTTCCTAGAAAACAAAGATATATGAAAATAACTTTGAACCATATCTACAGGCTTTCCAGGTCAAATATCCATGCTAATTAGTGGCAATGACTGTATCTGCTGATTATAAACACTGCACTTGCAGCACTAAAACAGGCTGAGTGAAAAAAACTCCAAAATCAAAACTCTTCTTTAGTAGGCAAATGAATTTTTAACATGATCCAACTTCTCATAAGACTGACAACAGAAACTAAAACTGCATATTTTGGCAAAGAGATGAAATAGAGAAGGGGTACAATGGTGATGAGATCTTAAGGTTCAAAAGATCAAGATTACATGGGTCTCCAACAAAAAACACAGCTACTTAAGAAGATAAGCAAAATCAAATTTTGCAAAACTGAGAGTTAACGCATCAGTAACCTCCTAAAATAAACATTTTATCACAGTATTATGCCTTATAAACGATTACAAATTAAGAGATTACAAAATCAGCCTTTTATGGGTTGGATTGTGCCCCTCCAAAAGATACACTGAAGTCTTAACCCTTAGTACCTCAGAATACGACCCTATTTGGAAATAGGGTCTTCCAAGTTAAAATGAGGTTATTAGTGTAGGTCCTAACCCAGTAAAACTCGTGTACTTATAAAAAGCAGAAATATGGACATAGACAGCCATGCACAGAAGGAAGACAATGTGAAAACACATAGGCAGAAGACAGCCACGTGACTGGAGTGATGCATATAAAAGCCAAGGAGAGCCAAGGATTGTCAGCAAACACCAGAAGCTGGAAGACACAAGGAAGGTTTCTCCCCTAGAGCTGTCAGCAAGATCATGGCCCTGCCGACACCTTGATTTTGGACCTAGCCTCCACCAGAACTGTAAGTTTCTGTTGTTTTAAGGCATCCAGTTTTTGGTACTTTGTTTCAGCAACCTTAGGAAACTAATACAAGCATACACAATCATCTAACACTAAACTCAAATACAACTGAAGTCAAGTACCAGTCCACAAAAGTACTTCTATGTTAGCAACAGAGCCAATACTTGTCATCAAATACTTAAACTTAACAAACTATCAATATACTAATACATAAGGGTGGGGAAAAAGTAAAGAAAAGCAAACCTGTCCTTTAGCATAAACAACAAACATGCATGAATAAAACTTAAGGAAAAAGACAATACTACCACCAAACTAAGACTACTATACTCACATGAATGAGCTATTTCATCAGTGTCACCTAAAACCCATTTTAGGTATTAAAGAATCAGATTTATGTGGTAGCCTAAGTTCTTATATAATCAATTCCTTAGAAAGTATACCAAAAATATATCAGAAGTGCAAAAATCAAAAAATGGAAAAAATATATAAAAGCTTCCCTTTTAAGTACAATTTTGACAATGTTATTTCTCATATCTCACACATTTAATTTTGTTCTTGCTTACAAATGACAAAACAAGTGACCTGTTCATGTCCAATGAGTGCCCAACTGAGACTAAAGATCTACAGTTTTTGGCGAGCCTAATAATTTCTACCTTGTTCTCAACTTCACTAATTTTGAGTCCTAAGCTGCTTTCACTACTCTCTGCGTGTTTATTTTTCCATTTCCTTATATTCATAAATCAATAAGAAGATAATACACAAAAATATTCAAACAATAGCGTAACTACTGCTGTGCAAAACTAATGACACTCCCAAAAATTAAACCGTCTAGGAGTTAGACCACCAAGCAATAGCTCAAAAGGCTTGTCATCTGATATGCTAAAGTCTTATCTTGGAATTAATACAAGTAGGTCAGAGGTGTTACTGTATAACGTACAAACGGTGAACTGTTTGAAAGTCAAAAGTACAAAAGTATGTCCATTAAGGACCAGATACATAACCCATGCTAACAAACAAGAAAACTAACAAACCAAGAGTGAGAGTATTTTTTAAAAACTCATGAAAGACAAACTACTGAAAGTTGATGGTCAGCAAAAGCGAAGTTAACAAAAACAGAACAAAAACACTGTAAGCATGGTTATAAGATCTTAGAAAACAGCTGAAGTCAACATCTCCTAAGATGAGATGCTGTCCTTATTTTGAAACATGGGCTCTCATCAGGGATGTCAACAAGGACAGGCCCTGTTAACAATAATCACATCCACAAACCAAAAGATAGTATTTATAGGTGTGTGATGGGGGTGCACTACTTAATAGTTACACCCACAGATCGTTAACAGCAATATCCTCAAAGCAGAAAATTGTTTAATTATCAGCTCATTCATTTTTGTCCTTAAAAAGAGATATCTGGTAGATTTGGTAAATGAAGAACTAAACAGAAAGCTGAAATGAACATTCAGAGGCGTGAAAATGACGCCACACTAGGCAAACTGTTTTTCAAGGACTAAATCTTACAGAGTGTGAGAAATGACTCTCTTTTACTTTAATTATTAAGCAAAAGATCCTTAAATCAGCTTATTTGTGGCTTAAAAGAAATACTTACAGGAAGGGATGATAAACTGTGGTTCTGTATTTCCAGCATATCCTAGTTTTGTATACCTGCAATACAAAAAGAATTATATAAGGATTTTACTAATATCTTAAAATTATAAATTTAATTCTTAGCTTTCCATTTGTTATGAAGTGAGAGTCCATTGTGGGTAAATAATATACAAAATTCTGTAGCTTCAATTCATTTAAACATCTCTACTTTCAAAGTTATATCAAAATTATAAATACCCACAGCTTTTAACAAGAAATTCCACCTGTAGAAAGTGATCCTACAAGGATATCCATACATGTATGAAATAACATATAATGAGGCCATTTGCTACAGTCTTGCTTATAAGAGCAAAAGGCTGGAAATAACCTAAATAACCATCTAATGAGAAACTAGTCAAATATGTAAATTTATACTATGGAATATTATGCAATTATTAAGAGAGACTGAAGAAGCTCTTTATGTACTGATACGAGACAATCCTCAAAATGTATTGTTAACTGAACAAAGCAAGGGGTAAAAACATATAAAATACATTTGATTATATAGGTTAACAGAATATCTCTGGAAGAGTATAAAGAAATCAGTAATTTTGATTGTCTCCAGGGAAGGGAACTGGGTGGGTGATGGGCAGGGGTAAGAAGGAGTTTTTTTTTAATTGCATATCATTTCATACCATTTTAATGCATTACTATTCAAAAATAACTATAATTTTTTAAATGTTTTGCCACAGTGGATTCAGCCTATACCGTCACAATAACAAAGTAACAACAATGATGATAAGAAACTGTAAAAGCTGAGCTTTGATAAGCAGCATATTGGGGGCTTATATAGCTGGATACCTTTTGGCTATGTGGGAAAACCTACATTATTATTAACTATGAGCAGGCTTTAAAGAGAAAGTAACAATATTTTACATTATTCCATATTCAAACCCACTAAATAGTAGGCAGGTAAAATGCTGTCACCTTCTTGGATTCTAATAATATCAGCAGAAATTTTTTTTTAATATAAAAGGGTTTAAATCTCTCTTTGCGGGATATTTTAGCCCCCAAACCAAGTTCAAGAACTGAGAGTGCCAAATAGACTAAATCATTAAAAATAAGGGGAAAACATAAATGGTTCAAAATGTGATAATGCTCTTCTGACTAAATCCCTTCAAAGATTCTCCAAAGTCCATGTTTAAAAAATAAATAAACAAAACTTCTTTGCAAGGCATACAAAAGAGCCCTTTTAGTATTCGGCTCCTGACAACCTCTCCCAGTGACCCGAATACCACACCAGACTCCCCAGCCACAAAAACTGCTGACAGTCTTTGAACAGACCAACTCATTTCGTGCCACGGAGCCACTATTAACACTGTGCCAACTACAAGAGACGCTCTCCTTTCAACGCTGGTTGCAACTGCTAAACTCTTACTCATCCTGCAAAATTCAGGTTAAGTATGACTGCCTCTATATGAAAACTCTCATAACCTCCCAGAAAGCTAATTATTTCTGCCCTTGTGAGTACAAGTATTATTTAATAATAATTCCTAAGTCTTGATTCCCTCATCTGTAAAACAAGGAGAAGTAACTCAAGATTGTTCAGAGTATTAAATAAGAGAACACGATAAAGCATTAAGCACAGCACCTGGCACAGAATACACACTCAATACATGTCAATTCTAATTACTCTTTTCATTCATTCTCTCCAAATTTTCCATTCCTCCAATAATCAGCTAAAGGTCATGCAGATACCTGAACTTTGAAATGCTTATAGTAATGATACAAATTATCCCTTTATCCAGGAACCAAAGTCAGTCTGTAGAAGATTTTCAGATTATAGCTTATATCTGAGATACTTTTATCACCTTTCCACTGCCAAATTTTTTTTATTCTTCCAAATCCAAGTCTCTTATTAATGCAAAACTTTTAAGTGTGGTAGAACAGAACTCCTGGAACAGATGGAGGTCAGCATGATTGAATAGCTCACACTCCCCTGGTCTGGGGACAGAAAAATCAGAACTAATTACTCAAATGCACAAAAACCACCATCAACTGATATGAATAATCTATTCCTATTGAATTATTGAAACTAACTGTAACCTAGTTGAAACAAGAGTGCAGAATCATTTAAAACAGCACCTGAAAAAGGAGAGGCTATAGTGGCACTGAGAGGAAGAAGGCCCAGTATACTTCGCTGCACCCCACAGTGGACAAATGGAACTGAATATGTCTTACCAAAACAAAGACTTATTTAAAACAGGGCAGTCTAAATCTGTCTGAGTCACAATACCCTAAAAGTCTACCGTCTGACCAACACTTAGTGTAAGGACTAATACCTAGTTATTCCTTCTCTAATCCTCCACTTTTATTCTCATTTGTCACCACAGCAGTTCAAGGCATTATACACGACAATACCCTAACAGAATGCCTGGCTTCTAATTCTATGACTCCTACAGGGGAGAACAGAATAATCTCCCTAAAAATTACTGTCTAATTCAAAAACAAGCCTTCAAGTGAGGCTCTGTTGCCTATATGATTAAGTACAAACTTGTTTCCATTTCTATAAAATGATTCGTTGTAAATAGTTCCTAAAGTCCCTTTCAGATAAAAAAAATTATGATTCTGATTCCTTCCGCTGAATATTAAGGTTCTCTATAATAAGCCCCAATTTAACTTTATGAGTGTCTCCCATTGTTTGCTTCCATAACCCCAGCTCTAAGCACACTGTGCTTGCTACTCACTTTTGCCTACATGACTTGCACACTTCCCCTTCACATGTTATCTGTGCTTACACTGCATCCTCTCAAAAAGCTCTCACCGTAACTTAAGACTCCTCCATGAAATCTTTCCTGAAATTTTAACTATCAGTCATTCCTTCCTTCAATAAGCTCTTTACCTCAACCACTCCTGAACATGCATACAAGCCTACATTGTTACTTTTGTGTGTGTAAATACTATCTCCCAAATACAATAGTAAGATATTTAAAGTAGAAACTACATTACAGTGGAAACTCTCTTAAGAAACCTTCATTTAATAAGTTCACCAGATTAATCAATACTGCATTCCTGGTCAAAATCAAATTCCCTAAGTTGAGCATATTCAGCAATAAATTACCTTCAAAACAAACACCAGAAGGAGGCTGTAATGAACTTAACACAAAATAGTCAATACATAATCAAAACAATGATGCTCCTCCCCCAAACACAAAAATAACTACATACAGAATATCAACTGTATGAATAAATCATAACATTTAATCATTTCTACTATATTTAAAATACCATAGGAAAATAATTTGCTAAATTTGGGGGGTCAACAGCCAAATATATTACTATGCTCTACCGCCTTGGATTTAAAACTTAAATAATATCCCAAAAGAACAAAACCATGTAAAGTCTAGACATACTGGATATAGACCACTAAATTATAGTATTTGACAATTAATCATAGAGGACAATATTTTCATCAATTTTTAAGAAACACGAGGGGAAATAGTTTACTTAACTTTAAAAGTTGTTTAGCCTCTAAAAATTAATTTGGTTCTCAGCTTAAAGAAAAATGTTCGCGGTAGAGAACACAATCTAAAAACGTTATATCCTAAAATCTGGAAAAGACTTTCTAAGTTAGGCTAAATCCTCAAAAAGTCACATTTTCTCTTGTAGAGAGAGAGCAAAGTACTAGATGACATTAAGAATCTGACTCTTTCAAATCACTCTTTATGCTATTAGCAAACAAAAAGTTGTTTTTGAAAATACTCAAAAAAATTCACAAGAGTCAAAGTTCAGAAAGTATATAAAAAAATGTTGCAAGAAAAAAAATCAGAATAGGACTGTAGAACTCTCAGACTTAAAAAAGACATTTTAACACTCATATAAAAAACATTTTAATGCTCATATAAGAGCAGAGAAAAAAGCATTTAAGTAGGAAGAGAAGGAGAGATGAGAGGAAAATCGAGTCTAGGAAGGAGATCTGAAGGAACTGTGGAGCTGAGTCTAAAAGGATGAGCTGGAACAGTAATACATTTCCAACCCTTTACATATCAATGCACACAAAATATGGTAATATTTGAAGAACATATTCAAATAAACTGGAGGGGATTTGGGTATAGCTATAAGAGGTTTGCTTGAAAACTTCACTTAAATTTTCTTTCTATAAGAAAAAGAAAATATAAATTATTAGGAAAGATATTAAATACTAAATTTGTTTAAAACTTCCAAATAAAAACTTCTCAAACATAAACTAGCTGCCATTAATCTAACTTAATTCTATCAGGTTTTACACATAAAATGGCTAATTTGATTAAGACATTTTTACAATGAACTTCTCAAATTCTTTTCTTTCTTTTTTTCTTTTTTTGCTGAGGAAGACTCGCCCTGAGCTAACATCTGTGCCCAATCTTCCTCTATTTTGTATCTGAGCTGCCACCAAGGCATGGCCATTGACAGTGGTGTAGGTCCACACTTGGGAACCAAACCCGGGCTGCTGAAGCAAAGCGTGCTGAACTTAACCACTAGGCCACCTGGGCTGGCCTCCAAATTCTTGATAGTCATCATAGAGAAGAAACTGTACAAGTAGACAGCAGAAGAGTTTCTCTCACTTTCTCTCTGACTAAAAGAAACTCCTTTCTCACAATTAATTGGCATTTGATAACTTGAACTCTTTAAATTGTAACTTAAGGATGTGATCACTTCATTTAAACTAAAAGCTCGTGGTTTTCACTGACATGTGCAAAGTTCAAATTTTTTGTAATAATGAAAATAGATTTCAAATCAACCAAGCTTTTTCTTATTAAGAATTTCTCTAAGCACACATACATGTTCCTCTCCTACTTATAACAACGTTCTTTAGAATTAAAATTAATATACTGACCAAAGAGCACAGTGAACCATTTTTATCCTACTTTTCCTAAGTGAATTTTTGTTTTGAATTAATAAATTCTGTCAGTACATTTTAATTTATTTTTCCACAACCCTTGCAATTTCTATTAAGCTCTTTTGGGTGTTCAAAGTCATTTATATAATTAAGCAACTTCAGAATACAATAGTTAATCAGATTATACAACAAACCTGCCAAGAAGCATTCACACACCCTAAAATCTTTCTAAGTTGCCTTCAGCACAAACTCTTCCTTCAGAAAGCTCAGTAGATACTTTGATAACATTTCCTCCCATTAAGCTTTAAACACAAAACTAAATGGCTTAGATTTTTCTTATATTTGCCACTTTGATAACACCATTTAGTGTAGGATCCAGACTTGGAACAAATTTTCACATTTGCAAGATATTTACCCAAATCGATCTAGAGATTCATGTAATTCCTATCAAAATTCCAATAAATGCGTTTTGCAGAAACAGAAAAATCTACCCTAAAATTCATACGGAATCTCAAGGGACCGTAAATAGCCAAAACAATCTTGAAAAACAACAAAGTTGGAAGTCTCACACTTCCTAATTTCAAAACTTACGACAAAGCTGCAGTAACTGAAACAGTGTGGCACTGACATGTAGATTAGACATATAGACTAGTGGGAGAGAAGAGAGGCCGGAAACAGACTCTCCTATACAAATAAAATCAAAAAATGATTTTTGACAAGGGTGCCATAACCATTCAAAATGGGGAAAGGATAGGCTTTTCAACACATGGTGATGGGAAAATTGGATATCCACATGCAAATGAATTAAGTTGGACCTTTAGCTTATACCACATACAAAATTTAACTCAAAATGGATCAAAGACCTACAATAGGAGCTAAAACTACAAAACTCAAAAGGAAATATAGGAAAAAAGCTTTATGACTGGATTTAGCAATGATTTCCTGGAAGTAACACTAAAAGCACAGGTAACAACAAAAAAAAATAAAGTGGACACCATGAAAATCAGTAACTTTTGTGCACCAAAGGAAACTATCAGTAGAGTGTAAAGGCAACCCACAGAATGGGAGAAAATACTTGCAAATCAGAAGAGGTTAACATCCAGAATATATAAAGAACTCCTAAAACTCAACAACAAAACAAACAACCCAATTAAAAAACAGGCAAAGCACCAGAGTAAACATTTCTCCAATGAGATACCACTTCACAACCATTAGGATGGCCATTGGCAAAAAAAAAAAAAAAAAAAAAACCCAGAAAATAACAAATGTAGGTGAGGATGTGGAGAAATTGGAACCCTTGCACATTACTGGTGGGAATGTTAAATAGTGCAGCTGCTGTGGAAGACAATATGGCAATTCCTCAAAAAATTAAACGGAATTACCACATGATCCAGCAGCAATACTATTTTGGGTATATACCAAAAAGAATTGAAAGCAGGGACTTGAACAGATATTTGTCTACCAATGTTCACAGCAACATTATGCATAACAGCCAAAAGGTGGAAGAAACTCAAGTGTCCATTGACAGATGAATGGATAAACAAATGTGATACATATATACAATCGAATACTAGCCTTAAAAAGGAAGGAAATTCTAATACACGCTACAACATGGTGGAAGCTTGACGACATAATGCTAAGTGAAATAAGCTCATCACAAA
The DNA here is from genome assembly GCF_021613505.1 of Equus quagga. Classification (NCBI taxonomy): domain Eukaryota; kingdom Metazoa; phylum Chordata; class Mammalia; order Perissodactyla; family Equidae; genus Equus; species Equus quagga. The sequence goes on from NC_060270.1 coordinate 76,806,032, forward strand.
AGGTCACACATTATTATGATTCCACTTACATAAGGTACCTAGAATAGTTAAATTCTAGAGCTAGAAAGTAGGATGGTGGTTACCAGAGATGGGGGTGTGGTGGAGGTTACTGTTTGATGAGTACAGAGTTTCAGTTTGGTGGTGATAGTTGCATTAACAATGTGAACGTAACGAATGCCACTAAACTGTACACTTAAAAAAGTTAAAATAGTCAATTTTATGTTGTGTGTATTTCACCACAATAAAAAAACAACCTATTTAAACTTGGGAGCCAAAAGAAAAATGACCAACAGAGAAAAATTTTTACACCAAAAATTACCTAGAAGGTGATGACAACAAGGGAAGGAAATAAAAAGGAAAGAAGTGAGGAAAGGAAGAAGGAAAGGCAAAAGACATTAACCATTCAAAGAAAAAGAGAAAGAAATGACTATAAATAAAAAGACGCTCTACTTCATGGGATTAAAAAAATGCAAATTAAAAGTACACTAAGGCAACTTTCACGTATTCCTAGTTGGAACACAAAATGATACAGCCACTTTGGAAACCACCTAAACATTCACTTTCCATATGATCCAGCAATTCTACTTCTAGGTATACACCCAAGAAAAATAAAAACGTGTCCACACAACAGCACTGTTCATAATGGCCCCAAAGTGGATGTAAAACAAATGTTCATCAACAACAGACTAAATAAACAAGAGTGGTATATTCATACAAACCAAAATTATTCCACATATGAAGAATCAGGAAAATGTAACCCATTCTCCAAGGAAAAGACATTCAACAGAAGATAAAATGACCCAAATGATGGAATTATCAGATAAAGACTTGAAAGCAACTGCCACTATCTCAATGAAGAAAAATACACTGGTAATGACTAATAACATAGTAAGTATCACCAAAAACTCTAAAACTATAAAGAGAACAAATAGAAATTCTAGAACTGAAAAATGCAATAACATATAAAAAAATCACTGGATGAGGTAAACAGCAGAATAGAGGTGACAGAGGAAATAATCAGTGAACTTGAAGGCAGCTCAGTAGAAACTATCCAATCTGAAAAGCGAGAGGAAAAAACTTTAAAAAGAGACACAAAGAGAAAAGAATAGAGCTTCAGAGACTTGGGAGACAATATGAAAAAGGTGACATATTGAAGTCCCAGAAGAAGAGAGGGTAGTAAAAATCTTTTCTGAAGGAATAATGACTGAAAACTTTCCCAATTTAGTGAAAGACAGAAATTTATGGATTAAAGAGGCCAAGAAAACCCAATGAGAATAAATACGAAGAAAACCATACCTAAGCACCTTATAATCAAACTACTGAAAATCAAAGATAAAGAAAAAAATCTTGAAAGAAGCCAGAGAAAAATGGCTCATTAACAGGAAACAGAAATTCAAATTACTACCACCTTCTCATGAGAAACTAGAGGCCAGAAGACAGTGGAATAACATTTTTAAAATCTGAAGGAACAAAAATATCCTTCAACAATAAAAGTGAAATAAAGACATTTTTCAGATTAAAAAAAACTTACTGCCATCAAACCTGCATCAAGTCTAAAGAAAGTTCTTCAGGCTGAGAGGAAACGATATCAGAGAGAAACTGAGGTATTAATGAAGAACATCAGAAATGGTAAACAGCTAGGTAAATGTAAAAGACTTTTTTCTACTTAATTTTTAACCTACTTATGACTATATAAAGCAAAAATCATATTATCGGGTAAGGTTATAATGTATGTAGATGTAATAGCTATGACAACTACAGCATAAAAGGACAGTGAGGTGGGGAAAGCAGGAAAGAGAGTTAATAGATCTACAGAGACGCAAGGTTTCTACTCTTCACATAAAGTTTTAAATTATTAACTCAAAGTAAACAGTGAGTAGTAACTTTTCTTAAAGACGTATACTGTAATCCCTAAAGCAATCACTAAAAAAATACAGAGGTACACTTAAAAGGCCAAAAGGTAAATTAAAATGGAATTCTAAAAAAATATTCAAATAATGCAAAAGATAGAAAGAGAAGAACAAAGAGAACACATTTTTAAAAATAAATAACAAATGCTAACCATATTCAATGAATCAAAGAAGAAATCAGATGTGAAATTAGAAAATACTTCAAGTTGATTAAAAGTGAAAATAAAAAACTTCAAAATTTGTGGGATGAAGCTAAAGCAGTGCTTAGAGATATTTACAACTTTAAGTGCTTATGTCACAAAAAAATAGAAAGGTCTAAAACGAATGCCCTAATATTCCACTTAAGAAGCTAGAAAAAGGAAAGCAAAGTAAGCCCAAACTAAATAGAAGAAAGTAAATGGTAAACAGAAGAGCAGAAATCAGGTTAATAGAAAACAAACAGAGAAAATTAACAAGCTAAAATTTTAGCTGGTTCTTTCAAAAGGTCAGCTATGCCAATCAAAGAAAATAGTACAGAAACAGCCAATAGAAGGACTTCACCTAGCTATTTCTTTTTGGGGTGATGAATATGTCATAAGTTGATTATGGATATGGTTGTACAACCTTGAGAATATACTAAAAATCTGTCAATTGTACAGTTCAAAAGGGTAAATTTTATTATATGTAAATGATATCTCAAGCGCTGTCTAAAATAGAATAAAATAAAATAAAATACTACAAACTAACACCGCGTAAATTTAACTTTTATCAATCTTCTGCTTAACGAGCTACACAATCTACTGCCCATCAAATCAACTCCTAACCATTGTGCACCATTTAAAGTCCTTCTGAGGGGCTGGCCCCGTGGCCGAGTGGTTAACCTCGCGCGCTCCGCTGCAGGCGGCCCAGTGTTTCGTTGGTTCGAATCCTGGGCGCAGACACGGCACTGCTCATCGAAGCACGCTAAGGCAGTGTCCCACATGCCACAACTAGAAGGACCCACAACCAAGAATATACAACTATGTACGGGGGGGCTTTGGGGAGAAAAAAGAAAAAATAAAATCTTTAAAAAATAAATAAATAAAAAATAAAGTCCTTCTGAAATAAGGCAGGATATAAATAAATAAAAGAAACTACTTGCTGTCCCACAGCTCCCAAGAGAATACCTCAATTCCAGGTAGGGCAACTCCTAACTGATCCCTCCTTCAAATATTTCTAAACTCCTTCCTACCTTCCCTTCATCAATAAAATATTTACCACAGATTATTAAACACTGCGTATTTAATACGAGGGTGTAACTTGGAGAGAGAATGAACAAAAAAGACATCCTGCCATCAAAGAGCTTTCAATTCAGCTGACATATATTACATTGACAAAGTCTTCCCTCCCTTCCATCTATTATATCCTATTTATGCTTTTGCAAGGATTTAATCAAGTTCAGCTTCTTCATAAACCATCCTCCAGCTACTACAGCCTTTATTAATCTCCCAAAACAATTAAACACTAACGTGCCACCTTTATCACACGTACATTAGTTTCATCTCTGGAACTTAACTGTAACCCTGAAGTATAAAACCATGCCATAGCTTTCTGTACATACCATAGTGTTCAGCATAGAATTGAGAACATTGCAACAGTGAAATAAGTGATTGATTACTTTCAATACTCTTATATAATAACTACAGCTGTCATTAATTGTTTATTTTGTTACTGTTACCGCCGTCAAGTCAATTCCAACTCCCAGCAACTCTGTGTACAACCCAGAACAGAACCCTGCTCCGTCTTTCTGTACCATCTTCTCACCTCCCAGTGCTATATCAGACAATGCTCTGCTGCTATTCATAGGGTTTTGATGGCAATTTTTTCAGGAAGTGGGTGGCCAGGTCCTTCTTCCTAATCCATCATAGTCTGGAAGCTTCACTGAAACCTGTCTACCATAGTTGACTCCGCTAGAATTTGAAATACCAGTGGCATAGCTTTCAGCATCAGAGCAACAGGCAGCCGCCACAGTATGACAATGGAGAGATGGGTGATATGGTTCCCTGACTGGAAACAAACCCGGACCATGGTGGTGAGAGTGCCAAATCTTAACCACTAGACCATCAGGGCTGGCTAAGTGTTTATTATAGTCAATTATTTTGCTATGCACTTTATATGCTCTCCAACCTTTATTGTAACCCTACAAAATGGATGTTCTATCTCTGTTTAAATATTCAGAAACTACAGCTCAGAGAAGAAACCACTTCAAAGAAATGGTAAATCTAGAACTCCCGTATCTACCAGCCTCCAAAGTCAATGTTCTGTTGTAACTTAACTCATGAGTGGTTATATCCAAAATAAAACCAGAGAATGAACTAACAGTATAGTTTATCATGCTAGCTATGTGATCTTTGGCAAGTAATTTACACTTTCTGTGTCACAATTTCATCTGTAAAAGAGTAACAGTACCTATCTCATAAGGTTAGGTTTCAAGGGAATTAATAGATATAAAGCAATTAGAACAGTGCTTGGCACACAGTATCTACTATAGAACTGTTGGCTATTACTTTTAGCATCACAAATCACCATAATGAAGTCATCAAACATACTTTCTACTCTCATAAGCCTGGTTTATGATAGATTATGGCTTCATACTACCTAAAACATAAATACCAAAGTTAGCGCAGAATTCAAGGAGTTCCAAACCTCCATAATCCAGCTACAACATATCTTTTTAATTTACTTCAACTCAAGAAGCACTTACAGAGTACCCACCATCTATCAGACACTTTCTCTACTCCCTTGTACCATATCAAACATTTCACTACTCTCTCCCAATTAAACATCATACTTCCTGGTAACACATCATACCTAACAAATTCAAATTCCACCTTTACTTTCCTCACCTCACTTTGTTTCCTCCCACTGTTCTCTCACATTGTACGCTAGTCTTATTTCTGCCTATCGATACTTTACCCATCCTTAGAGGCCTATTTCAGGTATTATCTCTACCAGGAAGTCTTTCTTCATTTTCCCTGGAAAACGTAAATTTTCCTTTACCTATGATTCATAAAAGTTTCATTTATACCTGTCTAAGCATTTAGCATACTGTCATAATTATTTGTGTACATAGAAGCTTGCTAAAAGCAGGCACCATTTTATGTTTATCTTTATATTCCTCACAAGTATTGCACGTCCATTTGCATAGATGATGCTTACTAATATTTACTGAAGACCAATTTCTTCAACTATAAGCAAACTGGGTGCATAAGCTATCTCCTCCCTTCCTAGTTTTTTTATTCATATATATGGCCCAGTATCTTCTGTAAAAAAAAAAAATGAGTGCAGCTCGAATTCTTTAAATTATAATTCTGGTTTACAAAAAAAATCCTTAAAGAAAGAGCCACTGCATTATCAAGTATGTCCTATTTTTCCAAAATATTTTAATCCCACAATTACTAGACTATTATACCTCTGTTCTAATGAAAAATCCCATATTATTCACACCATCACAATTATTCTTTAAAAAAAAAACCTGCTGTTTCATATGTTTAGATTCAACACTGCGTGAAACTCACAAGTTTTTGTCCTTCGGAAAAGAATGCGTTATTCAAACTGCTAGCTAGTAACGGATCAAGCAGTTATCAAAACGAAATAAGGAATTTAAGGCAACATAAACAAAAAGGGGCAACATACTTTCCCATCCCCATCTTTTCCCACACAGTGGACACTCATTTGTTCTGCCAGAATCAAATCTCTATTCCTATTCTGAGAGTCCCACCAATGATTAAGTCTTGGCAGGAGGCAAAATTCCACATCTCCTTACACAAGGCGAGTACACTGACCCATCCCACTCCTGTGAGCTACTATACATCACACGATCTAGGTCTAGCCATTTTGAACTTAGGTCAGAACTTTGAATCTTGACTTAATAACTACAAGATGAAGTGGTGGCTTAGAATTCATACTGCTTGTGTCTAGTTGCAGGCTCCTGCAGACTTCCTGCAGCATGACTTTAGTGACAGACTTGCTACCCGGCCTCCCTGTTTCTTTGCTTTTCTGAGCCTGGTTCTCCAGCCTTCCTGTTAATTTTGTGATCTACACAAATTTTGCTTATATCAGCTAGAATTATTCTGTTGTGTGCACCCAAGATTTCTCACTGATACAGCCACAAGTTACATGTCTCTCATTGCTACTTCTCACAGTCTTCATAGCACTTTTAAATCCTACTGCACATTTTTTTAAAAAATCAAGTTTTGCTTTGTTTTTTAAATAACTTTCCCAACAGCAAGACAACTTGAAACAAGCAAGGGAGGTCCCTTTGAAAGGCATTTTGGAAGCAATAAAATTCTCAACTAGTCTTTTGTACAAATCACAAATTAACTAAGAAAAGACAGAAAAAAAGCCGAAAAAAGTCTTTTTCCTTTGCTCTGTTACCTCGACCTTTTTAGATTATTATGAAGCAAAATTTTAAAATAAACACTTTCAAACAGAAAACATGCAAGCTCTTACTAACACTCTGTGTGCTTTTTTAGATAAAATTCATCCAAATTCATCATACACTCCAGAGATAATCTCTTTAATTCTACGTTAGAAAAAAAAAAAAACTACTTTCTGGTGACCCATATGCTTCCCTTAATCTATTTGTTATTTTCAGAGTCAAATACCAAATATTAACTCCTCTGAACCTAACGTAAAAATTTCTTTTTTATAGTCCTATATTCTTAAGTTCTTCTTATTCTTAAGTTCAAGAGTTTACACAACTAGAAGGACCCACAACTAAAAATACACAACTATGCACCGGGGAGCTTTGGGGAAAAAAAGGAAAAAAATTAAAAATTAAAATTAAAAAATTAAAAATTAAAAAAAGTTCAAGAGGTTCATTTCTGTGTTTTATGCAGTCATTAATGAGAAATTACTTTTTTAATGCATCAATTATTAATTCTTAAGTTGCAGCTTCAGAAATATGTATACCTTCATTTTCAAGTTATATGTAATTAAACATCATTTCCTTAATTGAGTTGTCCTGAATTAACCAGCAACTATCAGCTTTACCACGTTAGATACAATATATGTCCTTGCAATATGCAAATGGATAATAAATAATCCTCTCATTTAACTTGCATATGTTTCAGGTTAATCAACTCAGTGAACTGATCACTAAGACCTCCCTATGTATTTCATAATTGTACTAAAAATCAGCGGTTCTACAAATAGATTTTTTTAATATGTATATGTAAATTTGAATACTACAAAAACTGGGTTGACAATTTAACCACCCTTGTTGAATATAACCCAACTGGGGGCTTTATACAGTGGGCTCTGGAATTAAGAGTGTCTCAGGGCTCAAATTCTACATCTACTAACTTAACTGTATCCACTGCAAGCAAGTTACTTAAGCTCTCTATACCTCAGTTTCCTCATCTTTAAAATGGTAATTATACAACAGTAACCACTTGACAGGGTTTCTGAAAAGGTTATAAATAATTATCTCAAAAACAAAACTCTTTTAGAGTGCCTTGAAATGGGTTGTACACATCCCATGTAATAAGTCTTTGACTGAAATTCAGTAACTAAAATATATCTAAGATTTAAATCTCTGAAACAATAAAAAAAGTATATTTCTTCAAAAAGAGCATTTTATGCAAATAGTTTCTGAACTTGGTTTAAAATGTTATGTTGGAGAACATAAAACTACAGTTTTTCATTTGTGCCATATAGCATGCATTTGTATTACAAGAGAAACACTAAAGAATTCTGATGCATGTGTTGCACCAGGCCTCAACCAACACTACTTTAACATAAATAACATACATTATGTTATTTCAACTACTATAACTCATAAATGTGAACTCCTAAGAAAACTTAACAGAATTCAAGAATGCTATCAATTAATAACTAGGAATACTCCTGAAAGACATTTCTCAACTCTGGTTTATTTGTGAGTAAACAGCAGATTAAATTATTTCTTAAAGTCTTTTTCAGCTCCATAATTCTGTGAGTCATTAGCCATCTCCCTTAATTTACTAACCTAAGTTTCACAAGTACACATTACATGCTATTTTTGTAGCCTTGAAGTAACCAAATTTTTTAAATGCTTATAGCAGAGGAAAAGCGCACTGTATCTAATTATATTAAGCTCTAAAACTTTAAGTAAGCAAATGTGTTTTGTCAGGTTAATACTAAAAATAGTTTATATTTTTACATATTTTCAAAACCAACACTAAACTGTAAGGTGTTTTGCACCATAATTTGCCTTTTTAAGACTTTTATCCTCTTTGTACCAACCCTTTATTCATACTAAATATTGTAACTGAAAAAGTCTTAAAGATACCCTTCTCAAAAACACTGCATTTCCACAAAGGGCAAGAAGCCTTAAAGGAGAGAATGTTTAAAGATGGAATGTTCAGTATGAGAAGAGATAAAGAAGATATTCTTTTGAGGTGGGTTTTATCGGTAGAGAGGACAGAGGAGTAGAAGGGAAAAAGAATACATATGACACACAAATTCAAGACTGTTCCTTTCCTGTTTGCAAGGAGTATGTAAGAATGACTTGAGTTTAAATCAATAGTCTGGAACGGTTTTGAAAAAAATTTTGAAAGAAAATTACTAAAATTCCACGAAATGGTCCTTTGGAAAAAGCAGGACGTTATTTATCCTTTTGCTCTGGTTTAAATAAGTTATGTACATATCTTTTATATATTTTATAACGTAAAGGCTCACATAAAGATATAAAACAACTAGCACACAAAGTAATCATTATCCTATTTTGACAAACCAAATTTAAAACATTAATCCAATAACATCACCTTATCTTGCACCATTACTTAATAATTCATTAATTTATAAGTGCTCGGTAAGCTATAAAGCATGTTAATGTAGTGTTATTATTACTTAACTGCTTTGCTCTTGCCTCTTTATGCTAGTGGCTACTACAGATCAGTAGTGTCATAAAAGAGGCTACAAGTTGCAATAGAATTACAGGTAAGCATTCAAATGCCTTTATTATAGGGGAATTTTGCTTCAGAAAACATACTGCTTGAAGCTACATTTTAACCATTCTACACTTCTGCCCCTAGTCCAAGCAGTTAGTTGTTTCCACATGTTGGAGGGGAGGAGGAGCATGCTGGACCAGAAGGAATACTGTGGAGGGAAATTTAGCCCTACCTCTCCTACAGATTTTCTCTTAAAGAAGTGGGATGAGATAGGAGATTGGCTGTCAGCATAGCTGACCACTCACCACTTCAAGCCACGTGATGCTCAAGAATCCAGATCACATATCCAAGACTTTTTTAAACAAGGAACATTAATATTCAATCTTTTTGTTTTCTCTTTAAATTGTCATTTTATTAGCTTCAATTTGTAAATTATAATGATTGCCAAATTTCCACTTTCATTCCTACACTTCCTGTATTTTTAACTTCCTCTAGAACATTTCCAATTACGGATCATCATTCCATATTCAATAACAAACTTCAATTCTACTCAGCTTCTTAAAACCAACTGCCTTATCATCCCACTCAAACTCACAATCTTGAAATCTTCATTGATGCCTTTTTACAATCCACTAGAATCAATTGCCAAGTCCTAACTATACCTCCAACTCTTAAATCAGCAAAAAACACTGTGCAAAGAACTGTGGTAGGCAAAGCACTGCAGGAGATAAGAAAATAAGCCTAAGACACTGTGTTCCTTCCCCTAAGAACTTCAATTCAATAAAAAATGGAGCTAACTGACAATTATAATAATTACAATGTACTGAGCTCTTACTATGTGCCAAGTACTGTGCTGAACCATTTTCATGCATCATCTGAAACAAAACACTCATAAGGTAGTTACTATGATCTCCAAATGGCAGATGGGAAAAATAAGACAGGCAGAGTTTGAAATGTACGCGGTCATACAGCTAATAAATGGTACAGCTTGAAATCAAAAACATCTCTGACTATAAAGCTTTTGCTGACCATAAATAAACAATACAAAACAATGTAATTGCCAGAAGAAAGGTACAAACAAAACAAAAGAAGCAACCATTCCCAAATTTATGTCTTCTGCTCCATTCCCACTGCCAATACTGTATTTCAGAATTTCCGCAAAGGGTGCCGAGAGGGCTGCTTAATCGTCTAGGAAGCCCATTTAAATGACTATTCCCAGGCCCAACCCTTGAGATTCTGAGTCACTGGGTACAGAGTGTTTCTGATGCAGTTTTTTTAAACCACACCCCTAATTCCTGTTTGTTAATTCATTCATTCATTCATTCAACAAAGATCTGGGTTTTTACTACACTCCAGGTCCCATTACTTCATCCCAAACACCTCTTCTACATTTGATCCTACACCAAGTACTGTCTGCAAGTATTCTAAAAGTCCTATTTTCAACACTTCACTCCTCTACTAGAGGATTTTTATTCTCTATCAAGTAAAATTATTTTGGATGAAAGCTTTGGTGACATATAATGAACACCTGGTACACAGTAAGTGCTCAATAAATGTCAGTTCCTTTTCACATTACATAACCTGGATCTGCATTATGTTATTAGCTAGTCCTCCATTCATAAGGTAGAGAGTGGTGCAACACATACTAAGAGGGCTAAACACAAGACTCAGCTACCCCCTTTCTGCTGGATATGCTTTTCCTTCCCCTGCTCTACCCAAATCCTTAAAAGGAGACCTCATAGCCTACCTTCACTAAAACTTCCTCAGCTCTTCCTGACCACAATCATCTTTCTTTCCTTACAACCTACAGAACTGCTATGACTGGAGGAAAAGCACATATCTTAACATTTGATTAAATGCAGTCTTCTACTATCTTAATTTTTTTTTTTTTTTCAGGAAGATTAGCCCTGAGCTAACTGCCACCAATCCTCCTCTTTTTGCTGAGGAAGGCTGGCCCTGAGTTAACACCCATGCCCATCTTCCTCTACTTTATATGTGGGACACTTGCCACAGCATGGCTTGCCAAGCGGTGCCGTGTCCTCACCCGGGATCCGAACCGGCAAACCCCAGGCCGCCAAAGCAGAACATGTGCAGTTAACTGGTGAGCCACTGGGCTGGCCCACACTCTCTTAATTTTTTTTAATGATTTTTAGCTCATCTCACTAAGATTCTTGAGAGCAGATTGTATTATACATTTTCATTATAACTCCAAGTGCACCTGGCCTGCTGCTAAGTATACGGTAAGCCTTGATTTGACACTACTGCTTATTTTACCTGTGCAACTAATCCTTAAGTTACTAACACCGCTTTCTGCCTTTATAACATCATATATGAATTCTCTCAAAAATATCTAAATGATTCAAAATTGTAAAAGGCTGAGGCTGGCCTGGTGGCATAGTGGTTAAGTTTGCACACTCTGCTTCGGTGGCCTGGTGTTCACAGATTTGGATCCCAGGCACGGACATATACACCACTCATCAAGCCATGCTGTGGAAACGTCCTACACACAAAACAGAGGAAGACTTGCAGAAATGTTAGCTCAAGGACAATCTTCTTCAAGCAAAAAAAAAGAGGAAGACTGGCAGAGAGGTTAGCTCATGGCCATTCTTCTTCACCAAAAAAAAAAAAAGTTAAAGGCTCATTCTTTATGTAGGGAGACTACTTATTATATAGTGTAGTGGCTCGACCACACTTACTTGCTACAATACCTTAGGCAGGTAGTTTAACTTCTCTAAATCTAAATTTTCCTGTCTCAAAATGGACATAATACTTCTCGGGTTGATATGAAAAGTAAATGAGATATTATAAACCATTTAGCATAGAGCCTGACACATAATTCTTGAGAAACATTAGCTGTTAGTATTTCCTAATAAACAAACTCTAGAGAGTAAATGTTTTCTAGAGATTAAATTTAAGCATAGTGACAAGGAAATAAGACTAGGAATTCACATATCTAGAAAAAAAATTTAAATCAAATCAGAAAGATCTGCACAGAAAAGTGTCTCTAAATAATTAAATTAAATGCATAAGCCTAGAATTTTTCAATAAGATTACTTTAAACAAGAATAAATAGCATTAACCTTATTAATAAAAATAAAGCAACATCCATAGTTCTGAAAAGGGGTTCAGGACTCCGCATGATGCAACAGAAAAAACATAGTGTTTTTGTATTTAGAAAAACTTAAGTCCAAATAGCAATTCTCATCATCTGCTAACTACACGACATTAAAAAAGTAATTTAAATTCTCTAATCCTGTTTTCTCACTTGTAAAACGAGGTAAAAATAGCTGTCACCAGATCAAACAAGATAAGGTGGTAAAAACCCTGGACAGCAGGTCCTCCACTAATGGATCTTTCCCTTCGGTGCTTAAAAATAAAATTTCTGAACTGTGTTTTACAATAAGGCTGGAAAGTTTATTAGATAAAATATATAGGCAATCCAAAGTCAACATTTCAACACAAAATTGGCAGGCAGGAAAAGAGATTGGCAGGAAGGAAAGGAGAGAGAGATTTTAGGTAAGTCTAAGAATCTGACTTCTCGACAGGACCATGTGTGTTACACTTACTTCAAACAGTAGGCAAAATGTGCCCCATGAAGGAATGAGAATTTTAATAAATGGTTTTGGTAACAACAACATACTGTGAATGTTTCTGCCCTTGGAGATGGCCAAAAAAATAGCATTATTAAATATTATATATAGAATTCCTGTAAGAAACATGAACTTCCCACTTATGTTTTCCACCACCCACTCAGCTCTTCCCCACTGCTCTCAAACAAGATCATCCTATCTGTACTAATTGCTAGAATGTGGCCACTGGATGAAGAAAATAAGCTCCTCATCCACTGACCCCAACAAAATATTTATGCTTACATTTTAAGACTGCTAAAAAGTTTAAGTCAATTAGAGAATTCCTTAATTTATTCTAGATCTGAAGATATCCAAGAATTCTACAATAAAGCTATTAATCTCTGCTAACATATCAGTGGAAATAACTTACCAATGCAGTATTTATGAGAGGGGAAAAAGACGTAAAGAAAAAGGAAATTTCACAATGCAAAGCTCTGTAACCAAGCTACAACATAATAAAAGTAAAAATGAGGAGTTCCTTTATCTGGTTTGAATGTTGAAGAAATCTGAGTGAAAACATGCAGAAAATAACAGGATAATCTTAACTTTGCAAGTGTCAGAATGTTTTAAAAAATGCTTCTTTAAAAAATTGTTTTCCTCACCACTGGTAGCAGGTTTGAGTTGATAATTTAGTTCTTAAGCAACCAGCTCCATCAATGAGAATCTCTGTGTCAAATTTTATTCTACAGTACTATTCCAATACAGACCAAAAAAGCGTGTAGATATGGTATCAATATGAAAAAAGTATTTCTTTCTAAATTCTTTTCAAAAGGAGTTATTTTTTTATGATCTGAGCTTAGGTGATTCTTTATCTCCTGTTGAGATAAAGGATCTTTGCGGGAGGATCTCTAATTTTACGTTAAGCTTCATGTTTCCTAACACTTACAGCTTTTCTTATCTAAGACTACCAAGTTTCACAGATGGCCAGTTTTTCAGTCACCTCTCCCTAACTTAAATAATGAAATGCAATAAGCAACCTGATTCAGGTGATAATTTTTCACTTACATTAAGTGGGTAATTGTAATTAGACTGAAGAGACAATGCATTCTCTAAAGCACAAAGGAACACACAAATTATAGGTGCAGTTTGAATATGGGGACCACAGTATTCTGGAACATAAAACTCCCTATTAACGCCTTACTTAGAGATGCTTATCAAAGGCCCAATTTCAATGAGCTATCCTCTATGTGCTAACAAAGCTGAAGGTGTAACTTTTCAGGAGTGGCATTAATAGGCAACAAGAAAGACCAAAAAGCCTTTTGAAGACCAAAATAAATGGATCCCTACAGGTGGAATTTCAGATTGTGACAGATGGTAAAAGAAAGTGAGGGAGGCAATGGGGAATCCTAATCAGTTCCATGCAAATCAGAATGAGTGTCCAGTTAACAACCTCTCTGTGAAATAAAACTACTGCAATAATGTAAAATGTAGTAACTGAAATATCAAAACAACAATATCCTAAGTATAGACAGAACCCTCTCCCCACACCTCCTGATCACTCAGCATGTGTTTTAAATTCAAGGTTGCCCTATCGAAGAGGTCACTTAAGGACAGTTAACCTCAATGAAATGTCTAGTATACTAACTCAAAAATAATCAAAACTGTATTTCAAAAGGGGAAAAATGAAAAGAGAAAAAGTAACGCCCTGCTTAAGATGTTACTATGCTATTTATTAGAGCAAGAATTATCTACACTAATTTTATTGAAACCCAGTAATTTCTAAAGCATAAATATTAATTATGCAGCAGTATTTTTCACTTTAACAAAACACACTTGAAAATTCCTTCTCAAGCCAAATCTAACTTAAAAACTCACTCTAAACATAAAACTACTCATCAGTTAAACTAAGAAGGAAGAGGGGAAAAAAAATACCAGTTCAGAGAAATGAGACTGGTTCAAGAAAAAAATAACTTTAATGAGCTGTCCATCAAAAAAAACAAAAAAAATCAAAGTTCCAATGCTAAAGTAGGCTGGTGTTTTCCAAGGTAAAATATTAATAAATCGGTTGCTTCCCTAAGCATGGCTGGGATTTTAGAAACTGCCACACTAGGATAAAGTTATGAGAATGAAGATTAGGGAAATTTCACAGAGAGCAAATAGAGTGAAGAGCATACCATCCTTTAAGTGACAATAGTTTGCTGAATAACTTTAAAAGAGGGGAAAAAATGGCTGGCAATCCAGCTGTCACAATCACCCCCTGCCCCCCAAAATTGGAGTATTTTGTATGTAAGTAGAGATGTAATAATGTATCAGCACAGGACACAGACAGACAAAACACTTCCAATGTTGTAACATAAAGCAGCCATTCTACATTAAAATATCCATAGTATTTTCTACTTAAGTACAAAGTGTAACTCCCTAAAATGCCTATTAATACAAAAGGAACAAGCACTTTAACGCCATTCTACTTTTTACCCTACAGATCTATGATAAACAACAACTTGAAAAGCAAGCACATCCCCTTCTAACTCTATACCTTCCTTCTCGCGGTAAGATACCGTCAGAGAATGAACGTGTACAACTTACATTCGTTTATTATCCTGGCTGCTTCCCTCCCTCCCTCCCTGTGGAACACAAATAAGCATTTTTAAGTTCACTTAAATTGATACCTAGCCCCAGTAACTCAGTCTATTTGAAATCTGCTTAATTTTGAAAGTTCTAATAAGAAGTGTTCAGGTTGGAAACGAAAAACTACCTTATAAGGGTATAAAAGACTGAAAGCAGGAAGCGGCTTTGACAAAACTAAGGAAGTTGCAGCGCGCTTGCTCACTGGGGGACTTTTTTGAGGCAGGAGAACTAACACATGACATCTTTCTCTCTCAAACTAAAATGTGACTTGTTTCACCGGTAAAAACGCAGTGGGAGCTGGAAAAGACCGGGAGTCAGAAAGGAAGAGGAGGTGGGTGGTCAGTCGCAAGCCCCGACCTAGGTTCCCATTTTCGGAGTCCGAGTCTCCCCTTTCCCCACCCACACCCTGGGCAGAGTGTTGTCACAGCAATCTTGCAAAGCCTACAAGGAGAGAGCGCTTCTCTTTTCTCGTTCCTCTGCCAGGCCCGTCCCTGAGCGCGCGATGCCCCCAGTCCCCAAACCCACGGGCAGGAAGGGGCGCGGAGGAAAAGGAGAGCCGGGTGCGCCGGCCGCCGTGACCACCCCAGCGCGCCCGCCGGCCCCCGGCAGGCGACCGTCCCCGCATCTCCTGGGGAGGCGCAGCCCAGCGCGGGGGTAAGGGCCCGGAGGGCCCGGGGAGAAGGCGCTCCCAGGGGGTTCTCAGCCCCGCGCCCCCCTCCCCGGCCCCACAGGAGAAGCAAGAGGACAAGGGAGGCCCTGGGTCCGGGCCCCACCCCTCGCAACCCGGCCAGACGAGGAATGACACCGGCAGCGGCAGCGGCGGCACCGAGCCGCACCATTCATCTCCCGGCCTCTTCCCTTCCCCACCATTTTCCCACCTCCGCCTCAGTTTCCCCACCCCCGCCCGGCGCCCCCTTACCCCGTGCCACAGTCCACCACACAGGCCGGCAGCCGTCCCGCCATCTTCCTCCTCGCCTGCTGCTGCCGCTGCCGCCGTCTGCTCCGTGCTGCTTGGGGCCAGGGATTGGCGGCGGGAGGCAGGCGCTATCTGACCATCCACGGCCGGGCCGCCCTCTCCGTCCGGGGGGGAGCCGGGACGCCGAAGCAGCAGCGAGAAAGCAGCAGGCTCGGTCAGCCGCTACCACTTCCGCAACCCAGGCGGGCAGGCAGTCCCCGCCCTGCCCCGCCGCGGCCTCCTCCCCTCAGTTCTCCCCTCCTCCTCACTCCTGCCCCCACCCTACAACTTCTTCCCCTCACGCCGCCTTTCCCAAGGAAGCCAAGATGGCCGCCGGTGCCGACGCCCCGGCCAGGCCCGGGCCGCCAGCGCTCCCGCTTCCGCCTCCGAGCGGGAGGGGCGCGAGAGCATGCGCAGCGAGGAGCGGCAGGCGGCGCCGCTCCCCTCCCGACGCGCCAGGACTCCACTTCGGGTCTTCCTAGAGGTAGGGGCGGGGAAGTCAGCCCCGGCCTCCCATTCTCCTTTGGAAGGTGGAAAGGGCTTTTAGTTTCAATTAATTGGATGCTAGGTTGAGAAAGGGATGGAACCGCGTCCCGCAGCCACAAATATCTTCTCCAGTGCCCCGGGGAAAACGGCCCAAGTGAAAAGGTTGTCAGCGGCACACAACCATTCTTATAACCTGCGTTGCTGCTTTTCTATGTGGAAAAGAGCGATTATCAGGCCGAGGGTGAGCAGTCGGGGACGGATGGACAAAGGCTTGCACCGTGGCTCTTCCTCCTTTGTGCCGTGGTTTTATTCAGTTATACTTGTGCGTTGTTACAACGTTGTTTAGATTGTAGGCCCCCCAAAAGGCAGGGCTGTGCCCACAAGGAAGGCAAACCGGGGACTAGATTCTACGTAGTATACTCTACACAAACAGGCCGTTATTCAAGGCTTTTGGATGATGACAAAGAATTCCCTCCGAAGTAGCTGAAGATTCTACTATTCTGCTAGCAGGATTATACCAAGGATTAAGGACCAAAGAATTTAATTAAAAAAAGAAAAAGGTTAAAAACTGGAAAGCCTAGAGCAATGGTTTTCAGACTTAAGCGTACATCAGAATTTGTGGAAGGCTTGTTAAAACACAGATTGCTGAGGGGCTGGCCCCGTGGCCGAGTGGTTGGGTTCGCGCGCTCCGCTGCAGGCGGCCCAGTGTTTCGTCGGTTCGAATCCTGGGCGCAGACATGGCGCTGCTCATCAGGCCGCGCTGAGGCAGCGTCCGACATGCCACAACTACAGGGACCCACAGCGAAGAATATACAACTGTGTACTGGGGGGCTTTGGGGAGAAAAAATAAAATAAAATCTTTAAAAAAAATTAAAAAAAAAAAAAACACAGATTGCTGAGCCACACCCCTAGAGTTCTCTGATTAGGTGGTCTGGAGTGGAGCCTGGTAATTTTCGTTTCTACCAAGTTCCCAGGTCGTGATCTGGGACCCGACATGGGGAAACGAGAAGGTTAATAGCTTTCCTCTCCACCAGGCTTATCTTCTGATAAACCTCATGGATTTGTTTATATGAGGCTGAAAATAAAAATATTTTTCCTAACCAAGGATGTCTAATTCACTCCAAAAGATCACCTAGTGTGGTGTTAGGTCTACCTGGCGGATGGACTATGGGTTTTCCATTCATTTGACGGATAAGTATTGCTCACCTGCTCTATTATGGCAGAGACTAGGCTGACCCTGAATATTCAGTAGGCACAAAATAGATAAGGTCTCTACTCTCATACAGTTTACAGTTTAGTGGAGAAACATACAAATTGTGTGAAGAGCAATGGAAAGCAGGGAGCTATGAGAAATGGGGATTACGGGTGGGAGAATGGGAGGGAGGCGGAAGATAGAGCAACCTTCTGTGACAAAGCGGCATTTAAAAGCGGAGGACTAAAGGATATAGCAAATAGGGGAAAGGGTGAGGAAGAAGGGGAGGCCTCCAGGAAGAGAGAACAGCAAGCGTCAAGACCCTGAGGTGAAGAAGAACTTGGCCTGTTCCACAAATGGAAAGAAGACCCAAGTGGTCAAAGTGAAGTAAGCCAGGGAAGATGCAGTGGGAAGTGAAGCCTGAGAGAGAAGGAAGAATCAGACAACGCAAGGATTTGTAGACTTCTCTCAGCATCTTAAAGTTTAGCCTGAAAAACAACTTGGAAGCCGTCAAAGAGATTTAAGCAAGGAAATGTTGTGGCTGCTTTGTAGGGAATGGATCCCACAAAGTAAACAGTGAAGCAAATGGTTTTATCACGCATTGTGTGCTGTAGTTTAGGGATAGAACTATGTGAGGAATAGCATCCAGAAGGCATCAGATATATGTGGAGGAGACTCACTTCAGGGAATCATCATCATCGATGAGTGCCTAGCACATCCACAGCTACTCACAGGAAATAAATAAATAAATAAATAAATAGTCCTCAGGGAAGGCTTTCCTCAGGGATGGTCTTCCAAGAAGTCAAACAGAAGTGGTTCTTCGTTCAGATGCATAGTTTTTTTCCCCTACATGTTAGAAGATGCTGAATGGGCATTCTTTGCTGCCTTTTCCACCCTCAGGTATTTAAGGTCATTTGGGAGGGCATTTGCCTGAAGATTGGTTCTGACAGAAAAGGGAGATGTGGCTTGGTTGGGGTAGAGTAAATGGTTGTTTCCAGCCTTTCAGGTGGTAAGGCAGGAAGGAAGGGATCCTACCAAAGGGGTCCCAAGGAGAGAGGTTAGGAACTTGAACAAGTCATTCAGGGAAGCCCACACTGGTACATCCTCAAGATGGCTGCCCACACACTGGCCTTGGGTGGGTTGTCATGGAAGTTACCTCAGGGTCAGAAACTGGAATGCCCCCAGGGTCCAAGCAGGTGACGTTACAAGTGAAGAGGGCCATGAGGGAGGTATGGCAATGTGGCAAGCCTACATCCCAGCAGATGACAGTAGGAAACTGTTGCTATGCGGGAATGCAGGCCCAGCGTTGCCAGAGCCTCCCTTTTTTCGAGTATAGTTGGAAATCTGTGTTTTTATCTGTTGGTAACTAATTCTTTGAAGGTTATATCTGACCTGTGGGCTGCCAGTTTTCAACTTTTGATTTGAAAGGCTGTTTAACATTTACTTGTGTGTTGCATTCAAATATGAAGCTCATGTTGGCACTAGGTACTATATCTCACTTTCATGGGCATGAAGAAACCTTCAACCATAGTCTCTTTTGCATAGTCAAGATTGTCTTTGTCTGTAAAGGCTGTGACTGTTAGAAGCGTTTAGAAGCTTCTGACACTTGTTAGAAGTGTCATTTGTGCTTGTTCCTCATAATATGTCTACCCACACACTTTGCTTGCTTAAGACCTTTTCCACTTCCTGCTTGCTACATGCCAAATTGGTCAGCATCTGTACTGCTGCGGTGGCTCAGCCTTCCTCAACTGTGCAGAGCCTTCAGATGCACATCCGGCCAAAGCATTTTTGACCACCCTGTTTGCATATGCGCCCTTCCTGCTCACCCTCCTCCAAATGCAGAGAAGCTGAGGATGTCAGAGCTAGGAAAGCCTCTTAGAGATTGTCTTGTTTGATATGAAAAGGAAAGCAGTGGTGGATGAGTGTGTTTTGTTTGATTGCCCTATATCCATCCTCCCTAATAGCACCCTGATCTCCTTTCAGTTCAGGTCAACCAGGTGCTTGGTTCTTGTCAATTTCCAAGCTGGTCCCCAACCTTTCAAGCATTTGGGAGTCTTGCACTATCCTTCCAATAAATCCCCTTTTGCTTAAGTTAGTAGTTATCAGTTTCTATTACTTGCATCAAATTTAAGAACCCTAAGTGATACAGAAGCCCAGAAAAAATGTTTGTGATATTCCCACTACCTTAGAATAACCACGGAACACAGTGCAGACCAAAACCCAATTCTGACCCCTTTTCAGGACCCTTTAGCTGTAATGCCACAAACATTGTTTAATCTTGACTGATATACTAGTTACCAGTTACCATGAGATTTCCTGGATCATTCTTGTGCTTTAAGGCCATTTTGGCAAATGCTCTGAATCTTAAAATGTCCAAGAAATTCACGTCACTTAATCGCCATTATTTTAAAATGGAGAACATTATTATTTTTTAAAAAATTAACTTAGGTGCTTGCTGCAGGATGACTATTTGCAAATTAGCAGACCAATCAGTTCCACAGAGGACACTGATTAAGGCAGATAGATAAATGGTCAAAATGTCCACATAGCCTTGTGATCCGAGGGGGTGGCTGTGAACTTGGGCTTCTCCCTTCTCAAGTTGTATGATCTTAGACAACTAACTTGGTATGTAGACCGTGAACTGAATGTGGAATCAAGAGACTTGAGTATGAGCTCTTTAAATCTGTTTCTTCATCTATAAAATTGGCAGGAATAACTAACCTATAGGGTTGTTATGAAGCTTGAATTTTTTAAAAGCATATTATAAATTACAGAATGATCTTACAGACAGATCAAGAGGAATATGGTTTAGTTATAAAGCAATGACTCTTTTACTTATTACTTATACAGACTAAAATATCCAAACACTTGTCTTCCTCTTCACAGAAGTTATCTTGGGGCCTGCGTGCTTACTCTTTTAATGCTGCTATTGTGCAAAATATCTTTAGAAGGTCTCCTTCAGACTTGCCTTCAGAGCCCATGGCACCTTCCTTTAAATATCTTCGTTGACCAATCTCAGCACTTTTTGGGTAGATTTGATTTTTAGAATTGGCCAAAAGCCATTTTTTCAGAGCCAAGCCAAATGAATAAAATGGCTGATCAACTAAGGCTATGTTTCATGATCAAAAGCTTTGTTGTCACTATGAAGTAATATAACTAGTTTTCATAGATGACTTATGAACTGCTTCTGACCATGGTTCTAGAAAGGAAGTTCTAAGAAGATTTTGTTCAATGCCCACATGCCAGGGAAAAAATATTAGACTCGTATATTTAATTTCAGTGGAAAATATATTCATATAGTGATAATATCTGTACAGTGTTTGAAACGAGGTGCAATTCTATGGGCTATCACCCTTGTCCCCCACACTGCCTGCAAAAAATGAATAAACTATTAATAGAAACATATTTATTTAAAGTTTTATATAAATTTTAATATAATTTTTATTTATTCACATAAATATAAATATTATATTTGTGTATAAACTTATATAAATATAACTCTCAATTTGAAAGAAAATAAAAGTTAGACTTCTTCTCACACATACATATCATATTACATATAAAAACAAATTCCAGATGGACTACAAATCTTCAGTGTGGAATAAAATCCAGACTACTTGTCATGGCCTGCTAAGCCTGCCTGGTTCCTTCCTTCCTCTCCAGCTTGTCTCTTCCCCTCCCTGACAAATTAGCCACATCAGCCTTCTTGCTCTTCTTCATACACACCAAGGCCATTCCCACCTTCATCCTCTCCCTGGACTTCCCGTCTAATTATTAGTTATTCATGAATCAGTTTAAATATTGCCTCCT
Source organism: Equus quagga (assembly GCF_021613505.1). Classification (NCBI taxonomy): domain Eukaryota; kingdom Metazoa; phylum Chordata; class Mammalia; order Perissodactyla; family Equidae; genus Equus; species Equus quagga. Next base: position 76,827,475 of record NC_060270.1, read on the forward strand.
CAGAGAAGCTTTTCCTACCCACCCAATCTGAAATAGCCTGCCTCACTCTACCATGTCACCATGTTTTAATTATCTAGTGAAATACCTCATTTATTTATTGGTTTATTTGATTATTGTCTGTCTTTCCTAGCTAGAAAACATCCCCACTAGAATTTGAAGAGGGCCTGGCACATAATAAGTACTTAACAAATATTAGTTGAATGAATAAGTGAACTAATAAAAACAAGACTATAAATATTTTAGAAGAAAATTTAGGAAAATATTTGTATTATCTCAAGGTGGGGGAGACTTTCTTAAGTAGGAGTAGAAACCCACAGCCATTAATGGAAAGATTTGACTACATAAACAATTAAATTTCCATTGGCTAAAGACTTTTTTAGAAATTATAGATTAGGGCCAGCCCAGTGGCATAGCGGTTGAATTAGCATGCTCCATTTGGCAGCCTGGGGTTCACAGGTTCAGATCCTGGGTGCAGACCTATGCACTGCTCATCAAGCTATGCTGTGGCAGGGATCCCACATATAAAGTAGAGGAAGATGGGCACAGATGTGAGTTCAGGGCCAACCTTCCTCAGCAAAAAGAAGAGAGATTGGTGGCGAATGTTAGCTCAGGGCTAATCTTCCTCAAAAAAAGAAAAAAGAAATTATAGATTAGAAGAAAATATTTGCATCACCTATCACAAAGGTTAATATCTCCAGTAGTTAAAAATGATGATAAAAAGGCAAATAATCCAACAGAAACATTGGCAATGGGTATTAACACAAACTCCCTACAGAGGAAATTTAAATGGCCAATTAACATAGGAAAAGAGGCTTTTCATCACTGCTAGTAAAGGAACTACAAATTAAACATGACAGATACCATTTTTCACCCATCATTCACAACATTTAAAAGGAGAAAAGATATCCAGTGCTGATAAGTGTATAGGAAAATGGACATGCACTAAACCCTGTTCCTAAGAATGTGAATTGCTACAACCTCCTACAAAGTTAACCATCAATATCTGTTAAAACTTAAAATTTGTATATATTAGTCTTAGGAATCCCATTTTGGTGAATCCTAAAAAAATAAAAATAATGATGTTGGAGAGAGAGAAGATTATGATCATGAAGAGTTATTTAAAAGTTTGAAGATTTAGAAATTATCCTTCATTTCAAGTTCCTTTGTGACCGGGTAAATGTCAAGTTTCTTTTAACTTAGAAGAAGGAGAGCCTGGATCTTGAGGGACGCTTGCCATCTCTTCCATGTATCTTTATTGACCTGCAGGGATTTGTAACAGAGATTGATATTTATGCTTTCTCCTTAATAACAGTACCTGGATTTTATTCAGGTGCCTATGTGCCTAGACACAAGACTGCATTTCTCAGTCTCATTTGCAGCTGAGTCCACACCAGCTGTGTGATTAAGTTAGCATCAATGAGATATAAAAGGAAGTAGCTGAGTGAAACTTCTGGAAAATATCTTTAAAGAAGACTGACTCAGTTAGGAGGAGCACCATTTTGGTTTTTGCCCTACACTTTTCTTACTGCCTGAAACACAGATAAAGTGACTAGAGCTCCTCGGCCATTATGGATGATTAACTGATCTTGAGACTAGAAGCCAAATCCTAGGGAAGGTGGAGCAGAAAAATAGAAGGATCTCACATCACTTATGACCCTGAAGTGCCATGTAAGCCCTGGACCACCTACTTCCTGACTTATTTTTCATGAGAGTAAAACACTTAGTGTTTAAGCCACTGTAATTTGACATTTCAATTATACACAGATAAATCTAACTCTAATTGATAATACCATGATATAATGTTAAATACAAAAAGCAAGTTCCTAAGTAATATCAGAAGGCTGTAAGCTCAAATGCTTATAGGTGGTAAACCAGTAATATAAAAAGGTGGATTAGAAAGGTATAAATAATAGGGAATGAAGAGGACCGTGTTAAATTGCAAAACCCATACTGCATCAATAATATCATTACTATGTAGGCAAGTGAATCCAGATTTTCCAGTTTTTCATGTTAAATTTCCCCGGTGTTTTGCAAACAAAACATTTTCCCCACTATATCTAGACTGCGGGCCACTAGTTTGTGACATTTGATTTGTAGTGTGATCTAATATTTGGGAAAACACCAAAAAAGGAGTAAGAGAGGGAGAAAGGAAAGAAGAGTGGGCTCGTATGTATGTATATTTATATGTGGTGTAAACAGAGAGACTATATGGAAGATTGCACGTGAAACAATGGAGACCTATAAGAAGGATGAGATTCAAGGGGGAGATTAATTTTTGTGTTAGAACTCTGTATTTTCTGTCTTGTTACAATGAATATACATTAATTTTGTTATTTAAAAAAATCTGATAAGGTGGGAAGAAAATTACTGAGAAGATACCCAAACTGGAAATCCTGTGCAAATGCCACAACATAATCATAGAAAGCTTTTAGGATAATTCAATCTGAGTGAGTTCAGTCTGTCACAGGAGCAGGTCATTAATTTAAATATTAATACCTAAAACTAGAAAATGCAGATTTGAGAGGGAAAACCCAAACATTTTGTGGGTTGCAGTGACTTCTGTTAGGTGTTGATGACCCGGAAGTCATTTACAAACATATGCACCTGCCAGTTGAAGAAAAAGATGTTTCAGGAAATGGTACCTTGATTATTTTTTAAATAAAAGATAAAAAGAAGTACATTCTTAGTTCTTTGAAATTACAATGTGGTTCAATATATACATTGCGTTTAGGTTAACATCATGGGTTTTTTTTTATTAAAATGGATTCTAGTTTTAGAGCAGCTCCAATTTTTAAATATTCATTGCTTTTTTCTACTTCTTTCTCAGTCGTTACCATCCTCTTCAAAACACATATTTGAAAAATGTTCAGGCTTCTCATCTCAATCTAAAACTGTGCATTCGGTTCCAGTTTGATGAGAAGAAACTGGATTGTTTTTTTCTGACACATCTATTTTTACCCTTTGGTAAATTTGACAACCTGTGACAATTCTCGCCTCTCTGGAACAAGTCTCCCAATTATAGAAGAAGCTAACAATGATAATATGATAAATAATAAATTATTTGACTGTTTTGAGTTTGTCCAAAATGAAGTTTATCAAACTTTTTCCTCCTGCCTTCTCTCCCCACCCCCAGCCCTGACACACACCAAGCACCATCGCAGCATTTATGCCCTAGGGAATTATGGTGCTTAAATAGCAGTCAATTCCTCTAAGGTAGTGTCAGTGTTTTCTCCACAGAATAATAATTTTGTGAAACGGACTTAGTATAACTCCCTAGTTTAGCAAATGAGGAAACTGGGATACAGAGAGTTAAGTGACTTATTTAAGGTCTCACAACAAACTAGTAGAGTACTTCTACTTAAATATATTTCCAGAGATTCATAGAAGATAAAGTCTATATTGAAAATCCACACAATTCTTGTGTAATATAGCAAATTCAATGCTGCTTTAAAATCCGGCATAATGGCTTATGGTCCAGACACTTGACGGCAATAAATGAGAGAAACCAAACTCCAGCCAGCTTAAGAATAAAAACGAATTTTTTCTTTAGAGTGAGTAGAGCTCAAATAGGTGTAAATTCCAAGGGTTAAGCCCCAGTGTAAATTCCTAATTGGGTTCAGGCATTGCTGCATGCAAAGGCTCAAAAATATCAGAATCTGCCTCTCCTCCTCTTTAGGCTTTGCTTGCCACTGTGTAGGCTTCATTCTCAGGCAGCTTTACTCACACAGTGGCAAAAATGGCTTATGTTCTAACAGTTTATCAACCCCGGTGCAGAGAGTCCATCTTTCTCAGTGGTCTCAGTCTCATTGGCTGGCTTGGATCAGGTGTCCTCCCTGAGCACTTCGCTGTGACTCCAGTTGGCCAAGCCTAGGTCACATGCCACCTTCCATTAGTCCCCCTAAAAGAACCACATGGACAGAAAGTGAAGAAGGAGTGATCACAAAGGGAAAAATAAGTGTTTATTACTCAAGAAGAGGTAATGAATGTAAGGCAATCAAACACAAAATCCATTAAAAATCCCATTTATATTTACACTGAATTATAAACTGACACAACTATTAATTTCTTGCTTGGTAGTTGGGGGTTCATGATATGTTCATTAAAAAAAATAAAAATTAACAAAACTAAAGAAGAGAATACCATAAAAGCGGAAAAAATAGAAATACACTGAAAAATATTGACTTTGCCAAGAAAAAAAAGATGCATTGCATGTGTGTGTTTATATTGTCAGCCCATAAATGAACACAAAAGCAAATGAAAAATAAAAACGTTGGATATCTGCCAAACGTTACATTAATCTAAATGTTTAATGATTCCCTCAATCCTGCACTGAGAAAGCAATCATTATATCTTTGCAGTAGCATGTGTTTATTTTGGTTTCCATTTCATCTCAAACGATGATGAGCTTGTGCTAGCTTTACTTAATACTTCTATTGGAAAGCTTATAATTATTCAGTTCATAAAGAGAATGGCCTATACCCGGCCAATTTTTATCATTGTGTAACAAGAATTCTGCTCATTCGTTTGTCTATTCGTTCATTTATTTATGTTATGTGCCAGTTATGAATCAGAAACAAGGCTGGACACTAAGATTAAAAAGATGAGTAATCCACAGCCCCACCCCTTGAAGAAGTCAAAGTGCAGTAAGGGAAACAGTCAAGTGAAAACTACAGTACAGCATGAGAAGGGATTTGCACAGGACTTTAGAAGCAGAGGAAGACTCATAGCTCATTCAGCTGAGAGAATAAGGAAGCCTTCAGAGAAAGCTTAGGGAGTGCTTTCCAAGGTGAAGAAGGATGTGAAAGGCAATTCTGCAAAGAATAACATGTGCAGTGACACACAGCCTTAAAAGAACTGTGGGAGTTTCCAAAGTGGCTTACCACTATGGCTGTGGTATGGGGTGTGTACAAGAGAAGAGTCAGTGTGAGTGTCTTCGTGTGCTAAGTTTGGACTTCATCTTGCAGTTCTAAAACCCTGGTCCCCCAACTAGAACCAGGCTGACAGTAAAGAGCCATCTGGAGAACGTGCTAAAAATAGAGATTTCCCAGGCTCCACTTCTGGAAATTTTGGTTCGAGAGGAATCTGTTTTAAAAAAAAGTTCCCTACGTGAGTCTGGAGCACATCCAAGTCTGAGAACCACTGTGTGTGGGCAATGGGGATGCATCAGAGGTTCTGGGAAAGAGAATAACCCTGTTTTGGAAAGATAGCTCTTTTGCCAATGGAAAGATGTTGTAAAGCAGGTCAAACAGGAGTTGGAGGAACCTGATAGGAGACCGTTGTGATAAAACAAATTAAGACAAGGCGAGCAGCTGCTCTGTAGCAGAGGCAATGGGGGTGCAGAGGAGGTGAATCTTCAGAGGTGTTTCTGAGAAATGTAATCCGCAGGACTAGATGATCTGTTTGATGTGGGAAGTGAAGCGTGTGGAGGGGGGCAGAGGGGGGTGGGCTGGAATTCTGGTTTGTAAAGGGTGCCCTTGAGAACTGGGAGTGAGAGGTAAGCAGCAGCAGCCGTGGCTGTGTGTACAGCAGTGTGATGTTAGCTCAAGGTGGGAGACCAGGCTGGAGCTTGCCATGGGCAGGAGGCCAAGGCTTGGGACTGGGCTATCCAAGATGCAGAGGCTCAGATCTTCGAACCCGGAAGTTGAAAACTTGGTGATGACTCCTTGCCTGGGAACATCTCCTGTCTTTGTGCCACCTGTGGTCCCTGCCTGATGTCATCTCTCATAGCCCCTGTAGTAGCCCTTAGGCTTTCTCTCTAGCTTACAAACTTCCTGAAGCTAGGAATTATGTGTGTCCTTATGTTCTCAGAGCCTAGCCTTGTGCCTGCACACATTTGATGCTCACATTTCTAGGTGAATGAATTTTATTAATTACCCAGATAATTCCAGCTACAACAGCCTCATTATATCAGTATGGGCTTTGTGCCTCATTTGTGTGTGTGTGTGATTATATAAACTTGTATTTCTGTAATTCTACGTGCTTCTTTTATTTCTTTCCAAAACACACATTTTTATGATGAATAAGAATATGCAAAATACATTGCTTTCTTCCAAACATTAATTATTGCAAGATGCCTATGTAATGAGTGAACCAGCCATCTCCTACAGATATTAATTTGTATTCCACCAAAAAGAGCTTGATTAATAAAAAATTATTTTTCAGGGCTGGCCCCCTGGCATGGTGGTTAAGTTTGGCACCCTTCACTTTGGCAGCCCAGGTGCATGGGTTCAGATCCAGGATGTGGACCTACCACTTGTCAGCTGTGCTGAGGTTGTGACCCACATGTAAAAAAGAGGAGGATTGGCACAGATGTTAGCTCAGGGTGAATCCTGCTCAAGCAAAAAAAAAAAGAGGAAGATTGGCGACAGATGTTAGGGCAAATCTTCCTCACCAAAAAAAAATATATATTTTAAGAACTTTCAATCTAATTAATTAAAGATAAGGAATAATTTTCAGTTCAGTTATCCAGATAAGCATATATGGATGCATAGAGGTTATTTTTCCAGAGAGTAGTATGATCACTTTAAAGTATCTGTTTATCTTTTTCTCATATGATGCTACATCAAATAAATAAGAGAGGCTTTTCTGAAGTCCCAAAGGAGTCACTTCCATGAAAGATAAACAAATATTGTAAGGACAGAAAGTGTAAGACTAACTTGAAAGTTACATTACTCTTGATGTATAAGCTTTTATTCTGTTCATTGATTGGATGATTCCTTTTTTGTTTATTCTTCATTATCCTTGCCTTCATTGCAGATAAGTACCTAAGTACCTTAGGTACTTTAGGTGCTCTGAGTACCTAACAGAAACATCCTACTTAAAGAGTTTGAAAACAACAGGAAACTCAAATACATAGTCGCAACTTTTCTTTATAACCTACTCTCATGATAAAGAGCAATGACAAGTAGGCAAGCTAATATCAGAGATTCCAAAGTATAGTTACCAAGCAGATATTAAATTCAGATAACCAAAAATGTAAAATAGCAATGATATTGGCAAAAACTCTTAGTTTTTTCAAAAAAATTTTTTTGGATTCTAATGCCATTTCACCCTGGTTATTTGGAATGAATTCTTACATCTAGATAATGAATTGCACCTCTCTAAGCGTATTTGACCCCTTGTTACTCCCCTGTGTGTGTTGATGTTCTAGCCCCTTGGTATGTCCTAATTATTGTGAAATTCTATAACTCTCTGTTTCCCCAATCTCCAGGAGACTGTTTTATGCTTCTCTCCTTATAACTTATGATGTGTATGTGCTAGTCCCCTAAATTGACTCAACTCCTTTTTATGACCCTGTATTCTATATGCAATTTCCATCATACCTCACTGGCTTTACCCAGTCTCTGGTTTTGGCTTCTCTGATCTGCTTTGACCTTTTGCTACCCAAACCCAATGCAAATACTGCACTAGCCTTAATGTGCTGGTCATTTGTCTACTTGGTCTCAAATCCATTCATTCCTTGCCCTTCTTTTACTCTGTATGGAAGGAAGCTGATTCCTGCCAACTCCATTTCCTACACTCACTTGCCTATGCCCAAAAGGATTTAGGACAATGAAAGATAAAAAGATAAAGTAGCAACACTGGCAGAAGAAGAGGAGAAGCCAAGATATTAAGATATTTCTCCCCATCTCTGATTCAAGGAGCTTCTGCCACGGTGGCTGCTTCTCCTGTATGATTCTCATTCTTGGTCCAGCCAGGGACAGTGGCTCCAGGGCTCTGTTAACCCAGCTCCTCTGTTGGTCTGTCCAACCCTAGGGATAGAAGATAGAGGCTTCTTGCTCTTGCTCCTCTCTAGGGTGCCCCTCCTTCCCCAGTTTGGCTTTCTGGCCCTTCCACACTTTTGTAACTAGTTCCTGGTATTAAATTCCCTCAACTGAACTACCTGCCTTGGGCTCTGATTTCTGACTGGACCCCATATCACACACTCAGGTGACAATACCTGGCAGATTGTAATTGTCATCATTGCAGAAGAACTCATGTAGGTATTGCAAGGCTCACATCCCAAAATGTCTAGCAGAGATATAAAATAACTAACAAATTTGTTGAAAATATATAATACAGTGGAGACAGAGTCATTTAATTTTTTTAAAAGCCACTTTCATTTAGTTCTTATCTTCATTCATTAGTAATCTCCCATCAATAGGGAAACCGTGAGGAATGGAGCAGAGTGAACAAAGAATCATGCCCACGCTGAATCCAAAATAGTTCCAAGTAGATTTGCCTGCACAAAAGAAAGAAAGATGTAATGAGCACCCAGAGTAGGTGACAAAACACATTTAGCACTGTTAATGTTAAATAACAATGAAGACCCCTGCTGCTCTCCCCAAGAAACTCTCTCTTGCATTAATTTGACCTTCCAACGACACGAAAGCAGTCATGCTCATTGCATGCAGGAGTCCAGGACAGTGTCAGTGGCCTAATGGCCTAGGAGTGACCCATCCTTTGAGATAGGTTTCCAGATCAGACTTTTGCACTCCATGAAAGGTTGAGACTGTAGTTTCATGACCTTGGGTAGGATGCAGTTCATCATCATGTCTAGCTTCTAAGTAAATCTTTTTCTGATTTTATTGAAATGGAGCAGAACCTAAAGCTACAAGGGGGCTAGTTTTATTCTTTAACCAGTTTCCTGGCAATGCTGCAATGAAGTACTAGAAACTGCGTGGCTTAAACAACAGAAATTTATTTTCTCACAGTTCTGGAGGCTAGAAGTCTGAGAGCAAGGTGTTGGCAGGATTGCTTCCTTCTGAGAGCTATGAGGGAAGGATCCATTCTAGGCCTCTCACGTGGTTTCTAGGGTTTGCTTGCAATCTTCGGTGTTCCTTGGCTTGCAGAAGCATCATCCTGATGTCTGCCTTCATCTTCACAGGCGGTCTCCGTATGTGTGTGTGTGTGTGTGTGTGTGTGTGTGTGTGTGTGTCTGAATCCAAATTTTCCCTTTTCATAAGGACACCAATCATATTGAATTAATGCCCCTCCTAATGATCTCATTTTAACTTGATTACCTCTGTAAAAACCCCATCTCCAAATAAAGTCACATTCTGAGGTACTGGGGGTTAGGACTCCAACATATCTTTTTGAGAAGGACACAGTTCAACCCATAAGAGGTCATTTATGCAGATTAGCTCACCTTCTCTTGCTGAACTCTCCTTTCCACACCCACATTCCCATTTCTCTCCCCCAAAGCCTTCTGGCAGACCTGTGGTCAGGAAAACATCTGGTAAACTCATTCGCACTGAGGTCTAATTGGCCAAAATTTCTTTGTCTGTTTATAAAGTACAACAGTCCAAAAGGATATAAAGCAATGATAAGAAACCGATAAGGTTTAGTGTATTGTCCCTCCTGGAAATATCTACACTTTAACAAATCACAAGGAATTATACCCATTCCTCACTATAACATAAATGGTAGTAATGCTTGGGCTTATGAGAAAAACTTGCTAAGCAACCTTTGATTTTCATTGTAATGAACATAAAAACTGCATTTTTTATTAATGGCAAATAAGGTTGAATTCCATGCATTGATACAAGGGTACGCACTCATAATTCCCTACTGAAGATTACTATAAATTTCTTCTTTAACACTAATAAAAAATATAAACACTCCTAAAGAACTGCAAACTTGATAGCTACTGCCACATTATCGATTTCATAAGTGGTTCAAAGGCAATGAAATCAGCAAGATATTTGGACCACTTGAACCAATAATGACTTTCTTTTAAGTCCATCTCCTCTAAAATTGCTTTTAAGAGTCATGTTTGCACCCCATAAAAATTTTTTTTGACTCAAGAATATGGGCTATGCTAGCACAGCTATCATATTTAAGAAAAACTTATATAAGCTGACACTAAGAACTATAAAGCAAGATAGGGAAACTTGACTTTATGTTTTGTACTCTAAAATATAGTTGATTCTTATTGTTTGCAATAGTTATAATCTATAAAGTTACTGTGAACACTGAATTAGCAAATACTGAATCAATGCTCCTACCGGAAATACAGGATTAGGTTCCTGTCAGCCTCTGGTCCCAACATTCTTGTGAACTGAACTCATAACCTTGGTTTACGTGTGTTTCTGTTTAAAGACACTTTATTTAATATATATTGATGATTCATTAACATTGAAATCACAGCCAACAGCACTATAACTCATGCCTGAATGAAGCTTATCTAACACTTTTTTCGTCAAAAGGTGTATGACAGCCTTCTTGTGCTTAGAAACACTAGACAGCACTTTAGCACTATGCATGCAGGATGTTTTTTTTTAAAGATTTTATTTTTCCTTTTTCTCCCCAAAGCCCCCTAGTACATAGTTGTATATTCTTCGTTGTGGGTCCTTCTAGTTGTGGCATGTGGGACACTGCCTCAGCGTGGTTTGATGAGCAGTGCCATGTCCGTGCCCAGGATTCGAACCAACGAAACACTGGGCCGCCTGCAGCGGAGCGCGCGAACTTAACCACTCGGCCACGGGGCCAGCCCCTACATGCAGGACATTTTAAAGTAGCAAAGTCAACAACAAAAAGGGTAGAAATGCAAAAAATATAGCATTAAATAGACCACAAAAAGGACACATTTACAATATGAGAGCTGAAACAGGAAGGCACAATGTCACCTTGTTCAACCTCAGTTGTGAACATGAGCAATCAACAGCTCAAATTTCAATTTGAAAATACCTAATATCTGCAATGCACAATACACAAGATATGCCTGTACACTCTCTAAGCCTTTAGTCCCTTCAAGGTATTGGCTTTGAGATTTCAAAAGCTTCATCTTTTGCCTTGAACGGACTCTTCTCTTAAACTCTTCCCTGCTTACGGTTTCAAAGTTTATTTTGAAATGGAAAAAGTCCAGAATCAACTCTGTGTTTTCTTTCATTCTTTTCTTAAGGCAATAAAGGCAAGATAATTAGTAGCCTGAAGAGTAAGTGAGGGGAGGGATAGAGATAACAGGAAAGAACATGGGAAAAGATGGGAAAAGAAGAAAACATCAGTTAGTGTTCAAAATACTGTCCTGCCACATACATTTTCTTTTCTCCACCCAGCTTCTCAGGTCATTCTCAAACTTGCACTGTCCAGGAGAATGGCACAGACCCCACTTCATTTGAAGAATACCACTCCGGACCAATGGAAAAGGTTAACCCCTGTGATTACATTAATTATCATTTGTGAACATATTCAGATTGAAATAAGAGCTTGCAGTCTTGCAAAATATAAGGGGATCTTTTAGACAAATAAAACTGAAATTTATTTTTCAACCAAGAGTTGAATAGCAACTTGGCACTGTTTGAATAGCATAGCTCATTGTGACTACAGCTCTGTGGCCCTTTTGCTTTGCCTGTGAAGCAGTTCTTTTAAACAATGGGGTGCTGGGCCATTATTTAGGCAAGACTCACATAAGATAGAAATCCATCAAAATGACTTGACAAATCAGAGAGAAGAGTCAAGCAAACTGTACTGCTATGCTGCTTCTAAATTGCAAAGGGAGGAGGGAGGGGGAAAACAGTGTAATTAGAGGCCATTTAAGCTCTCACATAGGAAGAACAGCACAATAGTCTATATTTGAAATTGTAGTGGGAATTCGAAGTTCTAAGGTGGTAGGGATAGGGCTGAGGGAACAAAGAGAAGGGAAGAATGAAAAGAAGAAGGCACAATATGTACTCACACTCGCAGAGAAAGTATTGGATTAGACACCTCCAAGAATCAGAAACAGCTCTAGGAGAAATGAATAGTCAAATAGCATTTCTCCTAAGTACAATAAGAGATGTCAGGCTGGAGAGAAGAATGAGAGATGGTAGAGGAGGGTGTGACAAGGCAGAAAGCACTGAAATGGAAGCAGATGGAATATTTACAAGGGATAGAATAAAAATTGGTGTTTTAAGTAAAAATATTTCACTAGTGTAAAGTCCCTAGGCATGCCATTAATGTTTAATTTAGATTACACAGCTTTATCCTGCTCACTATGTATTTTTCTAAAAATAACTTTAAAAAGTGCTGCCCAACATTCTTGGCCACTCTTTAGGGTGTGATTATGGAGCCTCATATAGACCCAGAGAGTTTTTTCTGAAGGCTAATTTCATTCTCTACCTTTGATCCTGCCAAATGGAGAAAACAAACGTGAACTGTTTCTTCTGCAAGGAACAACTCTCGAAACTGCTCCAGTTCTTAAAGGAGAGGCAAAAATACTAATGTCTCAAGTTTCTCACGTAAAAGCTTTCTCGTACAAACATTCCCTCACGGTTGTATAACACTTCATGCTTTTGAAGCACTTTCAGGTGCATTACCTCATTTGAATTTCAGTGAATTCTATCATAAAAGGCATTTTCTTTATCATGTGTTTTGCATACTGCTTTTTCCGCTGCCAAAACCAATAAAACATTAGACATGGTGAGTTAGTTTTTTTACACCCTCAATACTCGCAACCTTTTACTGTTTTCACTTTTTCTTTCCTGCAGCCTAGAGAGTGTTTTATGCTGCTGCTCAGTTCTCTTGACTCTCCAAATTTCTAATCTTTCATTTAGCAAGGTAACATGAGACCTAGAAAAAGTCCTGTTTGGTATAAATATTTGGCCCCCTGTGTCACAGCCAACTGCCCACATCATTCACTGGCAATAGGAGAGCCTCTGTGGCCTATTGAGGTTGTTGAAGAGCGTCAGGGGCTCTTAACCAAAGTTTTAAAGCCAGACTAGACCTGGCTTTGAACCCTGGGGTTACCACTTAGCAGCTGTGTGGTGTCCTCATAAAGTGGTGATACCCACTGAATGTCATTTGTAAAGTTTCTAAATGCAGCAAAGTTCCTGCCATTTGGTAGGCATTGAATGAATGTTTATTTCTCTCCCTTAACTCATAGAGGGAAGACTATCGAAGAGTCACCCACAGCTTACATGACAAGGGCTGGGGTTTGATCTTCTTCACAGACGTAGAAATGGGAAGCCTACCCTCCAACCCCAGGATAATTGTGTGCACTGCTAGACTCTGACCAGCCCACCAAGTCTTCTGAAACCAGGCAGTCTGCTGACACCCAATCAGGCACATCATGTTATTATCTCCAAATAGCCCAAGTGCATGCCATAGTTCTGAAGAAGACCATCTCAATCAGTTTCATAATTATGCAACAACAAACACAGATATCTACAGCCAACCAACATTGTTCAGATCTTTTACTTTGCTAATATGGGACAGAAACAGTTTAAGTGTTTTGTTTTTGTTTTGAGGAAGATTAGCCCTGAGCTAACTGCTGCCAGTCCTCCTCTTTTTGCTGAGGAAGACTGGCCCTGAGCTAACATCCATGCCCATCTTCCTCTACTTTATACGTGGGACGCCTACCACATCATGGCTTTTGCCAAGCGGTGCCACGTCTGCACCCAGGATCCGAACTGGCTAACCCCAGGCCGCCAAAGTGGAACGTGCGCACTTAACCACTGCGCCACCAGCTGGCCCCTAAGTGTTTTGACTTTAAAAGATCTAGCCCCTTTCTCCTCTCCTAAATCTCATCCATGAGGGACTCCTAGTCCTATGCCTCTGTCTGGGTCAGGTTCCCTGCTTTTCCACTCAGCAATCTATCCTAGGTTCTAATAGTCTTCATTTTTTCTTTAACAGCACATAGGAAGAATCAGTGCCTTAGCCTCTGTGGAAAAGTCTTGGCCTCTACTGCTTATGGAAGAAAGGAAAGACAGCCCCTATGAAGACAACATGGTAGATGTTAATTTTCTGCATTAAGGAGAGAACAAAGCTGGGAGACCTGGACTGGAAGGCAGGAAGAAGTTGCTTCAAACAGAACAACTGATCGCTCTGTGACAGACAGTGGCTCGGTTTCAACAAGGACATGCTGAGCATACATATTGGCCAAATACTGCATTAGAGGCAGACATATGAAGATGAGTAGAACATGGTCCTTCTCCTAAGGACTTCAAAGCCTAGGAGAGATGGACAAAGGAAACACACAGTGCAACACATCGTGATTGTGACTGATGCTAAAAGAGACTCAAAATGAAAAGTACTCTGGGGTCATAAAGGAGGAATGGTCAACTCTAATGGGAGTAAGAGAAGGCGTCACACAAGGGGTAGTCTGATGCTAATTAGGATCTCCATGTGGTTCTAACCAGCAGTTATTTTGTGAAAATGAAATAAATTATGGAGTTTATTAACATTTCTGGTCTGTCCTAATTCTTTTGTATTTTCTTAATGATCTTTTCAATTTATATGTAAATTTATATTTTACAAATATATGTATGTGTGTGCATAAATACATGCCTGTATGTCTATGTATATACGTGTATGTACATATATATATTAGAAATATTGTGCTTTCTTTTGTGACTCTTGCTTTTGCTTCTCTGGTGTATGTTCAAGTGTTTAAATATGCTGGAAGCTATGCTTCTATATTATAGATATAAATGGTGAGTTCTTCTAAATAAGCTGAAACTGGGGTCAGTATGCATTAATCTTTTGACATTAATGCCAAAAAAACCTTCTTCTCTTCCTTTCTAAGACTTCCATCTTTATTTTCTGCTCTGTATTGTCTTCACCATGTTTTCCGTATAGTTTGCCAGCATCGTGCAGCATGTAACCCAGCACATGCCCCAGGATTCCTTTAAAAAAACACCTGAAGAGGCCCGGTATTGTGGTCTTAGTGTGCAGCCCCTGGTCTAACTTTCAAAGCCCCATGCAATTCTGCAAATTCCAAATAGGTTTGCACTTTGGAAAGTGCTGCTGTCTTTATTGCAAGGAGATGCTCTATGCCCTGCACTGATTTCCTGATACCCTTCAGGAATATTTTCTGTTCATGGTATACCTGCTGGAGCTCTCAGCTTCAGCTTGCCTAAAGCTTTCTCTCCTTGAGGTGTCTCTGAATCATAATGATCCAAGGAGAAGAGATTTATCCTGCTCATGTTTTAAGAGGAAGAGAGCTTGAAGTAGTGTAATCTGATAAAGATTCCTTAACTGGACCAAAGACTCTACTTTTTGGGCAGTCCCAGTAAGTGCCCTCCCCAGTTGCTGCTACTTTATCATCCCATACCCCCTCTTGGGGCGTGAGGCAGCCTTGGTTGAAGCTTCCCTCACATCCCTCTATTATATAGGCCGCAAAAGCACTTTGCAAACTACAATGCATTATACAAACATAGAGTATGTTGCAATTATGCTAGAAACAGCAACCCATTAAAGAATCAAGTCTTTCTGCATAGATCACGTCCATCCCTCATTGCTTTCTCACCACTTACATGAACTACTTTGGGACTAAGTTGCCCTGTTGTTCCTGGAATCTTTAAGAGGCTACCCACGTGACTGTAGAAGGGTCCAAAGGAGACTTCAACCTTTCAGGAATATTATTTTATTAAAAAATATATATATATGATAAACATTAATTCTGAGTACATGTGTATTTTTGTTATCACCTATGGTTTTTTCTACATTTGTACATGTCTTCAAATTAAAAAATTAAGAGACCGGCCCGTGGCGGAGTGGTTGGGTTCGCATGCTCCAATTCGGCAGCCCAGGGTTTTTCTGGTTCACATCCTGGGCGCAGACAGGGCACCGCTCATCAAGCCATGCTGAGGTCCCACATGCCACAGCCAGAAGGACCCACAACTAAAAATATACAACTATGTACCAGGGGGCTTTGGGGAGAAAAAGGAAAAAATAAAATCTTAAAAAAAAAAAACTGTTTTTAAATCTCCCTGAGCAGAGCTTCATACCTGCTAAAACATACATAATTAATGGATAAGAAACAGAGACCCAATTCTGCTGAATCAACTGGTTACCAAATGGAAACTTCTAAATCTCCCCCACTTACCTTTTTTATTTTAAAAAATGTTTATTTTCTAATTTTCCTTAGCATCCCTTCCCCTATTTATGCTAAGAATCCCCACTGTGATTAGAGGAGCATATTTACAATAGTAAGCAACTGGAAACAATGGGTCCTACATGCAGACATTGAGGATGGTAAGTCTAATAACAGAAATTGTGTCAATGTAAATGTTCAATTTTAAAAGTGGCATATTGAATTGTATGTATACTATCATTAAAATTAGGCAAATGGGGCCAGCCCAGTGGTGCAGCAGTTAAGTGCACACGTTCCGCTTCTCGGTGGCCCGGGGTTCGCCGGTTTGGATCCCGGGTGCGGACATGGCACCACTTGGCAAGCCATGCTGTGGTAGACGTCCCACATATAAAGTAGAGGAAGATGGGCACAGATGTTAGCTCAGGGCCAGGCTTCCTCAGCAAAAAAGAGGAGGATTGCCAGCAGTTAGCTCAGAGCTCATCTTCCTAAAAAAAAAAACTAGGCAAATATTGTATCCATATTGTGTGTGTGTGTGTGTGCATTTATGTGTGTAGAGGGGTCTGGATAAAATTGGAAAGGAATATGAGGAAACAAAACATTACCGTATAGTCATATGGGAATTATGGGTGACTTTAAAAAAATCCCTTGTAACGATTTAAAGTCTATTTAGTAATTAAAAAAAAAAAAATGAACGTCCTTACATTTCTCTCTTCATGCAGTGGAGCTTTCCTTTGTCTCCCATTCTTTTCACTTTGTACTTTCTTTTGTGACTCTGGCTTCTGCTTCTCTGGCACACGCTCAAGTGTTTCAGTGCTAGGTGCTACGCTTCTCCTGTTATACATTCTAGCTATAAATGGCGATTTCTTCTGCATACGCTGAAAATGGGGTCAGTGCACAAATCTCGGTCCCTTGAATTTCATTTCTCTGAAGTTTGACCTGTACTGTTCAGCCCTGTAAGGATCAGCCTGCCTCCTGTTCCTGCTATACCCTCTTTACCCACTCTGGGAGGGCAGTGAGGAGACTCTGTGAGCGAATGTCCCCTTCAATTTCAGCCCTTTATTTCCTTGTACGGATGGCCCAATCTTAAATCTGTCTTGGTGCAAAACTGAAAATCACCTTCTTGTTTCTCTCCTTTGATGTATCCCATAATTCCTCTTTAGCCACCAACCTATTATTTTTTACCCTTTTATGGTATACTTTGTGCCTTGTGAGTCATGTTCCTGGAACTTTTTGCTTGCTTTGCAATAAGGTTTGCCCCAAAATCGGAGAGTTTAGAGTAATAGTGCTTCCCAATTCCCAGAAGCTTTCATTTTACTTTTGAAAATGTCATTGTTAATATGTAATCTATATGCATATATATATAATATATATGGATGCCAAAGTATGTGACAAAAATATAAAATGATGTGTTAGAATGATAAACACTGAGTTAATGAGCAAGGTTTTGATATAATGATAAACACTTGGATGGAGGAGAAACAGAATCAGTTACTAGTATAGGGGCCCTCAATGGATTGGCAATACTTTTGTTTTTGAAAAAGGGAAGCAATTATGTTACAATGTTATGATTTGATAAAGCTGATAGTGGATGTCTGTGTGTTCCTCTTTTATTCTCTCTTATTGTCTGTGTGCATGAACTATTTCACAAGTTTTTAAATTGTCATTGTTAAAACTTCTTATCCCATTGTGCTAGTCATTTGAACATTTTTGTTGAAATCTTACTGAAAATAGCAGTGAGAGAATTTTGGAAGTGAAAGGGGAGGGGGCCCAAATAAAATGGGGAGTTGAGAAATACAGGTTATGGTTGATGGAATAGGAAACAGAAGTACATATATTAAGAAAGTTACAAAGAGGAACCAAAGTAAGTGCATTACATAAAATTACAATAGAGGAATTAAAAATAGACATTCATACTGAGAGGGGAGGCTGTAAGTGAATTAAGCTCTCGTCGATCAGAGTGGGAAGGAAGTCCACAGATAAAGTCTGTCTGATAAATAAAGAAGTGGCATTATGACTGTATTATTGAGCTGTAGGGAAGTAACCATCCAGAAGAACTTAAAGACTGCAGTTGGTAGAAAGTTAAACTTGGTTGTTTCTCAAGTGTGGGCCTAGGCTTTGGGTGGAAAGCAGAGGGATGGAGCAGGGCTGGGATGGAGCGGCAAAGCATTCTTACCTTTTGCAGTAAGCTCTTCAGCACCATTCCTTTTTCTGTAAATTTGCACATGTACAAGTTTTTTGATTAAAAACTTTTTTTAGAGATAACGCAATAGTGAAACCATCAGACCCAAGAAAATGTCTCTGTCTTCAATAATCTGATCAAGTTAATATTCACTTCTTAAACTATGTTGCCAGCTTGCTAATAAATTGTTTACATCTTCATCCTTTAATTGGTATCCTAGAATTATCCTTTATTTGTTTTTCTTTCTCTGTTTCTTTGCTTTCTTTTAATTTTTACCTTCTGCAAACATTTTAGAAATGGTTTCTGTATGCAAAAATTTGAAAACTATTTATCCATGGATGGAAACTTTGTTTCGGATAGAGTATTAAGTGAAACAAGGAAGGTTCCCACAATTCAATTGGTTGAAAATATGCCTATGACAAATACATAGAGATGGAAAGTAGAGCCAAGATCTGGAGCGATGGGGAATAGAAAGTAACTGCTAATGAGATTTTGGGGGGTGAGGAGGGATGAAAATATTTTAGGCTTAGAGAGTGGTGATGGTTGGACATCTTTGTAAATATACTGAAATGACTGAATCATACACTTTAAAGGAGTGAATTTTATGATAAGTGAAATATATCTCAATAAAACAGTATGCTTATGAAAATTACTACAGGGGAATAAACTAAAACGCTAGTCATTGTGTTATACTTGGGGAATATTTTTCCTATCTTCTACTTCCCTAAAGTTTTGGTAATGTGATTTTACTTTCATAATTTCAGAAATATCTTAAAGTAACATCATTAACCTCAGTGTGTAGTACCATCTTCATGTGTCTAATTTTTTCTCCTAATTCCATAACACTTTTTGTTTTCCCATGTGCTCTGGAATGCATAATTGTTCACATTTTAATCTGTTTCTTTACAGTTTTGCATTTGGTGTTTCTCTCACTCTGGTTTGACTTTTTCTTTTTCTTTTCATTGTCTTGATGCTGCCAAATCTTTATTTATAGTTTGCTCTTTCTGCTCTGTTTTCGTCACTCATTGTAACACTGCTTTGCTGATTTCCTTAAGAGCTTTCTCTGAAATATACATAAATGCTTTAACCAATTTGTGACATCCAGAGAGAGGAGCTGGACTTTCCTGCCTTGAATCATTCCTCAGTCTAATCTGCACATGTGTTTCCTCAATCCTTCCTCAAGCCTGGGAGGCACTATTGCCCTCTTCTTTTCAATGTAGTCTCTGTGGCTCAGATAGGTTAAACAACTTGCTCAAGGTCACACAGCTGGTAAATAGCAGAGGCAAGTGTCAAACCCAGTTCTAACTTCAAAACCGGTAGTCTCTCCTCTACACCTTCAGTTTTAGTTAGGTCAATTCTATTAGAGATATTGCCAAGAAGGCCTCCAAAAGGTTATATTGACTTGTACTAATGATTAGTGAATTTTCATATTTATTGGCCATTTGTTTATTTACCATTAGTAGGTTTTCCTATGTGTATTAGCCCTTTATATAATTTCTTCTCTGAATTTCCTTGCTTGTTCTCCTTTCCTGTTCTCTTATGTATTATATGTTGTTTACAATTCTTTTTTTTTTTTTTTGAGGACGATTAGCCCTGAGCTAACTACTGCCAGTCCTCCTCTTTTTTGCTGAGGAAGCCTGGCCCTGAGCTAACATCCGTGCCCATCTTCCTCTACTTTTTATATGTGGGATGCCTACCACAGCATGGCGTTCCAAGGGGTGCCATGTCTGCACCCGGGATCTGAACCGGCGAACCCTAGGCCACCGAGAAGCAGAACGTGAGCACTTAACTGCCGCACCACCAGGCCGGCCCCTTGTTTACAATTCTTACTGATTTGTAGTACCCTGTCTATATCATGGCTAATGATTCGTTCTTTTTTATGTTGTAATTATGATTTCCTATATTGCATTCACCTCCCAACTTTTAAATGTAAAACAATTCTAATTGTTCACATTTTAATCTGTTTTCTTTATAGTTATGGTTTAGCGTCCCTCAAAGAAATGATTTTACCACCCTGAGGTTGTAAAAATATTTCTGTGAATTTTGTTCCTAGTAGTTTTGTTTCTTTTTTTAAAGTCTTTGTTTTTCCTTTTTCTCCCCAAAGCCCCCGGGTACATAGTTGTGTATTTTTAGTTGTGAGTCCTTCTAGTTGTGGCATGTGGGACGCCACCTCAGCATGGCTTGATGAGTGGTGCCGTGTCCGCACCCAGGATCCGAACCAGTGAAACCCTGGGCTGCCCAAGCAGAGTGCGAGAACTTAACCACTCGGCCATGGGGTTGGCCGCTGTTCCTAGTAATTTTATAATTTTCTTTTTTATTAAAAGATATTCAAGTCCTTGATCTATCTGGAATTTAGCTTAGAATATGGTGTAAGAGAGAATAATATTATTCTTTCTCTTAAACAATAACCTGTTATCCCAAACCAATTCATTCTATTTCTATGCTGACTTGTATGCTACCTTTGTGGAATGCTAAATATATACACACAGACACATATATATATGAAATTGAGATACACACATACAGACATACACAAGAATCTGTTTCTAAATTTTGTAGTCTGTTCTATTGACTTATCACCTATTGCTTAGCCAGTACCATGCTGTTTATTTTGATATTTGGTAGGACAAATCCCATCTTCTTGCAATATCTTTAAAAAAATAAATAAATTCTCAGGGCTGGCCCCGTGGCCGAGTGGTTAAGTTCGCGCGCTCCGCTGCAGGCGGCCCAGTGTTTCGTCGGTTCGAATCCTGGCGCGGACATGGCACTGCTCGTCAGACCATGCTGAGGCAGCGTCCCACATGCCACAACTAGAGGAACCCACAACGAAGAATACACAACTATGTACTGGGGGGCTTTGGGGAGAAAAAGGAAAAAATAAAATCTTTAAAAAATAAATAAATAAATTCTCACAAAAATAAATAAAACTTGCACTCAAAGACGCTAAATGACTTGCTCAAATTCACGTATCATTTAGGGACCGAATTCAGAGAATAATATTAGCGTCTTGAATTTGGGTCATTTATTCACTTTATTTAACAGATTTTCACTGAGCACCTGCTATACGCTGGAAGTTGATCTAGCTTCTGAGACTCCATCAGTGAAGGAAACGAAATATCCATGCCTGCATGGAGCTAACACATATTTGACATTGTTATGCATTTTCCAATAGATGTATCCTCCCTATACCTCTGCTAAATTTCCCAATTTTTGAGAAATAAACCTTAGTTATTACTTCAGCATAGTTGAAAGAGTTAGAATCTTGCACTTTATACTCCACAGCCTCTTTTTCTTCCATGTAAGTTTTTTAAACACTACAGTTTCATTTCCTTTTTTTAATGCAAAGTAGCCTGTCATCTATATCCAAGTTTGATTTCTAAATCCTCCTTGTAGAGAATTCATTGTTAAAGAGCTTAAGACTTTGTGAGGAAAATCAAGGTCACAATTAAACTGGAAAAAAACATGTTTTCCTTAAACATTCTATTAAAATAAAACAATACAGCTAGCTCATATTATGCATGTAAAATTAGTAATTAATTTTCCATTTCCATCACCATTTCTTCCTTTGGGGGAACTTTTCAGAACTTCTCTTTTATGCAGTTTCAGCAAGAGGCATGATTATTTTATTTTATAGCACGTATTACTTGTGATGAATCTTTTTTCCCTATTAGTGCTAATCACTACTTTTCAAATTTTGTGACTTGAAGTAGTTGACTTCCACTATCCAGTCCCAAAATGAGAGTAACTTGACAGGAGTTAAATATAATTATATGTTTGGCCTCTGAATTTGTGCAGATCTGGATTCAGAACCAGCTCTGCCACAGAATCACTGTGTGACCTTGAGCAAGTGAAGTAACCTCTCTTAAGTTAGGTTTCTTCATCCATAAATTGGTGAGAATAATAATAATGCTTCATGGATTATTGAGAAAATTAAATAAGCTAGGACAGGTAAAGTGAACAGCCCAGCACTTGTCACATAATGCATATTAAATAAATGTTAGCCAATGTTATTATTGAGATGTTTGTCAATATCCTCTCACCACAAAGAACGAGGGTTCATTTAGGGGACGGAAGTAGGGGCATTGTGAGGATATTCGTGGAAGTAAGGACTTTAAGAACCTCCTAGGAATTCTGGAAAAGCTAGAGTCAGGCCTCATGGGCATGGGCAGTCATTCAGGAACTAGAGGCATCCAGGGAAGAGACACTCATCTGAGTCATCTTGTTGCCGGGGCGAGTTCTGGGATCCTGTAATTGCAGTGACTCAGCATCCTTCCATCTGCATTGCACCATTCCTATTTCTACTCTCCTAGAAATATTTTTTGATTTCGGCTTACCATGACTTCTGCTTGTTCATAACTGCTTTCTAATCTTTTCTGCTAACTCAAAGCTTCAATTTATTCACAATTTGTCAGTTCCATGTCAAATTTCTAGGAGATAGTGTCTTCTTGACCGGACAGTACCCTGTTTGAACAGAGGTTCTATGCCAAACCACCACATAGGCCACAAACCCATCTAAAAATTGGTTGCTTTGGGGTTACATGCTTCTTCCTAGTTCCAGTCGACTGAGGTGGAAAAACTGAGTATTGAGGGATTAGAGAAGGGTAAGAGAGGTCACATGGTGTGGAACATGGCTACCTCTGAGGAGGAGCCACGGGCTTTGTGATTTCCGCAAAAGAGGCCATATGGTGAAGGACTTCTCCATAAGCTACATCCTGGGTAAATTATATCTAATCTATTCAACATAGCCAAGAAGGAACGTATCATTCCTCTTCCCTCTATTTGCAGTCATTTTATTATTTTGGTTGGTTTCAAACTTGGTGCAAAATGGGGAAATTATTGGCTCAGAGGATCCAGGAAAGGATTAAAAAGTAGATGCCCAAACTTAGTCTTTCGTCTCATATTACTTTATTTCTTGTTTTCAAATTATACCCTATTTCTGTCTTGTCTGATCCCCATAAACTGCGACTCTAACCTCCAGTGATCTAATGCTATCTCAATGACCTGTTTTTGGTTTACATAACACTTGGCCCATATGTGTATGGTTTATTTTTAGCTCCTTGAACCTTCCTTTGAACTCCTTTTACTTCTTTAGATTCTTAATGCTTTACTCCCTTTAATCTCAGGACTCACTGTACTTCTCCTTCCCATGTTCTGCTGTCTTCAATAGTTTAAGCACCCTCCATGGTGCTTCTCATTTCCTTTGGGATTTACCTCCACGGATTTCCATGGAAGTCCGTTCCTCTCACTTCTTCTCGGCCTCTGTGTCATTGAGTTCATGATGTTTTCTCCGCCATTGACTCAAAACAAGGGTATCTCTGCTGGAGTAAGTAATCATGTTACTCTTTCCTCAACAAAGGTTCATCTTGGCAATCACTGTCCACTTTTTCATATTCATTTATTTTTATCTCCACCATTTTGTGAAATTCATCTTCTTGTTTCTATTCAGTCTCTTCTATTGCTCCCTTTATCTCATTCTTCTCTTATAAAATCACTTAATTCTCCTGCATTCAAAGTGCAAATGCTACCAGATACTGCCTATGTTAATTTGCTAGAGCTGCTATAATGAAGCACCATGACTAGATGGCTTAAACGACAGAAATTTATGTGCTTACAGTCTGGAGGTTGGAAGCCCAAGAGCAGGATGTCAGCAGGATCGGTTTCTTTTGAGGCTTCTCTTTAGCCTGTAGATGGCTATCTTCTCCCTGTGTCCTCTCATGGTCTTCCGTCTGTGCGTCTGTGTCCTAATTTGCTCTTCTTATGGAGACACCAGTTGTATTAGATTAGGGCCCACCCTACTGACTTCATTTGAAATTAATTATCTCTTCAGAGACCCTATCTCCAAATATAATCACATTCTGAGGTACTGGCTTTAGGACTTCAACATCTAAATTTTGGGGGTATGCAATTCAGCCCTTAATACTACCTACACTTTAAAATACAGATAAAAGTATTTTTCTCCTCCATGATGATTTCTGAATCAAAAAGCCTACAGTGATAAGGTCCTTCTAGAACTTGTGTGGACGTTCTTATCCCTACCATCCATCTGGTAATCAGTCCTGTGCTCTCTTGTAACATTCTCGTTTTGCCGTATTAGGGTATTATGTATGATTTGTGCTGTTAATTTCTTATGTTCTATTTCCCAAATTGAGTGGATGAAGATGAACAATACCTCCCACTCTCTGAATCTCTATAACATCTGGTCCAGCGCTTTGCACGCCATTTGTTCTCAATAAATCAGTTTGACAATTTAGTCAATATACCCCCACTTTAGATTCTCCTAAGTTCAAACCATCTTAAAGGTTGCCACCAATTAATTGTTTTCAGTCAATTCCTAAAAGTCTATTCTCTTTGAGAAACGGTCCTGTTCAGTCAGATTAAGAACCCAATCAGGTAGGACCAGAGCAGTGATGGAACATGTTTGAGGTTGACTCTACAAGGGTTAAAACCAACTGAGATTACTGGTAAGGTTTGGATGGGGTCAGTTCAGGCTGAGGTCCTTAGTAAGACAGTGGTCAGAGAGTAGGTGATAAGGTCCATTTGATTGGCAAGGTGAGCATTAAGCAAAGGACACTCCCAAGTGGAAAGTCAGACTCTTGCTGGGGGAGCAAGAAGAGAGCATTACTAAGAGGTCAGGACCCTGGGTGAGTCTGAGGGAGAAATTCTGCATCAATACGCAGCTGGTCAAGAAGGCCCTTTTACTGAATGCTTCACTGTCTAGGTCCACAGTTGGTACATGACCCATGTACAAGATTTCATCTTCCTCACTGGGAAAAAAAACTCTTCCTAGCCCAATGAGTGTGGACTTGCAGAGATCCTCAGGTTCCACCTCACCAGAGACTTCTTCCACAGGTGCCTCTTTCAAAAGTTGGACCAACCAGTTGTAGTATCAATATGATTACAAACTCCAGACCAAGCTAAACATGTTCAGGAAAATTGGTCCAGGACGAGTCTTGCTTTCTAACACAGAGGTTCTCAAAACTGAGTACATCAGAATCACCTGAGGGCTTCTTAAAATACAAATCGCTGAGCCCCATCCCCAGACTTTGTGTTCGGTGGGTCTGTAGTGGGGGCTGAGAAATTGCATTCATAACAACTTCCCAGGTGATGCTGATGCTGCTGGTCTGAACACACTGAGAATCACTATTCTAGAGGGAAGAACCAATAGGCAGAAAGTATAGGATAGCTGATTTTAGGTAAAGATCTGGAGGAATCTTTTTTTAAGCTGTTATTACTCTCCAACCACGTACAAGTTCTTTCATGAAGAGAGCTTTCCATGACTAGAAATAAGCAGACGTTGGATGGTTGCTCATTGGGGATATTATAGAACTGATTGTTGCAATAAGTGTTGTGTCCTGGGTCCAATCCATGAAGTCAGGAGTGATCTAGGGGGACTGGGAGGGCAGAGGGAGGGGGACATGAGATTTTGCCAGGTCTAAGCCATAAGATAGAGAAGCCTAGGTACTGAATCAAATAGTCTTGGTATTATGTGGAAGAGGGTTTTAAATTTCATAAACAAGTGAGAAATTAAAGCGGTAACTAGGAAGCAAAGATTAGACTGGGGCTAGGAATAATCGGACTGACACCATTCTAGAAAGGATTATATCGCTCATAACCTAAGGGTAGGTAGAAATGAAAAATCAAAGCAGAGAAGGGAAAGCAAGGCATTTCGGGGTGGTTATCCACAAATGCTGCACATTCCACAAAGGGACCCTGTTGTACAAGTCTGGTCAAATATTTCCAGATGGGGACAATGGGTGGAAGATCAGTTGGTAAAGAAGGATCACTAAACCGAACAGAGTTGTGCTGGAATTGCTTCTCAAACCCAACTGATCCCATCAGTCACCAAGGGGGAGCTTTTAGTAACTCCATATCTCAGAGGCCCGGTGAGTTTAGGGTTAGCAGTGGAGGGTCACAAGTAGTGGGAGAGCGACAGGAATCTGTGATACCCAGGCACTTTCAGGTTGGATTCATCACCAGCCGTGATCATCTCTATCAATGTTTATGTTTGGTAATTGTCTCTAAAACTTTTTGACAACAGGAGACTTGGGCCTTTGAGGTATCAATCCCTAAGCAATTCTATCCACTCCTCTTGATGGAAACAAATTTACTTTTATGGGTTAGCCACTGAATGAACCAAAGTGCTTTCACTTTTATCTTTTTCTGCATTGAGCTACGATGTGATAATTTTGTCTTATTTTCATTAAACACATTTAAGAAGTCTTCTGCTTTTAAAATAATTGATTTGAAAACAATTGGGGAGTAATGGAAGAAGGTGAGTCAACCTTTGAAGACCTACAGACAAGAATTTGAATCCCAGCACTACCACTTATGTCACAGTAACCTTGGGGAGTTGCTTAATCTTTGTCTTGCTTTCCTTATCAGTTTATGGTAGAAAATGATGCCAACCTTGGAGGTGGTTCTGAACTCTTTGAGGTCACTGTTGTGCTCCTAGTCCTTGGCACTTAGTAATTATTCACAAAACATTTGCTGAATGAGCTAATAATTTATATGTCAACAGTTCAGCACAGGACCTGCTTAATCAAAGGAAGTTAGTGTTATTATTACTGAAAGCTTTTTCTTTTTTTGCATCATGCTCAAATGTCACATGTGCTTGCATTTCAAATTTTAGAAAAATATGAGTTAAGGAGGTGTTGGGATTTGACAGGGGACAATTGAGAGGTGGCCAAAGGGACCTTTCTTTTGATCTGTAACTTTTATAATTTTTGCGAGGAAAATATATTTATGTATTATTTGTTCAATTAGGAAAAGATAGAAAAATTTAAAAAGTAAACTAAAAACATTGCTCATATCACCTCCTGAATGCTCTGCCAGCCAGCTTAGGGATTCTTCTTTGATTTTTTTCACTTATAACACATGTACATACACATCACACGCACTCCAGACACTCAACTTTCCATCTGAGTAACATATTTACCTTTCCATTGAACAAGCTGCCTTGAACTGCATAACCCTTTTCTGCTGGAGAAATACATACATCTCTTCTTACTCAGCAGTCGCCTCACCCTCTGTCGTCTAAACCCCTTATCTTATCATGTTCAGAACAATTCTGATTAATTTATGTAAGCCTTTTATCTTATCTCATGAAGGACTCTGGTTACCACATTCTTTTTCTCCAGGGTGCACACAGAATGTGGTCGTGTATGTAACCTGGGTATAAAGTAGCCTCTTAGCCCTCTGCCCCCCCAAGGGTCCCCATCTGAATCCATCAGTCCAAAATTCTCGGCCTGGCTGGCAGGACCCTCCCGGTTGGGCCTCACTTGAGCTAGCTTTCCTCCCAGCCATGGGGAGACTCCGCAGATCCACTAGTGGATGATAAACTCCTTGGGGTGCAGCCTGAGCCTTCAAACTGTCTTTGTCTCTTTCACCCAACAGTGCCTTGGTCGTATCAGAAATCTTCCTGTTGGATGAATGAAACTGGAGTTTTGATCTCGTATTTAAAAATAAAATCATTTAGTCTCTGCTTTTTATCTACAATAAATAGAAGCTGTGGCCAAGAAGCAACTTCCCGTTTTTGTAACAAGTGATTTCCAATTGTCTACTATTTTTCAAGGTTATGTCTAACTTCTGATCAAGTTTTTAAAATGTGACTGTTTTAACTTCTCTTGGCCATGGACTTAAACCTGCCCTGAGTTCTGCTCTGAATGCCCTTTGTTTTTCCCCCTCTATTAATCTGGCTAAAGATATCTTTAACTTCTGCTTTTGCAGAATATGCTGATTTTATAGTTTATTTTCAGTAACAACTGAGTTACTGGATGGGAACATTTTGTTGGAGTAATTTTGACATCTTCTCACCCAGAGTTTTTGTTTTCGGGTATTGTTTAGTAAAACCCACTGGCTTTGGGAAGACCTGGGTTTGAATCCTGGATCTGCCATTTAATAGTGATGTAGTTGTGGACTACTTATTTCACTTTTCTAAGGTTTATTTTCTCATTTATAATATTAAAAGACAAAACTGCCCATATATAATTATTGTGAGGATTAAATGAGAAAGTGATGGTAAGGACTTAGCTCAGTGGCCAGCCCACAGGTAGTGCTTAATAAATAGCATCTCTGATATTTATCAAGGTATATATTATAAAGATATATTGAACATACATCTGTGTGTGTGTGCATGCATGCATGCATGTGCGAGTGTGTGCACTTCTTTTACTATCTCTATATACTTAATTATGCGTAGTGATATAAGTTATAAGTACCAGCAGTATCCATGCTCTTTAAAAAATATTTTAATTTTTTTTTCACTTTTCCTTCTCCCCAAAGCTCCTCAGTACATAGTTGTGTGTTTTAGTTGTGGGTCCTTCTAGTTGTGGATGTGGGATGCGCGCCTCAGCATGGCCTGATGAGCGGTGTCATGTCTGCACTCAGGATCCGAACTGATAAAACCCTGGGCCACCAAAGCGGAGCCCGAGAACTTAACCACTCCGCCACTGGCTGGTCCCTGTCCATACTTTTTTATGTTAATCACTTAACCAACAAGTCTTTGTCAAACATTCTCAATACTTGATATTCTCAGGAACTCAGAAGTACTGTACACAAAGCAGTCCTTAGAAGGAGTTTCTATGGGGCCGTAGATACATATGTGACAAACAAGTGTACAAAATTGTGGACTGCAGATCAGTGGTTCTCAGCCTGCTCTCAACCTGGACACACCCCAGGGACTGTGATTCACGGGGACACACTTGACTCTCCAGTTAATCATGGTTGTGCCAACACCTACTCGGTCCCCTGCTACCCTCACTCAATGGGATTGAAGGCGTAAGTGTGTCTTTAAGATAGGGATATTGGGTGCTGCGGCCGGCGGGGAGGGTGTTCCCATCTTCAGATCCTGGGGTGAGGGGGGTTTGCATGTTCAGATTCTGGGTGCAAATCTACACCACTCATCAAGCCAGGCTATGGCAGCGACCCATTTACTAAATAGAGGAAGATTGGAACAGACGTTAGCTCAGGGACAATCTTCTTCACCAAAAAAAATTTTTAAAAAGATAGAGATAGCTCTGATTTCATCTTCTGTTGTTAAGATGATTATTAGCACATTTCAGCACTCTCACTGCTATCAGTTACAAATGATTTGGCTGACGTTGGGAAATAGAGTCAGAAAATGGTCACCAACTGAAATGCCTGCAGGGAGTGAGGCGAGCTGAATCTGAGAACCCGCAGGAAGCCCTCCGGAAACTCGGATCAGTGCACAGGATGGTGCACGGCATCGCACCTTCTGACCAGGGCTGTGCGCACGCAGCTCTAATGAATCACAGGCCCAGCATTGCCAGCAACTCTCGGGCCTCAAAAAACCCCCCAGATGTCTGGAATTTTATGTGAAATCTCTGGATTTTAACGTTGAGTCAAACAATTTCAAAACAGCATGATACAAATCCGACATGTCTGCTGTTTATAGGACCTAGAGGCTGTCAGTTTGTGCCCAAACTTACAGACCAAACTTTTTTGATTTCAGACCCTGGTCAGTAAAAAAAAAATGTTGAACATTCAATCCAGAATATAATTTATAAATTATATATGGGTACTCAAAATCCACGAATTCAGTGTTCATAAGGCCTTCTTTCTTTCAGGAGAAAAGCAAATCTAAATAGATGTTGCCACGTTTCCCTCGTCCACCCTAGCGCACAGCCTGGGCGTGCGGGGCTGTGGAGCTGGCTGCCTGGACTCCGGGCGCTGCGTGAATCTGAAGGCCGTGGGACCTGGGGAAGCGAGAAGGAAGTCCCTCTTACTGTCACCCTGACACCACATTCACAGTTCCCTTCCCCAAAGCAACTGCTATAAATAGTTGGGGTTTCTTCTCTGTGTATACTTTTTACTTGTTTATTAATTCATTCAAAGGAAATTTATTAATAGTGACTATGCCCCAAGCCCTGTTTTAAGCACTTGGGTATAAATGCAATAAACAAAACAGACAAATACGGCTTTCCTCAAGAGACTTTACCTTCCATGGGGGCAGACAGCTCATAAACAAGTAAATATCATATAGAGAATTAAATGGTAAGTGGTGATAAGTGCTATGAAGAAAAATAAATCCGGGTGAGGTGACAGACAAAGACAGGTAGGTGGGTGTGGGGAGGGAGGGTGCAGAGAGCCGGGCTAGGAAAGCTCTCTGGGAGAAGATGCCATCTGAGCAGAGATCTGAGGAGGGGCCAGCCTCACAGTATCCAGGAGAAGCATTCTCAACACAGGGGCTGTGAGTTATGAAGACCCTGAGGTAAGAATGAACTGGAACAAGATGAGCATGAGGTCAGAACCAGGTCACATGAGGCTGTGGAGCCCTGGTGAGGAGTCTGGTTTTGTTCGACCTGTTGAAAAACCCTTGAGGGTCTTGAATGGGGGAGGGGGGTGGTTGGTGATGTGATTTAATTTTTCTTTCTTTCTTTTTCTTTCTTTTCTTTTTTTTTTTGCGAGGAGGATTGGCCCTGAGCTAGCATCTGTTGCCAAGCTTCCTCTTTTCGCTTGAGGAAGATTGTCGCTGAGCTAACATCTGTGCCCATTTTCCCCTGTTTTATATGTGGGATGCCACCAAATCATGGCTTGATGAGTGGTGTGTAGGTCCACTCCTGGGATCCAAACCTGCAAACCCTGGGCCGCTGAGATGGAGCATGTGACCTTAACCATTACACCACTGGCCGCGCCCTGATTTAATTTTCCTTCTAACTGGATTGCTTGGGCTGCTGTGTGGAGACTAGACTGCAGGGTGGAAACAGGGAGGCCAGTGAAGCAGTGAGGAGGCCGCTGACCTAGTGCGGGCAAGAGGTGACGGCTCTCCTAAGGATGAGAGCGACGGAGGAGTGAGAGATGGCTGGAATCAGGGTTTCTCCTGCAGGTAGACTCATCAGAGCTCACTGATGCCTTATTCTATGCATGCACAAGCAGATATCTGTATTTGCCACTCCTTCCATTTTTAAAACACAAAGCATAGTATACAAACACTTCTGCATCTCCCTTTTTGTCACTTGATGTTAGACAGAGATTATTGCATATTAGTCTGGATTAAAGATGCTGATCACTTCTTTTTCTTTTGTTTTAAATTTGTATTTAAGTTAATAAGCACATAATTTTGAAGACCAATTGTTCAGTAAGACTTATTGTGAAACAGGAGGCCCTCATCCCCTCCCTTATCTATTTCTGTTTCCCAGAGACACTAGTTCCAACTCTTTTTATCTGATTATTTTGGTATTTGTGTCCATTTTTCTAGATAACGCTTTTGCATTGTTACTTCTTGACTTTCTTGTTTTAGATATGATCTCTCAATTTTCCATCAGGAAGGAGTGTGGAAGATGACTCAGCTCTCTTTTACCCTTCCTGGCCCACTATCTCTAACCACTGTTTGTACCACATCTTTCTTTTAATATTGCCAAATTGTAATTTTGATTAGTTCAATATTCAGTGTTAACTGGCTGATTTATGACTAAGTAAACACTAATTACCACTAAATCTGTTGCAAACTATGGTTATTTTTATTTGCTAAACAATGTTCTGTTATCTTCAGAGTTCATAATTGCCTATTTTTTTCTTTGCTCAGTTATCTTTACATTTATCATGTATTCTACATTTAATTCTTTGACAGTTGCCAAAACCTTCTCACAACATGTTCAGACACATTAGGTACCTTTCATGAATTTCATCTTGCTAAAGAATTTTCTCCTGGAAGCTTCTGATGAGCTCTGTAGTAGAATGCTAACAAATATGGCCAATTCCCTTTCCTGTATCCATGCTCCCTTGCTCTGTAACTTTGAGTGAACTCTCCACTGGATTCTTAGCTTGACCATGTAATTTGCATTGGCCAATTAAATGTTAGCAATGATGACACAGTAGAAACTTGAAAAGTCCTTGTGCCTTGGGCTCTTGGGATCCTGCTGCCATGCACTTGCTGAATGAGGAGAAAAGCATAGCCCAGTCACCCCCATGACCCCAGCCACCACCAAGCCACCTGTCAGACATATATGAGGTCAGCTGGAACCAACCTACCCCAGCTGAACTGCCAACTGATCACAGATGCATGAGTCATGCTAGCTAAGTTCAGCCAGAAGAACTGCCTGGCAAAATTGTGAGCTAAAGAGTTATTTGATGGTTATTTTAAGACGTTGCATTTTGGATTGACTTGTCGTGCAGCAGTAGATAACTGATACAAGCTACAATGTGGTCTAGTTTGCTCTGGGGTCTAGCTACCATCCTAGGACTCTCTTCACCATTGTCCTGGAGCTGTCTTTTTGCTTTTTTCCTATATTGGATCTCCTGTTCGAAGTAACTTACATCTTCCTCTTGCTTGGTTTCCTCCTGTGACTTCCCAAGAAAGAGTATATGAGAAGTAAATTGTTTACAATCTTACACATCTGAAAGTATCTTTTTTCTATCCTCATATTTAAATGATAGCTTAGGTTGGGTGTGTAATTCTAAGTGGTTAATCACTTTCCTTTAGAATTTGGACAACCTTTCTCCACTGCTTTGTAGGTTCCAACGCTCCTGTTTAGAAGTTAAAAATCAATTTATGTCAAAGGATGATGAGAACACCACTTAATAGCCAAAAAGAAAAGGACAAAGCTGAATTTACTGCTTGCTGTGGAAAGAGAGAGAGATGGTGGTCAGGCACAGTCTCTTCCAGCAGAGCACACTACTGAGCACGTCTAAGGATTTTGGGAAGCAAGGAATTCAGGGACTGTAGACTTTCAGAGGCTTCAGTAGGTTGCCATCATCTGTAGGAGGGCAGTTCCTTGAGTGTTTATTGGAGAGAGTCCGTCCTGACTGGCTCAAGATCAGAAGTGAGGGACTGATGCTGATTGGTTGGCTAGCAAAGGCGTGTTCGTTGCGGGGAGTTGCCTTCCATCAATTAAATGAGTTTAAAACCAGTGTTAGTGGTCACTTGTTACACTACAGAACAATCTCCTTTGCCTAAGTTTCTAAGAATATTTTTATTCTCACTAACTGCTGATCCTATGTATATGACTTGGATATTATTTTCCTATTTAAAATCTTGCAGGATCTTCTCTTTGCCTTCAATGCTTGAAATTTCACAGTGTGTTGCATTGGTCTGAGTCTGTTTTCACTTGATCTCCTATCTCCTATCTTTACGTAGAATTTGCTTTTCATCTTCTATTTATGTGAAATGTGTTAATGGCTTTATAATTGAATCTAGCTTATAATTTATATGTGATAGATGTAAAATTAGTTTATGAAAGATGCCTCCAATTACAATAAGCTTAAAGTAATGCTTTCCTCCTTAAATCTTTCAATCTGGAAACTCAGATCCTTGACTATACCTTCCTCTCTATTTTCTCTCTCTCTCTCTCTTTTTTTGGTTGCTAATACTTCTTGACCAAATTTCTAATTGTCTTAGGTTTTTTTCTCCTATTTTCCATCTCCTTGTCTTTTTGCTGGGAAAATTCCTCAACTTTATATTCCAACCTGCCTGTTGGAAATTTTCATTTCTGCTATTACATTTAATTTCCAGGAACTTCTTTATATTTTTGGGATGTTTCATTTATTTATTTGTTTGTCTGTTTATTTTGAGGTAGAATCTTGTTATCTCATGGTTAGGGTAACTTTGTGAGGTTTTTGACATTTATTTTATCTTTATTTCTTCAACGTTACTCTCTTTTCTCTATTTTATTTTCTACCTTCCAAGTTAAAGGTTTTCCTCAAACATCTCGTAGTCTTTTTATCTGATAATATTTAAGAGTGGGGAACTAAAACACTGGCTGGAAGCTCTGCGGATATAGAGATGGGACGGTCTGGTGGGAGCTTTACTGTGGGAACATCAGAGTGGGCTGTTTAAAGGGGAAACTTCTGGCGTCAGTATCTTTCCAGTCATGCCTTTCATCATGGATTAGCCATATTTTCCAGAAAAGACTCTTTCAACGTCCTCCTAGGTGGGTGAAGGTCTAGCTTTCAGTGTCCTGGACTCAGAGAACAGAAAGACGGGTGTGGCGTGTTATGTCTCCGAAGCTGACATGAGGCATTTATTTAATCCCTTACTGTTAGTACTGTTCCCTCACCCTCAGCTGCAGTGCTATTTCTCCAGTGCAGAACCATCTATTTTACTCCATTCTGAAAATAAACCATCACTCTTTGCCCGTCAAGGAAGCAGCGAGTTCCGGGATGCTGCGCAGATCTGGGGATGAGTATAGGGATCCAATTCCTTCTAAAACAGGCTTCAATTCTTCTTATTGAGTCTGTACCCCTTTCACCCTCTCTTCCACAAACACCTGCTGCTATTAGTTTTTAAAGTCTTTGGATATTCTGTAATTCAGATTAGTTCTTAGTTTTCTCTACTGCTTGATTGGATTCAGTTTTCTCAGCTCTGCTTATTCTATCACTATGTATTCATCTGCTTTCCAGCTTCCAAAATGATCTCTTTTCCAGCTCTCTCTGTTTATTGGGTTTAAGCCTTAAAATATTCCTTCACTGGTTGCGTTAGTGGGGTTTCAGCAAGGCAAGAAGGTAGAAGGGTATCTTAAATCTCCTATCTTTACATAGAACTTCTTTTCATCTTCTATTTGTGTGAAGTGTGTTAATGGCTTTATAATTGAATCTCGCTTATAATTTATTTGTGATAGATGTAAAATTAGTTTATGAAAGATGGCTCCAATTACAATAAGCTTAAAGCAATGCTTTCCTCCTTAACAATTCAGAAAAGGAAAAGTAATTCAGCACTAACCTAGAGACAAGGGACACCTAATTATAAATCAAGATTAATATGTCTGGGAATATTCTTTCCATGCATTTGCATGCTCTTGCTAAAATGCAGATTGCGTAACAACCTTAATAAGAAAATTCCTAAGCCTGTGCAAACTTGTGGGAGAGATGTAGTCGTGCATAATCTCACACTAAAATCTGCCAAGGCAATGCATACTATGGAATTCATAATTTCAATTTTCATTCCACACAGAGCTCAAAGCTGGAAGCATATGTGCTCATGAATCTCTGTCAAGTTAATCATTTTTCCCTGTTGCACCAAAAGTTTAATACAGGCTCCGTAATAACCTGTCACTAGAGGAATCTGTTTTCTAATCATATGATAAATCACACACAAGGTAAGTTAATATTGTTCTGCAAGTTAATGTTGCTCTGTTAATTGCAGTCATTTTTTCCAGAGCTCTGCTTTTTGGTAGCCTTTTGGGATGACTGACTTCCTTACCCAGAATCAAGCCAGACAACAACACACTGTAACACCGCAAAAAAAAAAAAACTGGAAAGTACATATAGGTAGTTATTCCATCTTCCTCTGAAACGGCTCCTATTGTCCACCCGAAACTACGACCCACTCTCTCCATCCTCAGAAAATCTCCCCCTGATTCTGCCACCTCTTGAAAGTTGCCTTTGACCTTCCAGTGATCTTTTCTCACTTCCATCCTCTTTCATCTTTTCGCGGTATTTGCTGAGATGACTCAGACCCTCTTTATTGAAAAATAACTCAAACATTATGATCCTCCATAGAAAAGCTTTCACCTCAAATCCAAACTTTCCCTCCTTTAACCATATCCTACTGGTAATGATAAAAGCTTGTATTGAATAGTTATTTAGATGTTGTGCTAAGTACTCTACATACATTGACTTTTCACTGTCACAAATACGCTGTGAAGTATAATCTATTATTATACCCATTTCTATAAATTAAAAAACTGAGTCTGGAGAATTGATGTAATTTGCTTAAGGAAAGACACCATTGAGTGGCAGTCCATGTATGTGAATGGTTCCACCATCCTTCCAGTTACCCAGCCCAGAAACCTAGGACTCAACATTAATTCGCTCTTTGTCTTTCTCTCCACAGTCTTACCATCTTAGGCCAAGCTACCATCATTTCTCACTTGTACCAGCCTTCCAACTATTTGCATTCATGTTTTTTATAAACTATTTTCCCTATAGCCAACATGCGAATTTGAAAAATCTGTAATCGTAACGAGAGATTTTTAACAATCTTCTTTCAAAAACTGACTTTGTGTCTTCAAAATAGTCATATGAATAAAGATGTATCTTTATTGTCTGGATAACACAACTAATGAACCAAATCTGATGGACGTATGTGCAATATTGCACACACATACAAAAGATAGAGAATATACATTCTTTTCAGCAACACTTGGAATATTTACAGCTTGACTATGTCCTAGGCCACAAAGTGAGTCTCTACAAACAGCAAATAATTATTATCATATAGACTACAATCTTTGATCTGTAGCTTAGTAACGGAGAGATAGTCAACTCCGCTGTGCTGTTTTTCCCTTACTCTTCCCCCTGTACAAGGGAACTACAATTCCCAGGCTTCCTTGGGCTCTGGCATCCTGGTAGGCTCTGCCAACGGGAGACACTGGTAGTACTGACCTTAGATTGGGAGACTGAAGGGGAAAGGGTATGTTTCCTGCTTCCTATTGATTGCCACTCTTGGCTCCCAGTTTCTGTTGGGCAGTCTCCACTTTGGCTCTAATTCACTTCAGTTGGCTCCAGCTTACTGGAGGAGTAAGCTGGAGGAGGAGTAAAGCCACCTCCTTCCATTGTCCCTCCAGACCTAGAAGTGGTAATGGCTTCCTGCTGTTGCTAATTTCTGGATTGCTTCAGTGTCTCCAGTTGTCTTCTCAATCCACAGCCACCATGGAATCAATTCTCTGTACTAAATTCCCCTCTAGTTGAATCTATCTATCTATCTATCTAACTATCATGATGTATATAATTTACAAATTGCATCTAAATAATTTATGTGCTAATATTTAGAAATGAGCAACAACACAAACTACTTATCGACATTTTGGAATATAGGTAAAATATTCCTGAGAAGGAAATTTCTATCTCAGAAAGTAAGATCTAATGTTGACCATCCTCCTATTTTGGCTGACTTGTTTGTGCTATACTTACCTGTCTGTTTGTTTCAACTTGTCATTTCCTTCACCAATTTTGTATAATTCCTTGATTTTTGAAGCATCTGTAGCTCTGTCGAAACCTCCACTCATACTGCCCTATTAGCCTCGGAAATGATACTTTCATTGCCCGTGTTTGCTTCTGGCATTAACTTTATGCTGATTGGTATACTCTAAAATTTACATCTCTCGCTATGACTTCTCTCCTGAGCTCCATTCCCATGTTTACAATTGTGTACTGGACATTTCCACTCTACATTTTCAGAACAACAAATTTAACATGGCTGTAACTAAATTTATCATCCTGCTCCCCATCCTCTAGAATCTGCTGTTCTTAATCCTCTGCCTGATCCTGTTGCTTTTCCAAATATCCATCCTTGAAAACTCAGATACCTTCAGGGAAGGGACAACATTTCTTTCATAGTAATGGCTTTTGTTCCAAGCACAGAGCCTGACACATAATGGGTATGCAGTAAATATTTTTTTAATCATTGAAAGACTCCCCACTCTTTCTGATTCCATATCCCTTTCTATTTTCTATAGCTCTGTAATGCCCTCTCAAATCCATTCTCTTCCTTCTATTTCCATTGTGACTAGTTCTCTTGACTACTCGCCTGGAGAGGCAGCAGAGCAGGCTGAAACTCTTAGAGTTAAATTATAACTAATCTCATAATAATGTTTAACAAAAACCATGTTAAAGGTAAGATGCTTTCTAGTCAGCAAGAAGAGTGAGACCTGACTGCAAGGTTCTTAATGCTGTTAACATAATTGAGAAAGAATGGGTTGATCAGATGGGGAGTGGTATGCAGAACCCCCTGCAAAGGCTAATAATGCCAGCAGAGCCTAATCTAGCTCTGCCCCAGGTTGCCTCCCTGTCCCAGGGATTCAGCTTCCTCTGGTGTTGGACGTAGCCTGGTTGTTGCACCTTTTTTTTTTTATTTTTGAATTTATCTTCTCTAGAACCAAACCTAACCAACCCCTAAATCTCTGGCAATCCCACAACTATACCTTCAATTATCAAGGCTCAGGATGTAAAAATTATCAGACTCTTTTTTCCCTCTATTCCTCATACCTTCCTGGTCAATCCTTTTTGATTCTTACTCTTTTTTCTCTTTCTTTTTTTGCTCCTCCCTTCTCCTTCCTAATCATAATTTTTTAGGTGCTCATTAAAACACACTTAGATTAGTCCTTTAATTAAATCTTTTTGCCTCTTTCTGCCTCTCCAGAGAGTTCTGCCCACGGCACCGGATTCCTCATCCTGGTGTTGCTTTCATTATAGAATAATGGAAGACCCAGAAGGTGCAAAGACTCCCAGCAGCCTTCCAGTGCTGGTATTTATGATAGCCACTACCTTCCTCAGCAAACCCCACGCTTCCCCTCTCACCAGCATCGCTGCAGGCTTTAGTCAAGTGGAGTTCTCTGCCCTCCCCTGAACACATTATGTTCATACTTGCCCCCCAGGCTTTGCACTCAGGGTGCCCAAATCAAAGCCAGACTTCCAAGTCTCATTTCCTTCTTAAAACCTTTGCAGATAGACCTGGCTTACACTAATTCCTTTCTTCTCTGGTCTTTAGGCCAAAGGACATTTAGGCAAGGTGGTTTACCATGAAGCTAATGAGACTTACATTTGAGGGCCCCCTACTTGGACAGC
This sequence comes from Equus quagga, assembly GCF_021613505.1. NCBI lineage: Eukaryota > Metazoa > Chordata > Mammalia > Perissodactyla > Equidae > Equus > Equus quagga. The sequence goes on from NC_060270.1 coordinate 76,865,946, forward strand.
CCCCTTCAAGCCTGTGTGCCTTGGAGGCCGGCCTGGTGGCACAGTGGTTAAAGTTCCCATGCTCCACCTCAGCAGCCTGGGGTTCACCAGTTCAGATCCTGGCTGCCAACCTACACAGCACTCATTAAGCCATGCTGTGGCGGCATCCCACATAGAAGAACTAGTAGGACTTACAACTAGGATATAGAATTATGCACTGGGACTTTGGGGAGGAAAAAAAAAGGAAGATTGGCAACAGATGTTAGCTCAGGGCCAATCTTCCTCACCAAACAAACAAACAAACAAACAAACAAACAAAAGCCTGTGTACCTAATTTTTATTTGTAATTTTGTATTTTTTTCTTAAAAAAAAAATCCTCTGAGTTGTAAAATGTAAAAGCCTTGGGTCCCACATAATCTGGATCTACCCCTGCATTTAAGCATTTAATTATATTCTTTCCTCAAAGTATTTTCTAACTGGTTGATGTATGGCTAACTTGTTTTCTCAACTTAGTATGAGCTTCTTGTTGTATAATGTTATTTGGTGCATAGCGTGATGGGTAAAAGGGACATTGGTGGAGTCCCACAGACCTGTATCCAAAAATCACCTCTGCCATTTCCTAGCTGTGAGGCAAGTTTTATTTCCAAAGTTTATTGAGCCTCATTTTCATCTGTTAAGTGCGAATGATTATGGTGAGGACCACATTATGACTTTCGGAGGCCTAATGCACTTTTGTCCTCACGGACCCCTTACTCCATAAAAAATATTACAAATCATATTTTATGACTGGGTTGGTTTAAAGACTAGTATAACCGACAAAGGATTATAATATTTTTAAAGATTATTATGAGGAATAGATGAGATAATGCATATAAAGCATTTCACACTTTGCCTAGCATGAATTCAGTGTTCAGTAAATGTTAGCTGTTATCACCAGATAGAGTCGAACTCAGAACCTGATGTGTAGTAAGTGTTCAAAAAATGGGATGTAGTCAGAAAAACAAACAAAAATGGTAAATATTCTTACCAGCTATATTTTAAATATTTATTTTGCTTATTCTTTTTTATGCCTGACAAGTTTTCCTGTTTTTTTGCTTTATTTGCAGTTGGTTCTTTGTTTTAAAAACAAGATAGACCCAAATTGAAGGACATTCTTCAAAACAGCTGGCTTAAACTCTTCAAAAGTGTTAGCGTCATAAAAACAGAAAGGTTAAGAAACTATTAATGCTAAATTCCTGATATTGCTAATTCAGTATTCATTAGTTTGAAATTATGTTAAAATAATTAGTTACTGAATACATGTAGATAATGTAGAAACACTGTGATCCATTGTTAGTGGAATGTAAATTGATACAGCTTCCCTGAAGGAATTTGGCAATACCTTTCAAAAGCAGAAATGCACATCCCCTTTGACCCTGAAAGTCCACTTCTAAGTAATTATCCTACAGAGATAGCTCCATGTGTATGAAATGATTCAAATAAAATGGAATATTCATTGCAGGTATTCATTGTGAGAAGAAAGTTTGAAGACAACATACATGACCATCTCAAGATGCTTGACGAGATGCTTAAGTAAATTATGACATACTCATACAATAGAGTAAAATGACATAACAGACTTCTTGAAATATACTTTTCTGGAAAGAGCGCCAAGAGAAGGAAAGTTAAAAGAATAAAGTGTAGCACATTGGGCAGAAGGTGCCTCCATTTATGCGTGGGGGAAATGTATGTGAGTATGCGTGTATATACATCAATTTTTGTACACATCTATTTATCTTATATGTCCATATATATCTGTATAATTCTATATATGTTTATACAAGTATTTTTTTAATACAGTGATATATGTGTATATTTGTAAATGCATAGATTAGCTCTATAATGATGCCTAAGAAAGTTGTGAAACGTTGGCTCTGGAGAGAGGATTGAGTTGCTCCGAGACAGAAGGTGAAAGAGACTCGTTTATCAACATATATCGTTTTGTGTTTTTTGTGTTTTGTGCAATTTACGGGTATTACCTATCAAAAAAAATTAAAGAATAAAGACAATGCAGAGTGTTGGGGAGCCAATCTGAAATCAATTGAAAGGGGTGAACATTTGTTAATAACTTGAGTGCGAGCAGATGGAGAGGGAGCTTGTACTGAACAATTCTCCAAATATAGGAATAATCTACTGGAGAGTCAGACAAACATGGCATGTCCAAAAATCTGTTTCCAGATTAAAGGTTATCTTTTTATGGAGTGAGAATTATCATGACTCTTTTTTTTTTTGCAAAACTAAGGTAAAATGGTTAACTTTATTAACCATTAGCCATTCATTGAATTAAACTTCAATTTAAAAAATTAGTTAATTTTTAAGAAGTTAACGGTGATTACACATCCATACTGATGCTGTCCCTGATATGGGGTCCCCTACATTAAACATATATGGGGTTAAAACCAAAGCACTCATTTCCTGCTTACTCCCTGACTCCCTGGCTCCAGAATCCACTATCCACCATGGAGACAAACGGCCAAGGCCACCCACCTGAATTCCTTATTATCTCCTCCTCCTCTCTGAAAACAGTCCCAAGGCTGAACGCAGGCCAGTGGGAAAACTCCGACCAGCAAGGCCACTGACTCCCCCTGCCCTTCTCTACTAGCAGCCACATTCCTCACAAACCTTTAAAACCCCTGCCTCCCCCTTTTTCGGGGAGATGAGATGAAACAAGACAAATCTGAGGACTCACTCTCATCTCCCTGCTGATATAACACAAATTAAAAACCCTTTCCTTGCCATAAGCGTAGTGTTCCAGCTTTTATTTGGCCTCTCTTGTGTGGCGGGTAAAGAACCTATGTTTGTAGATGGTAACAATACCATAGAATACTACTCAGCAATAAAAAGAAAGGAAGTATTGATACATGCAAGAACTTGGATGAATCATGAAGGCATTGTCTAATCAAAAGAATTCAGTCTCAAGAGGTTATGCGTTGTAACATTCCTTTCATGTGACAGTCTCAAAGACAGAACTGTAGGGAGGAAGAACACATAAGTGGTTTTCAAGGGTGAGGCATGAATGACTCTAAAGGGATAAGAGGATAGAGTTTTGGGGGTGATGGAATTGTTCTGTACCCTGATCATGGTGATGGTTGCATGAAATTATGCATGTGTTAAAATTCATAGAACTTTACATCAAAAGAAAAAAATCAAATTTTAAATAGTTAAAAGAACACACACCAAGGTCTGGGGCTCTTGCGAGAACATAACCCCGAAGTGGAGTGCATAATTTTAGCATTTAAATTTTGCTTCTATACCAAGAGTTGACAAGGTTTTGCTGGTGATTTGATTTTGTGGCCATAATTGTCTTGTTCTCTTTCACCATGATAGCCCTAACCCTCCTCGTGCGTCTTTCAGAAAGACCAGGAGTAATTCCAGGCTCATCTTTACAGAAACAGCAGCTACGTACAGTAATTGCGCTCCCATGTGAATGAGCCTGGTGGCGGACACTGGTGGACAGTCATGACACACCCAGTAACACCCTTTTACAATTGGTTGTTGCAACACCCCGTAGGTGCTGGTAAGAGGATGATTCAAGAAAACCGAAGGATCGGGATTCTCGGGCAGTGTCAGACCTGGAAGTGCAATTCCAGCACAAGTTCCTTGCCCCACAGCAGCTTAGCAACCTCACGTCTCTCCAAGGTAGAGAGGAAAATCAAGTGGAACGGGCCTTCCTGAAAACGAGGTGTGAAATACCAGATGCTGTTCCTGGTGATCGCACAAGATAACTATTTGTCCATATGAACTATGACACATTCTCCACACACCTCACCTCAGCGTTCAAAAGTTACCTATTTTCTTGGAGACGCAGGTAGAACAAAACACCTACCTCTCAATCATTTATTTCCCCTGCTGGTATTCTTGTATAGCCTAATTATTGCACACATTTGTCCCAGATTTCACCCCAAATAACCCTAGAAAGAGCCACTTGAGACAGAGCAACATAAGCTGCTCGTTCCAATCATCCCTCCACTGAGGAAGAAATTTTCGTGAAGAGATGGCCGTATAAAGTACTTCTAGGTTGAAAGGGAGGGTCCTGGAGTCAGAAGTCTTGAATTTGAATCCCAACTCTGAAATGCATCAGCTGTGTGACCTTAAGTAAGTAACTGAACTTCTCTGGCCTCTTTCTCCTCTCTGTTATTTGTAGGTGCTAAAAGAACTCATCGAACTGGCGATGAGATTAAATGCGATAATACATATAATGCACCTATACAAGTCTGATGATAATGTGTATTCAGGAAGCATGAGCTGTTTGCATATGCTAGGTCATTAATGTCATTTTCATGTATGTAAACATGAAAGGGTGGGAGCTTCCAGGAAGGTGTTTAAACCCCTGTTGGTGCTCAATTCTTTTACTCTGCTTGAGGTGACCCATTACATTTCCTGGGCCACCTGCCTGCTTCCTTGACAGGCTGGTGTCCATTCCCTCATGTCCTTTGCTTATCTGCCAATCAATCTGGTAAACTAACCGTCACTGAGACGTAGGTGACTTGATTTGACTTTGTGACTTAGAGACATGGCTTAAAAACTGTTCTTCAGGCTAGGAGCAGCTGGGGCCTTTCAGCTGCCATCAGGTAACACCTCTTTCCACACAGGTCAGCCTTGAGCCTGGCTGTGGCCTGCGTGTGAGTTGACCACCTTGCACTAGTGGCTGGTGGGGTTGGTGGGTGAGGCCACCCTTTTCATGCTCCAGGGTCCTCGTGCACATTTATGACACCTATTTTTCTGCTTCCCTTCCTTTCCTCTCACTTCCCTCCCAGATCAGAATGGAATAGGGCTCATTAAACCTTTAGAGGGACAGTGCCAATAGAGAGCTCCAGGAGCTGGGCTTGGTCTGGACAAGAATCACTATAAAGATTGACAGCATGCTCCGAGAGCCTTTAGACGGCCACTCCTTCCATTGGTGTTTCATATTTATTGCTTTCTCAGAATTCTCAACTTGCTGTTTGTTAATTTTAGGAAGACTGGGGAAAAAATCCTATAAATGTTTATTTTCTACCACATAATATGTTTACTATTTGGCTTGAAAGTTTGAGTTATGTGTTTCTTATATAAATTATAAATAAAAAATAAAAATCATGACTACTGTTTTCTGCCAAACATATGTTATTGTGCAACAATGTATTATGTACAAGAACATCACAAAAATAGGAGAGGTTAGTCCTAGTAGAAGTGGACATAGCACAATAATGACACACTATTAAAAATGGAACTGTAAATGAAAAAAGAATCCACAGGTCCCCGGAACCTGTGAACATATTATGGTATATGACAAGGGAGAATTAAAGTTGCAGATGGAATTGAATTTGCCGGTGGGTTGACTTTAAGATACTGAGATAAGCTGGATTATCTGGGTGGGCCCGATGTGCTCACAAAGTAGAAGAGAGAGGCAGAAAAGGAAGTGAGAGAGAAATTTGAAGATGCTATGCAGAAAGAGCCCTCTACTCCGTCTATCTCCAGTGACTATTGTTCTCTCTCCCTTCAGAGCTTAACTTATTGAAAGGATAGTCTATGTTCTCTGCCCAGACTTTCTCACTTCTTATTCATGACTTAACTTCTGACGCCTGACTTTGTCTTCATGTTCTATTGAAACTGTGTTCCCCAAGGTCACCGGTTACCTCCTTGTAGCTAAATCCAGTGACCATGTTTCAGTTCTTCTCTTCTGGCCCTCTGAGAACCCATCTGTCCTGAGACACTTTCACTCACCCCTGATTTGGTGGTCCCACACTCTGCCGCTTCTTCTCCCACCTCTCTGGCTGTTCCTTTTCAGTCTCATCTGAGACCAATGCGTCCTCTGCCTGTTCCCTAAATAATATGTATTATCATAGACTCTTCTTTTCTTCTACATACTCTTTCGAAAATCATCTGCATCCACAACCTCGATGAGAAAGCATATATTGATGACTCCCAAGTTGATGCTTCCAGCCCAAACTTTGCTCCTGAGCTCGAGACCTTCATATCCATTCTGGAACCTCCACTTGGTTGTTTCACAAACACCTGCATCTTAGGCTTCAATACTCCAGTTTGGGTACAAATAGTTTATTCTGGAGGGAAGTGATCCCAGCAGGCATTCTAAGGGAATGAGAAATGAGACAAGCAAAGAAGAAAAGCCAACAGAGAGTGTGTTAATGAGCAGACTGTTACTGTTGGTAACTGGGGTTCAGTCTCACCGGGGACCCTCTGAGACACTGGGTGGAAGATGCCTTGGAACTGATGCACAGAGGGATGAGAAAGCTGAGGTTTTTATTCATCAATTCCTGTCCCTCACTGTTTATGGTCACTCCTGGGACATTAACTCCCTGGAAATTCTGGTCTGACTACATATGCTCTGCAGCAAAGCTCACTCTAGTGGCCAAAGAGTAACTTCAGTCGGAGAGATGCAGAAGCTGCCTTCACATGTAGGAGCCACCCACAGGCAACTTGAATGGTAGACCAAGGAGATATGAGTGGGTCACCAACAGTGTCTACAATACTCCTCAAATCAACGTGTCCCAAATAGAGTTCAACGTCTTTACCTCCAAGTCTGCTCTTCCTCTTGGGTTTCCTATTTCAATAAATGACCCCACTATCAACCTAACGATAAAGCCAGAGAGTAGAGCAATCTCAATGTCATGCTGGATTCTCCCCTTTCCTATACCATCCATATCACATCGGTCACCAAGTCCTGTCAATTCTACCTTCTCAAGTTTTCTAAAATCTGACCATCTTGTGCATTCCAAGCCAACATATAATCTCAGATGACCATAATGTCTTACCTAGATGCCTACATAGCGCCTGCACTGGTCTTTCTATCTCCTATCTCTGGACTTTGTCTCTCCCAATCCATTTTTCAACATAGCAATCAGGGTGGCTCTAGAAACAAATCCAATCATGCCACCAGTAAATGACTATTTCCGTGGAAATAGAGGCCACACTTCCTAACATATTTTGCCAGGCTTTTCATGATCTTGCATTTCCTTAACGCTTTAACCTCATGCCTCATTCCTTTCCTATTCAATTATTCCCTAAAAAACATACATCTCTCTCCCTCACCTGCACATGTACTTTCTCTCAATCCTTCAAATATATCATTTTCTCTCCAACCTTAGGGCCTTTGCCCGTGATCACAATTAGACAATTACAAGTTGCTTTTTTCAGGAAGTCTTCTCTGATCTCCTGTGCTGTGAGATTACAATAACACCCTGTGTGTCTTCATCATGGCATTTCTCACAGTGAATTGTAGGCTGTTTATCCGTATAGATCCACCTTCCTTTCCCAAGACTGACAGCTTTATTAGGTAGGGACGATGTCAGTTTTGATCATTGTTGTGTCATCAGCACATAGCACTATCGAGATCTGTTGAAAAAAGCTCTATCCTGTGGCAAAAACAATAAATATGTAAAGTTGGCTGGCTGTTGACTCTTCCAAATGCCTGAGATCTGAGAGGTCAAAGCAGTTTTTATATTTGAATATCACATAGCAAAGAAAGACCTCTCTTTGAAGTCAGGGGGCCAGGAGAAAGTGTGATATCAACAGACCTACCTCCCACCTGCTGCTGGAGGAATTTGTCACAACTCTGAAAAGTATCCAAGAAGATATGTTTCCTGGAAAAATCAAACCAATGATCTTTCCAGAGCCCCTGTTTTTAGTAACCCAGTACAATTGGTCCATTCATCTTTCTGGTAATGATTTTTTTCTTCTCAAAGCACTCAATTCATTTTCCATTGCTGACATGTAATCCAGAAATAATAGAGGTCGGTCTAGTATAACTCATATCCGAAAAGGGAAAGTGCCAACACTCTGAAAGAAAAGCTCTGAATTAAGTATTCCCAAAAATAATTCTCAGCAAATTGGGGGATGTGAAAAGGCCTATTCAGCTGTAGATGATATTTCTTTTTGTTGTTTTTTATAAATATGGTTCCCCAATAGAAAGAATTAAGTTTGAAAACATCGCTCTGGCACAGTCTTTATAATTACATCCCAGTGTTTAAATCTGAATATTTTTTCTAATTCTATTTTCTAATAAAGTCTTGCTCAGAGGCGCTAAAATTTGAGGCTGTTTTTAAAAACCCTGAACTCCCACTCTGTGGCATGTGCAATCAAAGCAGATGAACAGAGCCTGAGTGGACATGCAAGGTGAGCAAGAAATAAATCTTGGTTATGTTAGCCACTAGGATTTGGGGGTTCTTTGTTTCTGTAGAAGAAGTGATAACTTCCTGTCAAGCCTCTGAGTTCAAAACAAGTTGAGAAGTGGACACAAGAATTAGACAGTTAGGGGCCAGCCTGGTGGCACAGCAGTTAAGTTTGCACATTCTGCTTCTTGGCGGCCTGGGGTTCATCAGTTCCGATCCCGGGTGCGGACATGGCACTGCTTTGCAAAAACCATGCTGTGGTAGGTGCCCCACATATAAAGTAGAAGAAGATGGACATGGATGTTAGCTCAGGGCCAGTCTTCCTCAGCAAAAACAAGAGGATTGGCAGCAGTTAGCTCAGGGCTAATCTTCCTCAAAAAAAAAAAAAAAACAGAATTAGACAGTTAGGTGCCAGCCCCATGGGCAAGTCATTAGGTTCATGCACTCCCCTTTGGCGGTGCAGGGTTTCACCAGTTCGGATCCTGGGTGTGGACCTAGCACCGCTCATCAAGCTGTGCTGAAGAAGCGTCCTGCATAGCACAACCAGAAGGACCTACGACTAGAGTATCCAACTATATACTGGGGAGCTTTGGGGAGAAGAAGAAGGAAAAAAAGAAAAGCAGATTGGCAACAGATGTTAGCTCAGGTGCCAATCTTTAAAGAAAAAAAAAGAATCAAACAGTTAGAGAATAAAATACTTAGGCCTATTACTCAAAGGGCCTGTTTGGAGAAAGGAGCATAAATATTAGCCAAAATCAGGCTCCCTAATAACTTCCCCTCTGAATTGACCCTGCCCAGCCCAAACTTCAAGTCTCTCCGTTACAAGGCCAGATCCTGACATAGAAAATCTGTCTCATGGAGAAAGAGAATGAGAGATTCTTGAGGAGAGGGAGGAAAGAGAAATTAAACAATTAAGCACAGGGACTAAGCTGGGCATGCGCAGTTCCTTCTCTCCTGTCTCTAGTCGTATAAGGCGTCCCTCCAAGGGAAGTATTCCCATACTTTCTCTGCCTGAGGAGAGAAACTTCTTCTCCCTGGGTGGAAAAACTCACAGCTGAAATAATGGAACATTGATCCAATTAAGCACAACAGTGAAAGCTAAAGGGTCTTACAGGAATTTATTTCACTTCAAATTAGTTTTGAAAATGACCAGCCTTGTAGATACTAAATTCATACAATGTGGCATCTGTCCTTGGAGACAGAGCGTGCAGGGCCATCTATCTTCAGGGTCCCATTCCGTTCCTGGGATTGTGGTCAAAATAAACCATATCTGGGTGATAATAGGTTGATCTGAGCTCTAAGACCAGATCTGAAGGAGAAAAAGTCCTAAAGGACAGCTTGGATAGAGGAATGTGAAAGAAAATGAGACAGTCCTATTATTTTGACTTAATAGACAAGGAGGGCTCTGGGCCTGATTATAGTCATACCAGCCTCAAGGATTGTTGTGGCTGATGACAGAAGCACATCCTGCACCCAGTTTGCCTTCCTCAACTGCTACTTCTCTCATTTACCAAATGAATGATGTTTGCAACTATTCATTTAAGTCTGGGATTTTATTGCAGTTTCATTTTAGAAGTAGTAAGGAATTTGGCTTTATGTTCGTGACAAAGAAGTGTATTGCTGAGGAAATGGGACATCACTGAAGCTGAGCAGTTTTAAGCTAGAGGAGAAGCATGATGTGGTGACAGCTTGGAAAAAACAACCAACTAATCCTATGATTGTCATGTGGGATTTATCGATTGAGTAACAAACACGTGTTTGACTTCCATGGAAACAAAATGCCTTTGGCCTCTGCCAAGTTGTGAAACACACACACATACACACACACACACACACACTTATTGAAAGTCAAAATAGTTGATAGATAGATAGTTAGAAGGATAGAAAGAAAGAAGGAAGAAAGAAAGAGGGAATGTTTTTCCTCCATTTAACAAATTTATAAACTATATAACAAATTGGGGCATTTTTGGTCAAATGCCTTTTTTATGTGTAACAGCTAAGAAACCACAAGGGCATCATGTGGAAAGAAAGAGTCTGGCATTACATCTTAAATGTTTATTTTCTTCGCATGAATATTAGAGAAAAGGTTTTTGTATCAGTTTATTTTTGTAAAACAGTCTGCTTCAACTGATGCTAAGACGTCACTTGGATGAATTACACAGAAGCTAAGAAACTGTCCGAGTAGGCCTACATCATTGCTATTGCTATTGACACTTACTCTTTCTTTTGTAGAAAACTTTTCTACTGTTTATTCATTTCCTTCACAGTTTCTTGTTTAGTACATAGGAGTCTGAATAAAATTCCCGGGAAAGTATACTTCAGACCTATTTTCAGATAGCTGTTTTTTTTGTTTTCCTGAGGTTTCATAAACTCTAAACATTAATGTTTCTCATTGCAAAAGAAACTATGTTTTCTTAAGTGTGGGTAGCTGATTATGAATAGACGTTATTTCTTCCCTGGAGAATACAAGTAGTTTAGTTTTGATAAATAAAATGACAACCTCTAGTGTTATCTTGCTTCATTCTAATATGTCAGGTTTTAGTTTGGATACAGTTGATAAATTTTATTAAATAGGTGTTTCTGAGAGCTGTAATTAGCTTCGAGAAAGTTTTAGCCAGAGAAGCACATAGCAGCTTGAAAGACTCACTCATTAATGAATACCTTTTATTGATAGTTTTAACTTCAGTTTAGATTTATGATTTATTTGGTTTCTGCTTGTTGGCAAGCACTCTATTTACACTACAAATTTTTTTGTGAATTTCCAGCGTGGCTCTGATATGTGAGTCAGATAGAATCCTGCCAGTGAGATGTGTTTCCTGGTGCTTTTCAACCTGAATTATGATTCCCTGTCTTGGATTGTTTCTGAATTCTGGTCATTCTTCCAAGGTGGGTAAGAATAGCAGGGGTCCCAGGACCCCAGGGAAAAAGATGAGAGTCCATTTTCTCTAGCAAAAGAGATTGTAATAATTTCTGCTCACTGTGGCCTGTTGAGCACAAGAATAAATACAGACAGCTGCTCTCCTTGGGCCACTTGCTCTGTCTGGTGGTCCTAAGTTGATTGATCATCCCAATTTGCCTGGCACTAAGGGGGTTACCAGAATGTGGGACTTTCAGTGTCAAAACTGGTAAAGTGCTCAGTAAACCAGGACAAGTTGATCATTGTAGGTAGTCGCAAATTCAGAGGTCTGACTACCATAAGGGAAGTGTTATGGATGTGCAAATACAGCTCAATGGCTCCAGATTTGCCTTAAAACGACAAAGTGAGATGTGTCTGCTGATGGCCCATAGAGGCTCAAGGTCTCCTCTCAACAGTGCAACTTTCTTCTCTTAAGTGCTGCTGCCGTACTGGTACTAAGGGATTTGTTCTTAACGTTAGAAGCGGGCTCTGGAGACCATGGCATTGCTTTTTCCTCTTTAAGGTTTTGATGGGTTTGCTGAAGTTAAAAAATAACATTCTCAGCCATGTATTATTTAAATAAAAGCTGTCTTTCAAAAAATTTTTTAACAGCTTTATTGAGACATAACGCACTACCATACAATTTGCTCATTTAAAGAGTACAAATCAGCAGTTTTTAGTGTATTCCCAGAATTTTGCAACTGTCACCATAATCTAAGATTAGAACAATTTCATTACCCCGAAAGAAACTCTTTTCCCATTAGCAGTCACTCCCCACACCTCTCTCCCTCCAGCACCTGGCAACCACTGATCTAGTTTCTGTCTCTAGAGACTTGCCTATTCTGCACATTTCATATAAATGGAATCATACAATATGCAGTCTTTTGAGTCTGGCTTCTTTCAATTAGTATAAGTTTACAAGGCTCATTCATGCATTAGTATTTCATCCCTTTTTATAGCTGAATAATATTCCATTGTATGCACATACCACGTTTTGTTTATCCATTCATCCATTGATCAACATGACAAATAGAAATGGCAAGCAGTAGGATATATTGGAGCATACGAGGAAGCCATTTGGTGTAAACCCAATTCAGCCTGACTTTGTTTTTCCAAAAGGCCCTGACATGGCCATTGAGCGTGCATTGTATATCTGCTTTAAACATTTGCTATGGTAAGAACAAATGCCTTTAAGATAAAGGTGCAACTTTTCCCCACATTGCCATTTCCTTAAGGATAAGCACCTTTCCTTAGGCTAGGAACTGATTGCTGTGCTCACATGTGATCACTCAGCTTGGGACAACAGAACTGCCACCCTGCTGTGTCCACTGAGACAACAGACCTACTACCTGGTGTGTCCATCAATCACTGTGCCAACAGAGCAGTCTCGTGACTATTGTAAAAGGGACATTTCAATCATATGTGAACCATCCTCTTTGGGGGTATATAACCAACCCTGTACATCCCATATCTTTGGTGCCCTTTCTTCCTTCGGGAAGAAAGGCCCTGAGCCATGCTCCTCACATTTTAGCTCAGAATAAACTTACTCATATTTTCATTTATAGACTTTCTTCGACAAACGTTTTTGTTGTTTCCACTTTTTGGCTATTATGAGTAATGGTGCTATGAGCATTCGTGTAAAATTTTTTGTGTGAACACATGTTTTCAATTCTTTTAAGTACGTATTTGTGAGTAGAATTGCTGAGTCATATGATAACTCTATATTTAACCTTTTAAGGAACTTTCAGACTATTTTTCAATGTAGCTTCAACATCTTACATTCCTACCAGCAATGTATGAGGGTTCCAATTCCTCAACATCCTCACCAAGAGGATGTTGTTTTCTCTATTTTTCATTTTAGGAGTCCTAGTGGGTGTAAAGTGGTACCTCATTATGGTTTTGAATTGCATTTCCCTGATGACTAATGATTTTGAGCATCCTTTCACGTGCTTATTGGTCATTTGTATATCTTCCTTGGGAAAATTTCTATTCAAGCTGTCTTCTACGTAGCTAAATCGAATCAAACAAAAACAAAACAAAACAAAATAAAAGTACAAGTAAGGTGCACTAAGTCTCCAGATGCAGGTTGGATAGACTTTTAGGTTCCCTGAGCATCCCCTTTTTCTGTTACTTCTGAGATAAATTAATCTTCTGACAACAGCACAGTTGTCACAGGACTTATTTCTGGCCCACATGCTCTGTAGTGAGGTGATAAACAGATCCAAAATCCTCTACCAAGGAACTCCACTCAACTTTTGTGATATGTTAGATTTTATGTTAGACTTAGAGTTCCTGCAGAACTAATAGGATGACAATCAATCTGGCCCTTGATCCCTCACTCATTGGTCAGTCCAAGCATGCAATACAATTATTCCTCCCATGGGAAGTCAGCAAGAAAGGACTGGTGAGGTCAGCTATGGGATGGACATTAGAAAGCAGAAGAAGCCTGTTATCCATCATTGCAATCTTTCTTGCATTTGGAACTCGTAGGAATGTGGACAGCTGTATTACCTGGGGAAAGGCAATTCTTTAAGCCATTCTTGTCCATCAGTTCCTGTGGTTTAGTGTATCAATTTAGTTGGAAAGCATTACAGAATTCTAAGCAAAAAAGCTTGGATGTGTAGTGAGGATGTAAGAAAAGTCCTGGAATATTCTGGTGGATGAGGCCTAACGGGGAAAAAATTAGGGTACCCTGAGGTGGGATAAAAGTACTGGGCACATATCAAGAGAGACCGGGGATGCAGGGGAATTGTATCCATTGTTGATTCTGTCACTTGTCCAGACTGTAGACTAATAGGAGTCTTGTCAGATGATCCCTTACTATTCTGCCTTAGCTCAAAAAAAGGTAGAGTAGGAAGAAGCTGCTTTTATAGGGAGGGGAATTGTGGGATTGATACATCAATAGTAGACAAAGCTTCCTGCGGGGCACATCAATCCAAGAGACCTTCAGTGTGCAGCAGACTGGAGGTTAGCAGATGAGAGTCCTCTAAGAACTTCCCCTGGAGCTGAATTCCTCTGAACCTGAATTGCTCTGGACCAAGAAAGCCTGAGCCTTGGGGCAACTCAGCAAGCTCTTGGCAGAGATGGCTGAACTTTCAGTCATCAGTATTTGTTTCCCTGCTCTTACATACAGAGTGCAAGAGTGTACCCTGAAGACACAAAACTCTCTAACTGTAACAATGATAATAACAATCGGCTGAAAGCTTACAACATTCTAAACGTCCCTAGTTTTCACAAGAATTTTTCTCTAGTTTGCTTTCCATTTCTCTGTTGATATGTTGAAACCCTTAAGGAAAAGCCACCTTCACACTGGACAGCAGGATTTTGTTTCCAGCTGCATGGGGCCTTCAGATGGTGAACTAATGACAAACAGAACACCAGACCTAAGATGTGGGATCTTACCTCCTCTCTTTTTGAATGTCAGTTCAGTGTTTCTTCCTGTTTGCTGCCCCAAACACAATTTTATCTGTTATGTTTTTTTCCACTTAGATAATATTGACTCCATTAACTGTAATTCTTTGGTTTGAAGAAGAAATAAAGTTGCGGGCAACAAAAATATCTGGGTTGTCTGAAACTTTAGTCTATTGTGATGATACTTTGGGCACTGTATATAACACTTTGGCTTAATGATCTATAATTAAATTTCTGAATGAATAAAGCTTTTATTCCCAGAATCTATCAGCTGTATCAATTTAAATTTAGTAGATTCTCATCAATTTATTAAAAAACGTTTACTGACACCAAATGTGTGCCAGGTATTTTTCTAAGTGTTAGAAATCCAGCAGTAAAAAACAAAGGCCAACAATCTGAAAAGGCCTATATCTATTAAAGAAACTGAATCAATAATTAATAACTTCCAAATCAGAAAGTACCGGGCATGGATGGTTCACTGTGAATTCTACCAAACATTTAAGGAAGAAATTATACCAATTCTCTGCAATCTCTTTCAGAAGATTGAAGGAGACAAAATAATTTCTAACTTATGAGGCCAGCATTACGCTAATACCCAAACCAGATAAAGACATTACAAGGCAAGAAAACTACAGACTAATATCTTTCATGAACAAAAGCAAAAATCCTCAACAAAATATTACCAAATTGAATCCAACAATGTATAAAAAGAATTATACAACACAATCAAGTGGAATTTGTCTTAGGTATGCAAGCCTGGTTCAACATTCAAAAATCAATTAGTACAATCTACCACATCAACAGGCTGAAAAAAAAATCACATGGTCATATCAATAGAAGCAGAAAAAGCACCTGAGAAAATCCAAAAACCATTCAGAATAAAAACTCTCAGCAATCTAGGAATAGAGAGGAACTTCCTCAACTTGAAAAAGAACATTGACAAAAAACATAAAGCTGACATCATGTTTAATAGTGAGAAGCTAGAAACTTTGTAAGATTGTGAACAGGACAAAGATGTCCCTCCCACCATTGCTTCTCAACATCATACTAAAATTCCTAGCTAATGCATTAAGACAAGAGAAGGAAATGAAAGGTATACAGATTGGGAAGGAGGAAATAAAACTGTCTTTGTTCACAGATGACATTATCATCTATGTAGAAAATCCAAAAGAATCAACAAAAAAAACCTCCGGAACTAATAAAGAATAATAGCAAGGAGACAGGGTGTAGGTTAATATACAAAAATCAATCACTTTCCTAAATACCAGCAACGAACAAGCGGAATTTGAGATTAGAAAACACATTACTATCTACATTAGCACCTGCCAAAATGAAATACTTAGGTATAAATCTAGCAAAACAAGTACAAGATCTAAATGAAGAAAACTACAAAACTCTGATGAATGAAATCAAATAAGAACTAAATAAATGGAGAGATATTCTATGTTTATGGATAGGAAGACTCAATATTGTCAAGATGTCAGCTCCTCCCAACTTGATCTGTAGATTCAACACAATCTCAACAAAATCCCAGCAAGTTATTTTATGGATATCAACAAAATGATTCTAAAGTTTATACAGAGAAGCAAAAGACCCAGAATAGCCAGCACAAATACTGAAGGAGAAGGAGAGTTCAAGGACTGACATTGAGAGACTCCAAGACTTACTGCAAAGTTACAGTAATGAAGAAAGTGTGGTATTGGTGAAAGAACAGACAAATATATCAATGGAATAGAATACAGGAGCCAGAAAAAGACCCACAAAAATACAGTCAACTAATCTTTGACAAAGGAGCAAAGGCAATATGATGGAGAAAAGACAGCATTTCCAACAAATGGACATGCACATACAAAGAAGTGAATCTAGACACAGACTTTACGCCTTTAAAAAAATTAACTCAAAATGGATCACAGATCTAAATGTAAAATGCAAGACTATAAGACTCTAGAAGATAGCATAGGAGAAAATCTAGATGATGTTGGGTTGGTGATGACTTTTTGGATACAACACCAAAGGCACGATCCTTGAAAGAAATAATTGATAAGGTGGGCTTCAATAAAATTTTAAAAATTTTCTAACAAGGGGCCCTATCCTGCAGGGCCTGGTGATCTCTGTAAGGATTTGGATTTTTTCACTGAGTGAGACAAGAAGCCACTGGGGATTTTTAAAAATTATTTTATTGAGGTCACATTTGTTTATCACATTGTGTACATTTCAGGTTTACATCATTATATTTTGGCTTCTGTATAGATTGCATCATGTTCACAACCAAAAGTCTAGTTTCCATCTGTCACTATACAAACGTGCCCCTTTACCCCTTTTGCCCTCCCCCAACCTTCTTCCCCTCTGGTAACCACCAATCTATTCTCCTTATCTGTGTGTTTGTCTGTTTTATCTTCCACATGTGAATGAAATCATACAGTATTTGTCTTTGTCTGACTTATTTCACTTAGCATAATAGCCTTAAGGTCCATCCATATTATCACAAATGGCATGATTTCATCTTTTTTACAGTTGAGTAGTACTCCATTGTGTATATATACCATATCTTCTTTATCTATTCATCTATTGATAGGCACTTGGATTGCTTCCAAGTCTTGGTTATTGTGAATAATGCTGCAATGTACATAGGGTCATATCACCCTGAATGTACCTGATCTCCTCTGAATGGAGGAAATGATATGAGTTGAGCCTAGCTACTCTCTTGAGAATAGATTTAGGAGAAGTGAGGGTGGAATATTAAGAGCAGAAACAGGGAGTCCCATTAGAGGACTTCTGTAATAATTTAGAAAAGAGATGATGTTGGCTTGGACCAGGGAGGTGGACTGGAAGTAGGGAGAGGTGGCTGGAATCTGATTACCATATTTTTTAACACAATGCTCCCATTTTATCCATTCCAAACACACATTTTTCTTTCCCGTTTTACCATATCTGAAATCAGAATGCATCTCATATTGGAGTAGCATCTTATGATTGCTATGAGCCAGGTGGCAGTCCTGATGTAGTTGTTTAGTTAGCTAAAAATCTTCCAGTGATATTGTCTGGTGATTGCCAGCATCAATCCATAGATACAGTTATCTTGTGACAAATTCTGATTTTAGGTAAGTAAATTTCAAAATTTAATATCTTTGCTCAGAAACTCATCATAGAGGTGGCTTCTCCACTTAACAATATCTTATTCATGGCCCTCATTCTTTTGCACCTAGACAGGTTTCTCCAGGCTTCTAGTCTGTTGCCTCCAAGAAGCATCACAGATTGGTGTCAGAGTTATCTTCCTGAAAATCAAGTTGGTCGTGTTGCTCAGTGCATATAAGTCTGTAATGCTGTATGGTGGCTGCAGAATTCACTCAAACTCTTTAGCTTCATACAAGAACCTCACAATCTGCCTCCCACCTATTTTTCCAGCTATATTTCCCACTGCTCCCTAACTTGTACTTCCTACTTAAGCTATGCTGAACTCTCAGTTTCCTCTGAGATCAGAATCTTGTTCCAGGTGTACACCTGTTCACCTGTTCCCTCAGCCTTTCTCCAAAGGGCTGCTCATCCTTCAAGCTCCAGCTCAAATGTCACGTCTTTTGCATAACCTTTTTGACTCTCCAAGCCGACTTAGTTATTTATCCTCTCACAAAGCATGCCACATTGAAACGCAGGTCATCTGTTTACCCATCTGTCTTCTCCAGGAGGCTGTGAGTTGGGGATCTCATTCATTTTTGTCACATAAAATCCCCTGAGCATAGTAATATACTTGGCACAGAACAGGTATGCAGTATTTGTAGGAGCCTGTTTTTATTACATTGGATTTGATGAAACACAGTTTCCTCTTTTGAAAACTATAGATAATAGTAGAATCTACCTTGTAAAGATGTTTTAGGATTTCTGAAGATTATGTAAGATAATGTGTACATGAGGTACAAAGAGCAATGCTTGGTGCGTAAGTGCTCGATGCTTGCTCTTTTAAAAATTTGTGTTGCCAGCCCAGCCACGAATGTTCAAAGTGATACTCTGACTCAGCAGGAAAAGGTAAATTGTGTTTGCTCTATTTTAAAAAGTATATTGTTCCCTTTGTCTGCCTGTCCCTGAAGTGAACTCCAGGGTGGTCCCTTACCCATGAGGAGTGAAGCCAGCCATGATGTCCCAGCCAGAGCGTGTCCCACCCTCTCCTCTCTGTTACCTCTGCCCTGGATGTGGTGGAAGGACATGGCCATGTCTGTGTCAGTTGCCAGAACTGCACTGGACACAAAACACGGAAAGACTCACCAAAACATGCCAGACATGTGAACACAGGAATGAATGAATAAAGGAAGAAATAAATGAAAAAAAAATTGTGTTGCATTGTAAATAATATTACTATTAAATTTCTATTTATCATAATGCATTTTTAACTCCATCTGAACATTGTAACATCTATTTTTAAGCTTTAGAATGGGATCTGTCTCATCACAGAAACTTCTAGTGTGTTCAACAAAAAAGAAAAAAAGTGGTGAAAAGAGAAGGTAACCCGATTTTATTTCTCTCTTGGTGACAAAGTGCTGGAATCTATGATTATTTGAGGATTCTAAATATAGAGCACTGATGACCCAAAAGCTCTTCTCAAATTGCACTTTTTTCTAATAGCTTCAGAAAAAATATTCCCAGAAGTGTCAACTCTTAGTGTCAATTTAGGTAGTTTATGCAATTTACAGTAGCTTATTGCATTTTATCACATTGACTTTATCTCACAAGAGTCTATTCATATCCAGTCAGCTTTGGTCATGATAAAAATCATGCAATTACTTGTTTAGTCTCTTTGCTAATATAGAAATAAGCAATTTAATGCTTTGGTTAAGTCACTGAAACAGACATCATCAGGTCTCTGTTAATTCTGACTAAGATGCATGACTCAACAATACTTTGACATGTACTTCCTTCTATGACTTAGGAATTTTCCTGATTGCTGAATTGATGCTGATGAATTTTAATACATGATTATTAAATTCTCCTAAGGCTTTTAAATAATATTCTTCGATATATTCATCTTGATTAGTTCTCTATTGTTCTTTTTTTTTCTGCAACGACAAATTTCGCTCATTTAATTTTTTTTATTGAGGTAACATTGGTTTATAACATTATGTAAATTTCAGTAGTGCATCATTATATTTTGATGTCTGTGTAGATTACATCATGTTTACCACCCAAAGACGAATTACAATCCATCACCATACACATGTGCCCAGTCACCCCTTTTGCCCACATGCCTCCCCCCTTTCCCTCTGGTAACCACCAATCTAATCTCTTTATCTAAATTTTTGTTGTTGTTGTTGTTGTTATCTTCTATTTATGAGTGAGATCATATGGTATTTGACTTTCTCCCTCTGACTTATTTCGCTTAGCATAATACCCTCAAGGTCCACCCATGTTGTCACAAATGGCAAGATTTCATCCTTTTTTATGGCTAAATAGCATTCCATTGTGTATGTGTACCACATCCTCTTTATCCATTTGTCCTTTGATGGCCGCTTAGGTTATTTCCAAGCCTTGGCTATTGTGAATAATACTCCAGTGAACATGGGGGTGCATATATCTTTATGCATTTGTGTTTTCACGTTCTTTGGACAAATATCGAGCAGTGGAATAGCTGGATCCTATCGTAGTTCTATTCTTAACATTTTGAGGACTCTCCATACTGTTTTCCATAGTGGTTGCACCAGCCTGCATTCCCGTCAGCAGAGTATGAGAGTTCCCTTTTTGCCATATCCTCTCCAACACTTGTTGTTTCTTGTCATGTTAATCACAGCCATTCTGACAAGCGTGAGGTGATAGCTCATTGTAGTTTTGATTTGCATTTCCCTAATAATTAATGATGTTGAACATCTTTTCATGTGCCTGTTGGCCATCTGTATATCTTCTTTGGAAAAATGTCTGTTCAGATCTTTTGCCCATTTTTAAATTGAGTTCTTTGATTTTCAGTTGTTGAGGTGCCTGTGTTTTTTATACATTTTGGATATTAACCCCTTGTCAGATATATGCTTTGCAAATATCTTCTCCCAATTGTTAGGTTGTCTTTTTATTTTGTTGATGGTTTCCTTTGCTGTGCAGAAGCTTTTTAGTTTGATGTAGCCCTATTTGTTTTTATTTTCTATTGTTTCCCTTGCCCAGTCAGTCATGGTATTTGAAAATATGCCAAGACTGATGTCAAAGAACATATTGCCTTTGCTTTCTTCTAGAAGTGTTATGGTTTCAGGACTTACATTCAAGCCTTTAATCCATTTTGAGTTAATTTTTGTGTATGGTGTAAGATAGTGGTCCACTTTCATCCTTTTGCATGGGGCTGTCTAGTTTTCCCAACACCATTTATTGAAGACATTTTCCTTTCTCCATCGTATGTTCTTGGCTCCGTTGTTGAAAATTAGTTGTCCATAGATGTGTGGGTTTATTTCTGGGCTCTCAATTCTGTTCCTTTGATCTGTGTGTCTCTTTTTGTGCCAGTACCATGTTGTTTTGGTTACTATAGCTTTGTAGTACATTTTGAAATCAGGGAATGTGATACCTCCAGCTTTGCTCTTTTTTCTGAGGATTCCTTTAGTTATTTAGGTCTTTTATTGTTCCATATAAACGTTAGGATTCTTTGTTCTGTTTCTGTGAAAAATGTTGTTGGAACTTTGATAGGGATTGCATTGAATCGGTAGATTTCTTTAGGAAGTATGGACTTTTTAACTATGCTAATTCTGTTAATCCTAGGGTACAGAATATCTTTCCATTTTTTTCTGTCTTCTCCAGTCTCTCAATAATGTCTTACAGTTTTCAGTGTACAGGTATTTCACCTCTTTGGTTAAATTTATTCCTAGGTATTTGATTCTTTTTGTGGCAATTGTAAATGGGATTGTATTTTTAATTTCTCTTTCTGCTACTTCATTGTTAGTGTATAGAAATGCAACTGATGTTGTATGATGATTTTGTATCCTGCAACTTTACTGTATTCGTTTATCGTTTATAAAAGTTTTTTGGTGGATTCTTTAGAGTTTTCTATATATAAAATCATATCATCTGCAATAGTGACAGTTTCACTCCTTACTTTTCAATTTTGATGCCTTTTATTTCTTTTTCTTGCCTGATTGCCCCGGCTAGGACTTCCAATAATATGTTAATTAAGAGTGGTGAAAGTTGGGGCTGGCCCTGTGGTCAAGTGGTTAAGTTCGTGTGCTCTGCTTCGGCGGCCCAGGGTTTCACTGGTTCAGATCCTGGGTGTGGACATGGCACCGCTCATCAAGCCACGCTGAGGCAGCATCCTATATGCTAGAACTAGAAGGACCCACAACTAAAATATACAACTATGTATCAGGGTGCTTTGGGGAGAAAAAGGAAAAATAAAATCTTTAAGAGTGGTGAAAGTGAGCATCCTTGTCTGGTTCTTATTCTTAGAGGGATAACTTTCAGTTTTTCTCCATTGAGAATGATATCAGCTGTGGGTTTATCATATATGGCCTTTATTATGTTGAGGTACCTTCCTTATATGTTCATTTTATTCAGAGTTTTTACCATAAATGGATGCTGTATCTTGTCAAATGCTTTCTCTTCATCTATTGAGATGATTGTGTGATATTTATTCTTCATTTTGTTAATGTGGTGTGTCATGTTGATTGATTTGTGGATGTTGAACCATCCCTGCATCCCTGGAATGAATCCCACTTGATCGTGATGTATGATCTTTTTAATGTATCATTGTATTCAATTTGTGAGTATTTTGTTGAGGATTTTTGCATTGATGTTCATCAGTGATATTGGCCTTTAATTTTCATTCTTTGTGTCATCCTTGTCTGATTTTGATATCAGGGTAATGTTGGCCCCATAGAATGAGTTCAGAAACATTTCATCTTCAATTTTTTGGAATAGTTTGAGAAGGATAAGTATTAAATCTTCCTTGAATGTCTGGTACAATTCTCCAGAGAAGCCATCTGGTCCTGGACTTTTGTTTTTTGGGAGGTTTTTGAGCACTGTTTCAATCTCTTTCCTTGTGATTGGTCTATTCAGATTCTCTATTTCTTCTGGATTCAGTTTCAGAAGGTTGTATGAGTGTAAGAATTTGTCTATTTCTTCTAGATTATCCAATTTGATGGCGTATAGCTTTTCACAGTATTCTATTATCTTTTGTATTTATGAGGTGTCCATCGTTTCTGATTTTATTCATTTGAGCCTTCTCTCTTTCTTTCTTGGTGAGTGTAGCTAAAGCTTTACCAATTTTGTTTATCTTTTCAAAGAAACAGCTCTTAGTTTCACTGATTTTTCTATTTTTTTTTAATCTCAATTTCTTTTATTTCTGCTCTGATTTTTATTATTTCCTTCCTTCTACTGATTTTGGGCTTTGTTTGTTCTTCTTTTTCCAGTTCCTGTAGGTGCACTGTTACACTATCAATCTGAGATTCTTCTTGTTTGTTGAGGTAGCCCTGTATTGCTATAAACTTCCCTCTTAGAGCTGCTTTTCCTGCATCCCATAAATTTTGGAATGTCATACTTTCATTTTTATTTGTCCCTAGGTATTTTTTTATTTCTCCTTTGATTTCTTCATTAACCCAGTAGTTGCTCAGTATCATTTGGTTTAATCTGCACATATTTGTGGCTTCCAATTTTTTTTTTCCTGTAGTTTATTTCTACTATTATCCTGTAGACTTCCTTGTGGTCAGCAAAGATGCTTGGTATTATTTCAATCTTCTTAAATTTATTGAGACTTCTTTTATGGCCTAATATGTAAACTATCCTGGAGAATGTTCCATGTGCATTTGAAAAGAATGTGTGTTCTACTGTTCTTGGATGGAATGTTCTGTATATACCTACTAAGTCCATCTGGTCTAATGTGTCATTTAAGGCTAGTGTTTCCTTATTAATCTTCTGTTTACATGATCTATCCACTGGTGTGAGTGGAATGTTAAAGACCCCTACCATTATTGTGTTACTGTCTATCTCTCCTTTTATGTTTGTTAATAATTGCTTTATATATTTAAATGCTCCTATGTTGGGTGCATAGATATTTACAAGTGTTAGATCCTCTTGATGGATTGTTCTCTTTATCGTTATGTAGTGCCCTTCTTCTCTCTTATTACGGTTTTTGTTTTAAAGTCCATTTTGCCTGATATATGTATTGCTACTCCAGCTTTCTTTTCACTGCTGCTTGCATGGAGTATCTTTTTCCATCCCTTCACTTTCTGTTTGTGTCTCTAGGTCTGAAGTATGTCTCTTATGCAACATATATATGGGTCATGTATTATTTTATCTAATCAGACACATTATGTCTTTTGATTGGAGCATTTAGTTCTTTGACATTTAAAGTAGTTATTGATGAGTATGTAGTTATTGCCATTTTGTTACTTTTTTCTGAGTGTTTTAGCAGTTCTCTATTCCTGTCTTCTCTTGCTTCTATTCCTTTCTTCTCCCTTGTGGTTTCATGGCTCTCTTTAGTATTATGTTTGGGTTCCTTTATCCTATTTTTTTGAGAATTTATTATAGGTTTCTTGTTTGTGATTACTATGACAATCATACATAATAACCTACATTTATAGCAATCTATATTAAGTTGATGGTCTCTTAAGTTTGACCTCTTGTTAAAAGCTCTAATCTTTTACTCCATTCCTCCCACATTTTATGTTTTTGATATCATATTTAATCTCTTGTGTGTGTGTGTATCCATTACCCTCTTATCAAGGAAATAGATAATTTTAGTACTTTTGACCTTCATGTTAGCATTATACAGTGTTGATTTGCTACCTTTCCTGTATATTTGCCTTTACCAGTGATTTTATTTTTTTATTGTTTTTGATAATTTTCTTATTCTTATTTGTGGTCTTTTCTTTTCTGCTTAAATAAGTCCCTTTAGCATTTCTTACAAGGCTGATTTCTTGGTGATAAATTCCTTTAGATTTTGCTTGTCTGTAAAACTCTTTATCTCTCCTTCCATTATGAATGATAACCTTGCCAAGTACAGTATTCTTGGCTGTAGGTTTTTTTCTTTCAGCACTTTAAGTATATCATGCCACTCCCTTCTAACCTATAAGGTTTCTGTTGAAAAGTCAACTGATAGTCTTATGGGGTTTCTTTTATACATAACTTGTTGTCTTTCTCTTGCAGCTTTTAAGATTCTCTCTCTTTAATTCTCGACATTCTAATTATAATGTGTCTTGGTGTGGGCCTCTTTGGGTTCATCTCCTTTGGTGCTCTCTGTGCTTCCTGTACCTGGATGTCAGTTTCCTTCCTTAGGTTAGGAAAGTTTTCAGCTATTATTTCTTTGAATAGATTCTCTTCCCCTTTGTCTTTCTCTTCTCCTTCTGCGACAACTATAATATTATGTTAGTGAGCTTGATGTTGTCCCAGAGGGCCTTAGACTGTCCTCATTCTTTTTAATTCTTTTTTCTGTTCAACTTGGGTGATTTCCCCTAGTCTTTCCTCTAGCTTGCTGATCCATTCTTTTATTTTGCTTTTGTTTTGTTTTTTGAGGAAGATTAGCTCTGAGCTAACTGTTGCCAATCCTCCTCTTTTTGCTGAGGAAGACTGGCCCTGAGCTAACATCCATGCCCATCTTCCTCTACTTTATATGTGGGACGCCTACCACAGCATGGCTTGCCGAGCGGTGCAATGTCTGCAGCCGGGATCTGAACCACTGAACCCCAGGCCAGTGAAGCAGAATGTGCACACTTAACTGCTGCATCACCAGGCTGGCCCCCTGATCCATTCTTATGTATCATCTACTCTGCTATTGATTCCCTCTAGTGAATTTTTCATTTCCATTATTTTATTCTTCATTTCTTACTGGTTCTTTATTATATTTTCCACTTCTTTGTTGAAGTTCTCCCTGAATTTATCCATGCTTCTCTCAAGATCAGTGAGCATCCTTATGACTATTAGTTTGTACTTTATATCAGGTAGATTGTTTATCTCTGTTTCATTTACATCTTTTTCTGAGGATTTATCCTGTTCCCTTATTTGGAAAATATTTCCTTTGTCTCATTATTTTGCCTCTTTCTCTGTGTTTGTATCTATATATTAGGTACATCAGCTACATCTCTTGATCTTGGAGAAGTAGCCTTATGTGAGAGATGCCATATGAGACCCAGCAGTATGCTTCCCTCTTGTCACCCGTTCCAAATATTCCAGGAGTGTCCCCTGTGTGGGTTACATGTGTCCTTCTGTTGTGGCAGGGTTCCTCTTGCTGCAGGTGCCCAAGGAATCTAGACTGTCTCCCTGGCCAGCAAGTTGTAATACTCAGCTGTGTGTGCCTGCTATGGTCCCTTCACTCACTCTATCAGGCTTGGGGAGCCCCAGGACAGTTGTCTTCAAAGTCTAATAGCACATTCCTGCTGCAGTTTTTCTGTTAAGTGAATAAGCCCCCAGTATGGCTGACTCCCAGGCTCAGGGTCTCACAGGTGCTATAGGCCTCTGGCCTGCAAGGATATTGTCAGCTCTTTCAGTAGTGAAGCTGGATGGGGCTTGCCCCAGGTGTGTCAGCACACAATTGTTTCAGGCATTGGAAGGTGGGGCCGATCCCCTCTGTGGCCATTTGAGAAGCACAAGTCTTCCGCAGCTGACAAGCCCCACTGCCTGCTGGCCCACACACCCTGTCACCACAGGCCTGCCTTGTGTGCACACCCCACCCCACTGAAGCAGTTCCACTCTCCCTGCTGCAGAGGCCCCACACACTCCACCAATGTAGGCCCACCCCTTGTGTACACACTGCCCTACAGAGGTGGACCCATTCACCCAGCTGTGGAGATCCCACATACCCCACCTATGCAGGGCCCGCAAGTTGCTCAAGGGCTTGCTGTTGGGTGGGGCCAGTCCCTAGGGTGGGCTTCCTGCCCTAGGAAGGTTGAGCTGGATTAAATTGGTACTCTAGTGAGTGGGGCAGACCCCTGGGCTAACAGGCCAGGGGAAGAAGTCCAATGGCGTCTGCCAGCATCTGTGTCAGCATGCCTGTACTAGGTCACAGTAATGGCTGCCACCAATATCTCAGTCCCTGGGGAGGGGGTCCCAGCCGTCTTCTGCCTTGTTGAGATGTGCCCAGAGCCTATCAAGTGAGTCTCTTTTCATCAAAGGACAGTGCACGTTTCTTTCTGGTCCTTTTAGGTTGCTTTCCAAATCAGGTGAATTTATGTGTGGACCTTTTAAGAGAAGGCTTTTCTTTCTTTTATGTTCAATAGATTTTCTGGGGCTATTCCCCGTTGTTGTTAATAGCCAGCAAAGCTAGATCTTATGACACTCATCATGGGTGTGCTGAGTACAAAGGCTGCTTATTGTGGTAAAGCTCTTCTGCCCAGATCCCCACTCCTCCATGGAAAGCTTCGTACCTTAGGATTGCTCCCAGCCATGAAGCACCACAGCTAGAATGTGGCTTTTTACTCTCCAGAAAGGAATTCCTGTCTCTTCTACCGTAGTCAGCACTGTCCCTTGTTGTGGAGGTTCTTTATCTAGTTTCTGGTTCTCTCTCAGGGTAACTGTTCCAAGTGTAGTTGTGAATTTGTTGTGTCCGTGAGTTCTGAGTCCTCCCATGCCACTATCTTTCCAGCCTCATTTAATATTTTGACTTACTTACAATCTGTCTGTTTAAATAAATTTCAAGTGTACATTATTACATTTCAGTTTCTGTATAGACTGAATTGTGTTCACCACCAATAGTATAGTTTTCATCTGTCATCACGCATGTGGTGCACTATTGTTCTTGAAACTTATAATGGCTCCCCATTTGCCCTTTTTCTTGTTTGGGATATTGAGAAACTGTAGAGCTTATTGGCTAAGCGAGAGTCTATACATGTATAATTTTCAAATTAGCATGATCAACATGAAATGTAAAGTGTACTTGGGAAGTATATTTCTAATCTCCCCTTTCCTTCCTCTCCTTCTTATGGATGACCTTGAATCATGCTTCACGAGAGATAGAAGCAAACAAGCACTCTCTCATCTTCCTTCCACTGCATCTCTGCAGCCTTTTGAATCAGGACCCACCCTCTGTCTTTCATCCTGCTACCATGGGAAGAAATGTCCCTGTTCCTAGCTAAGGCCAACCCTTCCCTTGTGTTCTGGATCTCAGCCCCTTTCACCTTCTCAAGGACTTTCCTCCTACAAATAGACCCTTTTTCTCCTGAATTGTTGATTTTCCTCTCTGTAGGGAGTTGTTTTCATCAATCAAAAAACCTGCTCTTGACCTGCCATCCCTGTCTAGCTGCTGCCCCATACAACTGCTCCCCCACAGCAAAACTCAAGTGAGTGGCTTTCCCCACTACATCGCCTATTTCCTTCCCTCAATCCATTTCAATTAGACCTTTGTCATCCCCACTACATCTGAAACTTCTCCTAAAAGATTCATCAGTGTCCTCCGTGTCACCAAATGCAGTGGTCATATTTTCCCTTCATTTTACCAAGCATCTCAGGGGCATTTCTCCCATATTACCACTCTCTCCTTGAAACTCTCTCTTCTTGTCTTCCATGATACTCCACTTCCCCGATTTTCTCCTTATATCACTGCCTATAATCTATAGGCTGGTAACTCTCACAGGTATAGTTCCAGATCTAACCTTCCCCAGGATCCCAACCTGTATATCGAAATACAGTTTGGCATCTCCACTTGGATGTCTAATGAGCATCTCATGCCTAACTGTTTATTACAATCACCTTTCCATATAAGTAAATATTCATTTAAAATTCTTCTACTGTTCCCTCTGCCTGATACTCTCTTCTCTCATCCTTTCCCTTTATTTTTCTCCCTTTCTCCTAAACCAGCCCCCAGTAGATTACGTCCCTTGGTGATTCTATAGCACCTAGTAGTTTTGCTTTGTAGTAATTAGCACATTTATAATCAATTAGTAAAATGTATGATTATCTTTAACGTCATTCTTGCCGCTTTAGCCTCTAAGGTCCTCGAGGTCAGAGATTTTGTGTTTTTCGCTGTATCCTCAGGGCTCAATACAGTGTCTTGTACATATTAGGAGCTCAACAAACATGTTTATTTCTTATCTTTGTATATCTAGGTTGTTTCCTCTTTTTCACTATTATAAGCAATTCCACAATGAACATTCACTCAGCTAAATCTTTGTCCCATCTTTAATCACATGCTTAGAAAAGTCCCTAGAAATAGAATCACTAGTTTTACAGTGAGATGCACATTTTCAAGGCTTTTGCTGTAGTGTGATAGGCTGCAAAATGGCCTCCATTAACTTCTCCCCTCCCTGTGCAAGCAAGCCACTCATCCATCAAAAGGTGACGTCTCCTTCCCTTATCCTTGAACAATTTGCTTTAACCTTTAGAATGTGGTGAAAGTAGGATCGCCAGAAAAAATATAGGATGCCTAATAAAATTAGAATGTCAAACAGAAAAATGGGACACACTTATACTAAAAAATTATTTGTTATTTATCTGACATTCAAATTTAATTGAGTATCCTGTATTTTTATTTGCTAAATCTGGCAACGCTAGATACGATGACTCTGTTCCAGTTCCAGGCCTAGCCTTTAAGAAACCTGGCAGTTTCTGCTTTTGCTCTCTCGAAGCCAGCTAACATGCAGTAAGGAACTTGGGCTAGATTCTTGAATGAAGACAGGTCACCTAGGGAAGCCCAGGAGGATGAGAAGTCATTCTGAATGTTCCAGCGCCAGCTGGGCTCCTATTCCTGGGAGTAGAGTGTCTGACAACATACGTCCAGGAAGACTTCAGAATTGCTGTAGACCAGTTCTCCTTCTCGTTGAATGGGAGTGTCCATTGTGGTTTTCCTGTCCCTTTCTCACCATTGTATACCCGGTAGAGGGGAAACAGTCAGGGGAAGTTGGGGAAGGGCAGAAAAAAGTTCACAACTCTCCAGGTCCAGAGGAGCTGCATCCACATCTGGATATGATGCAGATCATGAAATATTGAGCTTTGAACCTGATGCCTTCATGGATGAGACTTTGAGGTATCTTGGGAGGTAGTGAGTTATTTTTGCATGTGGGAGGAATATAAATAATTTGTGACCAGAGGGCAGACTGTGGTGGATTAAATATGGCCAAAAATTCTTTGCCACTTCTCTGATCAGGAGGTGAAATCTGTTTCCTCTCCCACAGGGACTCTGGGATCCCCTTGGGACCTGCTGGGATAGAATGTGGTGGATGTGAAGCTGTGTGATTTTCAGGAAATAGCATTCTGGAAAATTGGCTCTTTGAAAAAAATTTTTAAAGCCCTGATTTATAGCATTTGCCATTTTCTGTGGTGTAAATGCTACCACCCACCATGGCTGATTTCAAGCTATCAATGTGATATCACTGAACATGGAGTTGGGAAGAGATATGCATTGTCGGCTCGCGTGAACCTGTACAAATGGGCTCCTGCACACCACTGTTTCCAGACTTACTCCTTCAGAGTTCTGTCAGCTTCCATTTTTGGTTTCTTGGAATCCAGCTGACATGAAGAATACTTGGGCTAGGTTTCTGAATGATGAAAGGCCAAATGGAAAGAAAGCTCACGTGGAGAAGAAAGTGAACCTTAGACATTTCATCCCTGACTGAGTTTGCAGTTGAGGGCATCTGCATGAGTGGCCCAAGCCAACAACACATGGAGCGTAAGACCGCTGGGCCAACAGAAACGTGTGAAATACTACATTGTTGTGGATTTAAGTCACTACATTTTGAAATCATTTATTAGTCAGTGATAGGTAACTGAACACATATATTGCCAAGTTGTCATAAAAAAAGTTGTTTCAAGTTTTACTCCCATTAGCAATGTATGCGAGTGACTTATTCTTTGCACATTAACCCACACTATGCATTATCATCACCAGGTTGATAAGTTAAAAAAAAATACGTTGCAGTTTAATTTGCATTCTTTAAAAACGACCTTGAACATTTTTTTCATATGCTTATTGGCTATAAATTGACTATGCCCTCTGCCCATTTTTCTATTACTTTGTAAGGGTTCTTTACATTTTAATAATAGTAATAGCAAATGGGGAATATTTTGCAATGTTTTTGGTTACATTGTTTGAATGTATGCTTTTTGCAGTAAAAGGTTTAAATTATTTATATAAAAAATGGTTTCTGACTAGGCAATTTTCTGAGTGTTTCTTATAACAAAATCATATCTAGTTTTTGGCTTATTTGTTTGTTTGTTTTTAGTATTCCTTAAATTATTCTGATATTTTCCCTGGATTTTCTTACTAGCGATTTTCTTCAAATGAAATCTTCAGCTGAAACCCACAACAAAATTCACTCCCTCCATTCTCCTCACCGTTCCAATTTGAACAACACTGGCCTAGACCACTGCAGTAGGTTAATTCTTCAGCCATCCTTGTGTTAATCCCTATGGAAAGTCTTTGGATAAATAGTGCAGTTATATTTCATACTAATTAAATTTCACAAATGTGAAACGGCATTACATAAAACTCTTATTAGTTTGCACAGATTTCTAATAATGTGAATTCTTCCAAAGCTAAAAAGTACTTAACTTAGCTTGGATTCTGGAACAAAAAAAGGAGCATTGATGGAAAACTAGTGAAATCCAATAAAATCTTGAGCTCAGTTAATAGTACCCATGTTGGTTTCTTAGTTTTGACAAATGTACCAGGGTCATATTAGATGTTAACAATAGGAGAAACTGGGTGAAGGGTATATGGAAACTCTCTATACCATCTTTGCAAAACTTTTCTGTAGATCTAAAATTATTTCTAAATAAAAATTTTATTGTTTAAAAAAAGCATTTAAAAATTTTCTCTAAGAAATATTCTCCAGGGGACAGCCCGGTGGTGCAGTGGTTGAGTTTGCACGTTCTGCTTCAGTGGCCTGGGGTTCGCCGGTTCAAATCCTGGGTGTGGACATACACACTACTTGTCAAGCCATGCTGTGGCAGGCGTCCCACATGTAAAATAGAGGAAGATGGGCACAGATATTAGCTCAGGGCCAGGCTTCCTCAGCAAACAGAGGAGGATTCGCAGCAGATGTTAGCTCAGGGCTAATCTTCCTCAAATAAATAAATTAATTAAATTAAATAAAAAATAAATACTCTATAATGTTATACGCTTATGTATTCTGAGAATGCTATTCTTTATATTACAGTCACACACTGTATGAAGTTTTGGTCAAAGACGAACTGCATAGACAATGGTGGTCCCACAAAAGATCAGTACCACATAGCCTAGGTGTGTAGTAGACTATACCATCTAGATTTGTGCAAGCACACTCTGTGATGTTCACACAGTGACGAAATTGCCTAACGATGCCTTTCTCAGAATGTATCCCTGACGTTAATTGCCACATGACTATATATTGATTCCCGTGCAGGAATAATCTGTCCAAAATTATGCAAGTTTTGAATATGTGAGTTTATAGGATCTTATCCCATGAATATAATTCACTGCCATGTGAAATACATACTTACATCCCATTTCAAAAGCTGAAATAGGAAAAATTGAAGATTCAAGCCTGAATCATAAACCAGAAGAAATCCCTCCTCCTTGTAAAAACCAAAACAAAACTAAAACTCTCTTTTCCAGTTTCTGACTTCAGAATTGTGGCACTGAAGCCTTATCACTCCGTATGATCTTTGAATAAATATGTGATTAAAGGCCTGGCTTTCAGAGTGGAATCTGGAAACCAGGTCCCCAGGTAGGGCTTTGTCTAACTCCATGAGGCGGAAATGTAAGCACATGAATCCAAATCTTGCAGGCACAATCGTAAATCTTTATTAGAAATTTGGCTTCTGCCCGTGCACTTGGTAGGACTCCCGTCCCTTTGTTGTGTTCTCTTCCGTCACAGAGAGTGTCTTGGGAGTGGGGGGATGTTAGCTTGTCATCATTTCACATTCCTCTGTAGGTTTCTTTGCAGATAAAATTTATTTTTATAGGCTTCACAGTTGTAAAAGAAATTCCAATAATTTAAATTCTAGATGTTTCAGGACTTACAGTCCTACTGTTCTTCTCTCTATTTGGAGTATGTGTCTTGAAATCCTATGATATACTCCCCTGTGCCTCGTTTCTTATAATATATATAATATACGTATAATGTGCCTCTCTCTGATATTGAGCTGAGTTTGGATAAACAGTGCAGTTATATTTCACACTAATTTAAATTAGCAAATTTGAAACTGAACAAATTTGAAACTGAGAAATATTATTATAATTTCACACGTTGAAATACTGTGAATTCCCCACAATAAAAATTATTTATTGTGCGTTAAAGAGTAAGTTTGATATGAGGAACGCATTGCGGTGGCCTAGGTTTATGAGCACTGAGACTGTTATTTCTTGCATTGCATTTATTCTTGAGAGAAAAATCTGTCTGTATGTCTTGGGCGTGTTTTGAGTTATGTGAGGTTTCCAGGAGCCATTCTTAGCATGGCTCTCCAGTGGCGTGGATGATCCCACTCCCTTCCTGTGAATCTGTTTTATTACTGCTCCTGATGTTCTTGCTAGTGATAAAAGTGATTGATCGCTTACTGCTGTGCCAGGCACTGTGTTAAGTACCTGTGTACACAACACTGTGTATTACTCCGTTATCTATGAAGCAGATATTATTATTATCATTTCCATTTTGCAAATGAAAAATCTCATGCTTGGCAAATTTAAAGAACAGGTGACCAAAGGAATATCTTTGGATTAAGGGCTGGAATGAAGATTTCTTTCTCTGTCCGTTCCAAGACTTTTGCTAACCTGTTGATAAACTATTTACCACATTTCCCTCTGTCATTTCAGCCCTGTGGAAAGGTGAGCAGGTCTTTGGTTCTGTGATCACGGTCTTTCATTTTGAAGTTTTGATCTGCTTCTTGTTTCCAAGGTCACTCATCTGCCTTTTAGGGAGGGAGCCCCACTCCACCGAGGTGGTGGTGGGACAAATAGAGGGAGTCACTTTACCTCTGGAATTGCTCACGACTGGAGAAGCTGCTTAACCTTTTCTTTTTAAATCATTTGTTTTTTAGTTCATAATAGTTTACATCATTGTGAAATTTCAGTTATACATGATTTCTTTTTTCTTTTATTTTGAGGAAAATTAGCCCTGAGCTAACATCCGCTGTCAATCCTCCTCTTTTTGCTGAGGAAGACTGGTCCTGAGCTAACATCCATGCCCATCTTCCTCTATATTATACGTTGGGTGCCTACCACAGCATGGCTTGCCAAGTGGTGCCATGTCTGCACCTGGGATCCAAACCGGTGAACCCCAGGGTGCTGAAGTGGAACGTGCACACTTAACTGCCGTACCACTGGGCCAGCCCAGTACATTATTTCTTACTCTTTTTTTTTTTTTTGAGGAAGATTAGCCCTGAGCTAACTGCTGCCAATCCTCCTCTTTTTGCTGAGGAAGACTGGCCCTGAGCTAACATCCGTGCCCATCTTCCTTTACTTTTATATGTGGGACACCTACCACAGCATGGCTTGCCAAGGGGTGCCATGTCCGAACCCGGGATCCGAACCAGTGAACCCCGGGCTGCCAAAGCAGAACATGCAAACTTAATCGCTGTACCACCAGGCCAGCCCCCAGTACATCATGCCTTATCTGTCACCATGTAAGTGCTCCCTTTATCCCCTGTGACTACCCCCAACCCCCTTCCCCTGGTAACCACTGAACTGTTTTCTTTGTCCGTGTGTTTGTTTATATTCCACATATGAATGAAATCATCTGGTGTTTGTCTTTCTCAGTCTGGCTTATTTCACTTAGCATAATTCCCTTGAGATCCATCAACGTTGTTGCAAATGGGATGATTTTCTCTCTTTTTATGACTGAGTAGTATTCCATTGTATATAAATACCACATCTTCTGTATCCAATCATTAGTCGATGGGCCCTTGGATTGTTTCCATGTCTTGGCTATTGTGAATAGTGCTGCAATGAACACAGGGGTGCATATGTTACTTTGGATTGTTGATTTCAAATTGTTTAAGTAGATACCCAGTAGTGGGATAGCTGGGTCGTATGGTAGTTCTAGTTTTAGTTTTTTGAGGAATCTCCAAACTGTTTTCCACAGTGGCTGCAACAGTTTGCAGACCCACCAGCAGTGTATGAGAGTTCCCTTCTCTCCACACCTTCTCCAGCATTTGTTATTTTTAGTCTTAGTGATTACAGCCATTTTAACAGGCATAAGGTGGTAACTTAGTGTAGTTTTGATTTGCATTTCCCTGATGATTAGTGATGTTGAACATCTCATTTGTTTATTGGCCATCTGTATATCTTCTTTGGAAAAATGTCTGTTCATATCCTCTGCCCATTTTTTGATCATGCTGTTTGTTTTCTTGTTGTTCAGTTGCATGAGTTCCTTATACATTATGGAGATTAACCCCTTATCAGATATATGACTTGCAAATATTTTCTCCTGATTGGTGGGTTGTCTTTTTGTAATAATTCTAGTTTCTTTTGCCTGCAGAAGCTCTTTAGTCTGATGAACTCCCACTTGTTTCTTTTTTCTTTTATTTCCCTTGCCTGAGAAGACATGGTATTCGAAAAGATCCTTTTAAGTTCCATGTCAAAGAGTGCACTACCTAAATTATCTTCCATGACTTTTATGATTTCAGGATTATCTTCAAGTCTTTGATCTATTTTGAATTTATTTTTGTGTATGGCATGAGATAATGGTCTATCTTCATTCTTTTGCATGTGGCTGTCCAGTTTTCCCAACACCATTTATTGAAGAGACTGTCTTTTCTCCATTGTATTTTCTTGGCACCTTTGTCGAAGATTAGCTGTCCATATATGTGCAGTTTCATTTCTGGGCTTTCAGTTCTGTTCCATTGATCTGTGTGTCTGTTTTTGTACCAGTACTGTACTGTTTTGATCACTATGGCTTTGTAGTACATTTTGAAGTCAGGGATTGTGATGCCTCCAGCTTTGTGTTTTTTCCTCAGTATTGCTTTAGCAATTCAGGGTCTTTGGTTGGCCTATATGAATTTTAGGATTCTTTGTTTTATTTCCGTGAAGAATGTCATTGAGATTCTGATTGGGATTGCGTTGAATCTGTAGATTGCTTTGGGTAGTGTGGACATTTTAACTCTGTTTATTCTAATCCGTGTGCATGGAATCTCTTTCTGCCTCTTTATGTCATTATCTATTTCTTTCAATAATGCCTTATAGTTTTCGTTGTATAAGTCCTTCATGTCCTTAGTTAAATTTATTCCTAGGTATTTTATTCTTTTTGTTGTGATTATACATGGAATTGTATTCTTGAGTTTGCTTTCTGTAAATTCATTATTAGAGTACAGAAATGCAACTTATTTTTGTAAGTTGATTTTGCACCTCACAATTTTACTGTAGTTAATTATTTCTAATAGTTTTTCAATGTATTCTTTAGGGTTTTCTATATATAAGATCATGTCATCTGCAAACAGCGAGAGTTTCACTTCTTCATTCCCTATTTGGATTCCTTTTATTTCTTTCTCTTGCCTAATTGCTCTGGCCAAAACCTTCAGTACGATGTTGAATAAGAGTGGTGATAGTGGGCATCCTTGTCTTGTTCCTGTTCTCAGAGGGATGGTGTTCAGTTTTTCCCCATTGAGTATGATGTTGACTGTGTGTTTGTCATATATGGCCTTTACTATGTTGAGGTAATTTCCCTCTATCCTCATTTTAAGAGTTTTTTTAATCATAAATGGCAGTTGGATCTTGTCAAAATCTTTCTCTGCATCTATTTAGATGATCATGTGGATTTTATTCCTCAATTTGTTGATGTGGTGTATCACACTGACTGATTTGTGGATGTTGAACCAACCCTATGTCCCTGGTATAAATCCCACTTGATCATGATGTATGATCTTTTTGATACGTTGCTATATTCGGGTTGCCAGTATTCTGTTGAGGATTTTTGCATCTATGTTCATCAGCGATATTGGCCTGTAGTTTTCCTTTTTTGTGTTGTCCTTGTCAGGTTTTGGTATCAGAGTGATGTTGGCCTTGTAGAATGTGTTAGGAGCGTTCCATATTCCCTAATTTTTTGGAATAGCTTGAGAAGGATAGGTATTAAATCCTCTCTGAAAGTTTGGTAGAATCCCCCAGGGAAGCTGTCTGGTCTGGGGCTTTTGTTCTTTGGGATGCTTTTGATTACTGTTTCAATCTCTTTACTTGTGATTGGTCCATTCAGATTTTCTACTTCTTCTTGATTCAGCTTTGGGAGGTTGTAAGAGTCTAAGAATTTACTCATTTCCTCTAGATTGTCCATTTTGTTGGCATATAGTTTTTCATAGTATTCTCTTATAATTCACTGTATTTCTGTGGTATCTGTTATTATTTCTCCTCTTTCATTTCTAATTTCATTTATCTGAGATTTCTCTCTTTTTTTCTTTGTAAGTTAGGCTAGGGTTTTGTCAATTTTATTTATCTTCTCAAAGAACCAGCTCTTTGTTTCATTGATCCTTTCTATTGCCTGTTCTGTTTCAATAACACTTATTTATGCTCTGATTTTTATTATTTCTCTCCTTCTGCTGACTTTGAGTTTTGTTTGTTCTTCTTCTTCTAATTCAGTTAGGTGTAGTTTGACATTGTTTATTTGGGATTTTTCTTGTTTGTTAAGGTGAGCCTGTATTGTGATGAATTTCCCTCTTAATATGGCTTTTGCGGCATCCCATGTGAGTTGGTATAGTATATTTTCATTTTCACTTGTCTCCAGGTATTTTTTTATTTCTCCTTTAATTTCTTCAATGATCCATTGCTTGTTCAATAACATGTTGTTTAGTCTCCACATCTTTGTCTTTTTCTCAGCTTTTTTCTTGTAATTAATTTCTAGCTTTATAACATTGTGATTAGAAAAGATGTTTGTTATTATTTCAATCTTATTAAATTTATTGAGGCTTGCCTTGTTTCCCAACATATGTTCTATCCTTGAGCAGGTTCCACGTACACTTGAGAAGAATATATATTCTGCTGTTTTGGGATGGAGTGTTCTATATATGTCTATTAAGTCTAACTTGTCTAGATTTTCATTTAATTCCACTGTTTCCTTGTTGATTTTCTGTTTGCATGATCTATCCATTGATGTGAGTGGAGTGTTGAGGTCCCCTACTATTATTTTCTTATTATTAATATCTTCTTTTAGGTTTGTTAATAGTTGCTTTATGTACTTTGGTGTTCCTGTGTTGGATGCATAGATGTTTACAAGTGTTATTTCTTCTTGATGGAATGTCCTTTTAATCATTATATACTGCCCCTCTTTGTCTCTGTTTACCTGTCTTATCTTGAAGTCTACTTTGTCTGTTATAAGTATGAAACAGCTGCTTGCTTTTTTTTTGCCATTAGCTTGGACTATTGTCTTCCATCCCCTCATTCTAAGCCTTGTCATTGGAGTTGAGGTGTGTTTTCTGGAGGCAGCACATTGTTGGGTCTTGTTCTTTAATCCATCTCGCCACTCTGTGTCTTTTTATTGGGGCATTCAATACGTTTATGTTTAGGGTGATTATTGATATATGAGGGCTTAATGCTGCCATTTTGTCACTCATTTTCCAGTTCTCCTGCATTTCCTTTGTTTCTCATCCTGTGTATTTTGGTCTACCAATTGAGTTATGTAGTTTTTTATGTTGTGTTTCTTTGTTTTCTCCTTCTTTATTATTTGTGTCTCTATCCTGCTTTTTTATTTAGTGGATACCATGAGGTTTGTGTTCAAAATCTTGTGAATAAGATAGTCCCTTTTCTGATGGCGTCTTATTTCCTTAGACGAAACCAATTCAGTCCCTTTCCTCTTCCCCTCCTAAGTTGTTTTTCTCACATTTTATTCCATGTTGTATTATGAGTTTGTGGTTAAAATGACAAGATTATCTTTGTTCTTGTTGTTTTCCTTGCTTTTGTCTTTAATGCTATCCTTGAGTATTTGCTATACTGCTCTGATTCTGTCTACCTATTTATCGTCTCACTCTGTGCTTTGTAACCCCTTACTCCTTTTTTTTTTTCAGGTATGAGGGACTTCTTGAGGATTTCTTGTGGGGAGGGGGTCTTGTGGCTACAAACTCCCTTAGTTTATGTTTGTCTGGGGAAGATTTTATTTCTCCATCATATCTTAAGGACATTTTCACTGGATAGAGTATTCTTGGCTGAAAGTTTTTGTACTTCAAAGATTTTAATATGTCACTCCAGTCTCTCCTAGCCTTTAAGGTTTCTGCAGAGAAATCCACTGAAAGCCTGATGGGGGTTCCTTTGTAGGTTATTTTCTTCTGCCTTGCTGCCTTAGTATTCTTTCTTTGTCATTCACTTTTGCCAGTTTTACTACTATATGCCTTGTAGTAGGTCTTTTTACATTGACATATTTAGGAGATCTGCTAGCCTCTTCCACATGGATTTCCATCTCCTTCCCTAGGTTTGGGAAGTTCTCTGCTATTATTTCCTTGAACAAGCTTTCTGCTCCATTCTCATTCTCTTCTCCTCATTGAATACCTATAATTCTTATGTTGCACTTACTAATTGAGTTGGATATTTCTCGGAGACTTTCTTCATTTCTTTTTAGTCTTAATTTTCTCTCCTCCTCTATCTGGAGCATTTCAA
Source organism: Equus quagga (assembly GCF_021613505.1). Taxonomy (NCBI): domain Eukaryota; kingdom Metazoa; phylum Chordata; class Mammalia; order Perissodactyla; family Equidae; genus Equus; species Equus quagga. The sequence continues at coordinate 76,904,803 of NC_060270.1, forward strand.
CATTTCCATCCTCGATTATGCTGATATGCTTCTCTATGATGTCCACTTGAGTGTTCTGGGAATCCATATTTTCTTTTATTTCTTCCGTTGTGTCTTTCATCTCCAATATTTCTGACTGATTCTTCTTTACAGTTTCAATCTCTTTTGTGAAGTAGCTCCTGAACACACTGAGTTATTTCTCTATATCCACTTTTAACTCATGTTTTTTGATGATAGGTATTTTGAATTCTTTATCCTTTAGACTACATATTTCTGTGTCCTCAGGACTAATTTCTGGGTACTTGTCATTTTCTCTCTGGTCTGGAGATCTAATATAATGTTTGATGCTGCTGGATGGAGTAGCTCTTTTTTTTGCATCCTTGTTTTATTTGGTCACAGTTACTGCCTATGGGCACTGGGTGGGGATCAAGACCCACGTATTCTGAGCCCTCTGCCTTCAGCCAACATCCCAGGCACTGGAGCCAGTGTTGGGCAGGTAGGGAGAGGGGCATTGTCTCCTGTGTGCTCTCAGGGTTTTCTCGCTCTGCTTTTGCTATTGCTCTCCTGGGGTGTTGGCTTGATAAAGTCACCCCCCATGAAAGCTTTTGCCCTGGTAGAGGGCTTCCCTTTAGGCTGCAAGGGCCCTCAGTGATCCTTGATGTTCCCATGAACGAATATCCCTTCTTTCATCCCTTCTTTCTCAGAGGCCTCCCATTGTCCCAGATGGCAGTCTTTAGGAGAGGGAGCAAAGTTTTCTCCCTCCCTGTTCTACCTCCTCCAAGGCGGGCTCCAGCCTCTCCACCCTCTGTTCTATGGCTTCGTGCATCTCTCTGACATTTTTTGTGTTGTGTTTGGATGTCTCATGTTGGGAGTATGACAGACCTTTTCATTGTATGTTGGAGGGGAGAGATTATGGAGAAAGCTTACTCCCCCATGATGCTCTAGAGTAATCTTTTAAAGTGTTCACTGCTTAACATTTTTTGTTCACTTGTGTTTGCTTATTTCTTTTCATGCTTGATTTTTTCCACATCAGTTGAAATTAGTCTTTTTCTAAGGGGTGCTATTTATCACTTCTTTATCTTCTTTAAACAACAGTTTCTCTAATCATTATTGTCTTTTTTCCAAGGAGTTGTTGATATTGTTGATTGTAAAATGAAATAAATAAATTTTTGTTCTGCACATCTTTTTCTTTTTTAGGTTTAAAAAAAAGGTTAGGGCCCGCCCCCATGGCCTAGTGGTTAAGTTCAGCATGCTCTGCTTCATTAGCCCAGGTTCAGTTCCCAGGCAGTGACCTACACCACTTGTCTGTCAGTGGCTATGCTGACAAAACAGAGGAAGATTGGCAGCAGGTGTTAGCTCAGGGTGAATCTTCCTCAGGAAAGAAAAAAGGTAAATCTACACATCTTCAACAAAGGTAATTTGGCTCCAGCTCCCCTGAGGCATTCCATGGTTTATGACATGATTTACTTCCCTAAATCTTTCGATTCAGGGAGACAGAGTAACCCCTGGGCAGGGAAGAAATCATGTCTTTTCAATGTTTTCCATCTTTGGTTATGGTTAAACACCTGGAATGGAAGAAGTTAAGCTGAGCTGGAATTGAGACTTTCATGCCCTTACCAAACCAGGTTCTTTCTGCCCACCACACATTCATGTCAATTATTGAGATGAGTTTGCATCAGAGAAAGGGTTTAATTCACCAGGTAGCCAAGTGAGGAGATGGGAGAACCAATCTCAATCCACCTCCCAGAAAAATGGGGATTAGGGGTATTTATGGGATCAAGGGGCAGGGAGGTCTGAAGTGGGAGTAGATCATTGGAGGTAAGGAGAAGTAAGGTAATTGATGAGCTGTGCAAATGTAATCAAGTTACATGGCTCTTCATAAGATGCGTGTTCACAACATGGTGGCATTAGCATGATCTGAGGGTGGAGTTTTCAGCTCCTTGATATCAGACAGTCACCTATTGGTTATCTACACAGGCCTAGTTGATGAGTCAGTGGTATTAACCAGCCTGAACTGGACAAGGAGTTGACTCTCAGTTCCTGAAAAACTCAAGCACCTGCTACCGTAGTGACCAAGGCATCAGAGATGTTACCTATGGGGTGAGTTTTTGCAATGCATTATCTAACTACTTTTGCAAATAGAAAACTGAGTATAGTTATAGCAAGTTGGCCCTGATTTCAATACTCCATGCAGTTTTATAATTTCTATTTAGAAAGGTATAATCACTTTCATAAATTCCTATTAACCAAACAACTAAAGTCATGCTACGTTATTATAATAATCTTTGAAGAACTTCCATTATTAGTTTATTTTCTGTCACTCAACTAAAAATGAGCTTTGCAAAGGCAGAGACTTTGTCATAGAAGACTGCCTGACACATAGTAGGAATTAAGTTCAGTTTTAATGATTGAATTATGATTCCATAACTAAGATCTCATTAAAGAAGCTTCAGATGAACTTAAGGAAAGAGACAGAGAATAGCAAAATAGGAGGAGCACTGGAAGAGGAGTCAGGAGGGCTGGGTTCTAACTTCAGCTTTGCTCTTTACACGTGAAGTGTGTAAACTTGGGCAAGTCTCTAAACCACTCTAAAAGCGTTTTTCCCACTAATTGAATCTTTTGGATAGAGACTTAGGCTTTGCCTTACTTTCTGAACATTAGTTCTGATTCAAGCTTCTTACTGATTTAGTTGCTGGAATACTAAGACATGGGGCACTTAGTCGATGGTTGATGCCACAGATTACACATTAGTATATATCTTAGCTAACATATTAAGGCTTGTGATTGGGACTGGCCTGGTGGCAGCAGTTAAGTGCGCGCATTCTGCTTTGGTGGCCCGGGGTTCGCCAGCTCAGATCCTGGCTGCGGACCTGGCACTGCTTGTCAAGCCATGCTGTGGTAGGTGTCCTACATATAAAGTAGAGGAAGATGGGCATGGATGTTAGCTCAGGGCCAGCAAAAAGAGGAGGATTGGCGCTATATGTTAGCTCAGGGTTAGTTTTCTGGAAAAAAAGTCTTGTGATTTATACTACAGACTTAGTAACTATTTTTTTTTCAGTGAGGAAGATTGGCACCTGTTGCCAATCTTCCTCTTTTTGCTTGAGAAGCAATGTCCCTGAGCTAACATCTGTGCCAGTCTTCCTCTATTTTGTATGTGGCATGGCTGCCGATGAGTGGTGTGTAAGTCTGTGCCCAGGATCTGAAACTGTGAACCCTGGGCTACTGAAGTAGAATGTGCAAACTTAATCATTATGCCACTGGGCCGGCCCCTAGACTTAGTAAGTATTAATTTAAAAATTTATGTTGTGTCAAATGTCACTTGTTAAGTAGGATCCAATTTTTCTTTTAAAAAAATATTTCCCTAGGGCCTTCTATATTTATGATTATATTTGGTATTTACTTTAAATGATTTCACATTATTCCTTTACTAATTTAAGGGCTGCTCATCTTAGGGGAGATTCATTGCTGTTGGAAGGCTATGTCCAGAGGGAGGGGATTGACTAGATTCACCCTGCAAATCAAAGAAGCCAAGTCTTTGATGCAGACTGCCTATCTAAAATTGGAATTACACTTGTCAAGCAGCCAGAGGAGAGACAATGTCGCTATTGAGAGTCAGCATTTTCTTATCTTCCTGATCACCTGAAAACGCCAAAGGCAAAGGACAAGTCGAATCCTGCTGCCACAGAGGCATGAGGATGTTTACTCTGGTCTAAACTCAGAAGATGAGGAAGCTGGGCCTCCTGATATCTGGAACTCCAGCTGCCATATCCAACAAGTGCATTCCTAAGAAAGCCAAAAGATCTAAAGGTCAAGAGAAAGCAGCCTTTGTTAGTCTTTATTTATTTTTTCATTTATTACCTATTGTGAAGGAGACACTGTGTTCCAGATCAACGTCTTTAAAACTTATTTGTAGGTTTACAAACTATAAAATGTAAGAAATACGCTTTCAATTTCAGCCCAGTACAACTACATTTACACATGCAGGTGTCCGTGCGCACACACACACACACACACTTGCATACAGGCGTGAAACTAAAACTGAGTGTCCTCAAAAGAATGTCTGCCCTAATTGCAGTTGAGCCATCTGATATTTTCCTATTCTATTTCATTTCTTTTTAAGTACTAATTACGATTCACTAAGTTAGTGTCATGACCCTTTAGAATGGAAAAAAGCACTGCTCTACATGCTTTCAGGAGATTCAAAGAGAAATTATGACCTTGACAATCGGAGAGACACACAGTTCACCAAATAATCAACAGAAAGCCAAACATCACAAATGCTGTCCTGGGTGCTGGGACCAATGAATATCCACACGCAAATAAATGAAGTTGGACCACTACCTACATTATATATAAAGATTAACTCAAAATAGGTCAAAGACCTAAATTTAAGAGGTAGAATTATTAGACTCCTAGAAGAAAACATAGACATAAATCTTCATGACCTTGGATTAGGCAATGGTTTCTCCAGAAAGACACCTAAAACACAACAAACAAGAGAAAAAAATAAATAAATTGGATTTCAGATTTTTAAAATTAAAACTTTTTGTGCTTCAAAAGACACCATAAGGAAAATAAAAAGACAACCCACAGAATGAGAGTAAAATATATGTTGGATAGCGATGTGTATCTAGAACTCTTATAACTCAATAGTAAAATGACAAATCAACTTAAAAATGGGCAAAAGATTTGAATAAACATTTTTTGAGAAAGCTATACTTATAGCCAATAAGCACATGAAGGGATTGTCAGCAACAGGAAAATATAATTCAAAACCACATGAGTGGTAACTTCATACCCACCAGGGTGGCTATAATTTTAAGAAGACAGATAATAACAAGTGTTGACAAGGATGTGGAGAAATTGAAACACTTATACACTACTGGTGAGGTTATAAAATGGTGTTGCTTCTTTGGAAAACAGTCTGGAAGTTCTTTTTCTTTTTATTGTGGTAGCATTGGTTTATAACATTATATAAGTTTCAGGTGTACATCATTATATTTAGATTTCTGTGTAGATTGCATCATGCTCACCATCCAAAGACTAATTACAATCCATCACTATACACATGTGCCTAATCACTCCTTTTGCCCTCATCCTTCCCTCTTTCCCCTCTGGTAACCGCCAATCCAATCTCTGTCTCGATGTGTTTGTTTGCTGTTGCTTTTATCTTCTATTTATGAGTGAGATCATACGATATTTGACTTTCTCCCTCTGACTTATTTTGCTAAGCATAGTACCCTCAAGGTCCATCCAAGTTGTCACAAATGGCAAGATTTCGTTCTTTTTTATGGCTGAGTAGTATTCCATTGGGTGTATATACCACATCTTTATCCATTTGTCCCTTGATGGGCACCTAGGGTGCTTCGAAGTCTTGGTTATTGTAAATAACACTCCAGTAAATATAGGGGTTGGAAGTTCTTTAAAAGGTTAAACACAGAGTTACCGTTTAACCCAGAAATTCTATTCCGAGCTATATACCCTAGAGAAATGAAAACGTGTGTCCAGGTAAAAACTTGTACATAAATGTTCAAAGCAGCATTATTCATTTTAGCCAAAAGGTGGAAACAAGCCAAATCAACTGATGAATGGATAAATAAATGTTATATATCAACACAATGGAATATTGCTTGGCAATAAAAATAGATGAAATACTAATTTATGTATAATATGGATGAACCTTCAAAACATTATGCTAAGTTCAAGAAGCCAGTCATGTGGTTTAAAAAGCCACAAAAGATCACGTTTTGTATGATTCCATTTATATGAAATATCCCGTGTAGGCAAATCCACAGAGAAAAAAGGTAGCTTAGTGGTTACCTAGGGCTGGAGGTTTTGGAAGAAACGGGGAGTAAATTCTAATGGATTTCTTTTGAAGCGGGTTGTCTGATCACGTTCTTGATAGTGTTCTTTGAAGGGTAGAAGTTTTTAATTTTGATTAGGTCCAAGTCACCAATATTTTCTTTGCTTGCTTGTGCTTTAGGTGTCATATCTAAGAAACCAGTGCCTAATCAAAGATCTTGAAGATTTAAGCCTAGGTTTTCTTCTAAGAGTTTAGCACCTTTGCTTCTCACATTTAGGTCTTCAACCTACTTCGAGTTAAATTTTGTATATGGTGTTAAATAGGCATACAATTTTATTCTTTTATTTATAGATATCTAGTTGTCCCATCACCATTTGTTGAAAGGCTAATTTTTCTCCCATTGAATTGTCTTGACACATTTGTCAAAAATCAATTCACCATAGATAGATGATTGCAAACATGAGGGTTTATTTTTGAAATCTCAATTGAATTCCATTGATTTATATGTCTATCTTTATGCCAGGACCATACGGTCTTGATTACTGTATCTTTGTACTAAATTTTGAAGTCAGAAAGTATGAATTCTCCAACTTTGTTCTTTTTCAAGATCGTTTTGGCTATTCTGTGTCCCTTAAATTTCCATATGAGCACTGCAAGAAACGCAGTGGAAATTTTGATAAAGATTGTGTGAAACCTGTACATGAATTTGGGAAGCATTGCCCTCTTAACAATATTAACTCTCCCAATCCATGAATGTGGTATTACTTTCCATTTGTTTAGGTCTTCTTTAATTTTTCTCAACAATGCTTTGTAGCATTTGGTGTGTAAGTTGTGCATTTCCTTTGTTAAATTTATTCTTAAGAACCTTATTCTTTTTGATGTTATCGTAAATGGAATTATTTTCTTTTTTTTAATTGAGGTAAAATTGGTATATAACATTACATAAGCTTCAGGTGTACAACAATATAATTCAATATTTGTATTCACTAAAATGTGATCACCACCATAAATCTAATTACCATCCATCACCACACAGTAGACCCCTTTCACCTGTTTTGCCCATCCCCAATTCCCTTCCCCTCTGAAAAATGCCAATCTGTTCTCTGCCTCTGTAAGTTTGTTTTTATTTCATTTTGTTTGTTCCTTTGTTTTGTTTTTTAGATTCCACATACAAGTGAAATCATACAGTATTTGTCTTTCTCCATCTGACTTAATTCACTTGGCATAATACCCTCAAAGTCCATCCATGTTGTAGCAAATGACAAAAATTTCCTTCTTTTTCATGCCTGAGTAGTATTCCAGTGTGTGTGTGTGTGTGTGTGTGTGTGTGTGTGTGTGTGTATTATTTTCTTTATCCATTCATCTATTGATTAATAGGTTGTTTCCATATCTAGGCTATTGTAAATAATGCTGCAATAACACAGACATACATATATCTTTTCAAATTAGTGTTTTTGTATTCTTTGGATAATTACACAGAAGTAGAATAGGTGAATCATATGTTAGTTCTATTTTTAATTTTTTGAGGAACCACCATACTGCTTTCTATTCACTATGGAGTGGCTGCACCAATTTACATTCCCACCAACAGCGTATGAGGATTCCCTTTACTCCAAATCCTCTTGAACAGTTTTTATTTCTTGTCTTTTTGATAAATGGAATTGGTTTTGTTTTTTTTTGAAGAAGAAGATTAGCCCTGAGATAACATCTGCTACCAATCCTCCTCTTTTTGCTGAGGAAGACTGGCCCTGAGCTAACATTTGTGCCCATCTTCCTCTACTTTATATGTGGGATGCCTGCCATGGTATGGCATGCCAAGCAGTGCCATGGCTGCACCCAGGATCTGAACCAGTGAACCCCAGGCCGCCAAAGCAGAACGTGCAGAATTAACCGCTATGCCACCGGGCTGGCCCCTGGAATTGTTTTTTAATTTCACTTTCAGATTGTTCATTTCTGATGTATGGAAGCATAACTAAGTTTTATAGTTTGATCCTTTATTTTGCAATCTTGCTGAATTTTATTAGCTCTAATAGTGTTTCTGCGAATTCCTTAGGATTTTTTGTAGATAACATCCTCTGCAAACAGAGATAGTTTTACTTCTTCCTTTCCAGTCTGAATGCTTTTAATTTTATTTTCTTGCCTAATTGCCCTGACTAGAATCTCCAGTACAAGTTCAAATAGAAGTGACAAGAGTAGACATCCTTGTCTGGTTCCTGACCCAGGGCCAAAGTTTTCAGTCTTTCACCACTAAGTATCATATTAGCCATATTCTTTTCATAAATGCCCTTTTTCAAGTTGAGGATGTCTTCTCTATTACTGGGTTGTTGAGTATTTTCATCATGAAAGAGTGTTGGATTTTGTCAAATAATTTATTTGCATTGATCAAGATGATCATATAGTTTTTGTCCTTTACTCTACTTATAAGGTATATTGCATTGATTGATTTTCTTATATTAAACCAATCTTGCATTGCTGGAATAAATAGCACCTGCTCATTGTGTACAATCATTTTTATATATTTCTGGATTCAGTTTGCTAATAATTTGTTGAAGATTTTCATGTCTGTATTCTTAAGGGATATTGATCTGTAGGATTTTTTTTTTCCTTATGATTTCTTTGTCTGTTTTTGGTATCAAGTAATACTAGCTCCATAGAATAAATTGGTCAGTGGCCCCTCCTCTTCTTCCTTTGCAGGAGTTCATGAAGAATTGGCATTAATTCTTCTTTAAATGTTTGGTAGACTCCACCAGTGAAGTTATCTGGGTCTGGTCTTTTCGTTGCTTGTAGATTTTTGATTATTTACTCAATTTTTTTATTTGTTTTAGGTCTGTTTCAATTTTCTATTTCTTCTTGAATGAGTTTAGCAGCTTGTGTCTTTCTAGGAATTTGTCCATTTCATTTAGGTTTTCTATTTTGTTGTTTCTAATTGTTTACAGTATTCCATTTATTTTTGTAATGTTGGTAGACTCCTGAGCATTCTGAAGTGTTTGTGGTACTAAATTTTTTTTTAAATCTTCTTAAGATTATGCCTTGGGAATATATCTTTATTTCTTATGGAAATATTTTTCATAAACTTTTTCCAAATAGATTTTGTGCAAAGTTTCTTCAGAATATAACGGAGAACCCAGAGAATACACTATTAAATGCTTCACCGCCTAATTTTTGGTATTATTAACTGATACTTATGTGTTAATCTAACTTGACCATTTCATTTAAAATTGTTACTCTCTCTCTAAAACACCCTATTTATCTTCCCTGCTTTATATTTTTCCACAGCACATATCACCACTTAACTATATATTTCACTTATTTATTAGCTGTCTTACTCCACTCCCACATAAGCACCATAAATGCAAGGATTTTTATCTGTTTTTGTTTGTTAATTTATTTTCCTCTGCTTTAGTTTAGAGACATAGGACCTTGACTGGCTCATAATAGGCACCCAGTAAATGAATAGAAGAGCTAATAATATCCCTATTTGGGGTGCATGCTAAGGATCTTTATAACTCAAGTGCTGACTATCCTTTAGACCCACATACACTTACTGAAGACTTGTTGGCTAGGTTCTGATACACAAAGATGCAATTCTTAACCTCCAAGTGGTAAACAAAGAATTGCACAATATTAGTAAGGCTGTAATATAAGTCTTTAAAGAAGTGGGAGCAGATGGAGGAAGGGAAGAGGAGGAAGGAATACATAAGTCTGAGGGCGTAATAGAGAAGGAAGGATTGAGATTTCCCCAGTTGGGCTGGGGATATAGGGCTGGGAGAGCAGAAGACCTAAAAGAATTAGCATAAGTGTTTAGGACATTGCAATTTGTTTGAAGTCCCTGGGAGGGTGGCTATTTGGATGTGGTAAGAAATGGGCTTACAGGGTAAACAAAAGTGAAATGTTGATGGGCTTTGTCTGTCATTTTAAAGAGTTTGACTTCTGTATTGGTATCATGCAAGATTACCCCAAAGAGTTAGACCTCTATATCAAGGGCCAGGGGCACAGTTTTTTGTTTTGTATTGTTTTGTTTTCAGGAGAGTGATGTTTGTCTTCTTTTATGAGATGGTCAGTCAGGTGTGGCCACAAGAGGAGACAGAAGAGAGACTCAAGAGAAAATCCAAAGTTTATTTTACTCATAAATCCTAGAGACAAGAGACACAGCTTGCCACACAGGGCCACATGGGAAACCACCAGGGTGGTTAAAAGGCAGAAGTCAGGAACAAGGGGAAGGTTTAGGCCGTGGCCTTTACTGGAGTTTCCATGAGAAAGGCAAGACAAGTAAACATTTAGGACTGGCTAATCTGAATAATTTTGGTGGTCTCTAAGCTATAGAGATGGTCCACAGTTGTGTGTCGACTGGCCCTGGGATGATTAAGGCAGAGGAATATTGCCTCCTAGGGTGCACAGGCCAGATAGAGGAGGTCTGGCTCTGGATTGGTTAGTTTGCACATCAAAGACATGGTCTCAGCTGGGCCCTTTGCTGTCTCTAAGAATTGGTTAGCTCAGGGAAGGGCAGTCTCTCCCCAGCCAGAAAGGTCTTTTAAGATGTCAAAACATCAAAATATATAGCAAATTTAAAATATTTACAATACAGTTTGGTCTGAGTTATGTGGAGATTGATCTGCTCCGGATACACCTTTGGGGGTTGGTTAATGATGATTACTTCTGCTCTACCTTTCACTTGAAATTAAAAATGATTGTTTTCTAATGCCAAAAGGATCGTTGTGCTCCCAAGTTCTTAGAGAACCTATAAGTAACAGTTATATATATATATGAAGTATAAGACATGTAAAATGCAAGCTGACCTGTTCTAGTTTTGTGAAAAGAGGCAACCACAAATAGCTGCTATTGTTTAAAATAATTTTGCCAATATGTGTTTCAAAATGAAACCTATATTTATTGTGCCTTCTGATAAGAGTTATGTTAAGGAAGGAGCAAATAAAATCTTGGATGGGAAGGACTATCATTCTCACGCAGAAATATTAAGTATCTGTATTATTTCCTGTGGTTCAAAATGTGGTTGAAGGTCTTCAGAAAGGGCAGGTAACTACGTGGGCATAGGTAGCACCTGCTACGCTGTGAGAATTATGGTGATTGTTCTCAGTAACACCACTGCCATCAGGACCAGGTGACTCCAAGACAGCATTTTATGGACTCAGGAATTATTTCTGAGCTGTATTGCTATTCTTTCTGATATTTCTCCAGGCTTTCCAGCCCTGTTCTTTCTGTACTTATCCTTAAATGTGTATGTACTTACTGTACTTGTATTTAAATCCAAAGAAAGGGGCCAGTCCTGTGGCTGGGTGGTTAAGTTTGTGCACTCCGCTTTGGTCGCCGAGGGTTTCACCATTTCAGATCCTGGGTGTGGACCTAGCACAACTCATCAAGCCATGCTGAGGCAGCATGCCACATAGCAGAACTAGAAGCAAAATTTAAAAATCATCTTTAGTTCAGTTACCTAGATATAAATAGTGGTAATATTTTAATGTATTTTCTTTTAGTCTTTTTGGGAATTTTCTTTTTCTTTTTTTAAATTATTTTATTGATGTCACACTGGTTTATAAATTGTGTAAATTTCAGGTGTTCATCATTAGAGTTAGGCTTCTGTATAGACTGCACGACGTCCACCACCCAGTCTGGTTTCCATCCGTCACCCTACATACGTGCCCCTTCACTTCCTTCACCCTGCCCTCAACCCCTTCCCCTCTGGCAACCAGATTTTTTTTTTTAAGTTATGCTTTTTGGTGAGGAAGATTGGCCCTAAGCTAACATCTGTTGCCAATCTTCCTCTTTTTTTTTTCCCCAAAGCCACAGTACATAGTTGTATATCCTAGTTGTAGGTCATTCTAGTTCTTCTATGTGGATGCTGCCATGCTGTGCAGTGTGAAGGTCTGCACCCAGGTTCCAATCCTGTGAACCCCGGGCCTCCAAACTGGAGTGTGTGAATTTAACCACTACACCACTGGGCGGCCCCCAGGTTTCTGTTTTTGGATACATATACACACACAAATACACATTTAAAAAAAAAAATTGGGACCAAACTCTCTCTCTCTCTCTCTCTCTATATGTTATATTATCACTTGTTTTCACTTAACAACATTTGTATGTCATAATCTTCTATGTTATTATTTTAATTATCTCAAATATTCCATTATGTGAAGCACCATAATTTATTTAAATCATTCACTAGTAAGGATGTTTTTGTTGCCTACCATTTTTTGCTAATGTAAAAGAAAGCCACACTGAATGTCATTGGAGCTAAATCTTTGCACTCATCGGTGGTGATTGTTTACTCAGGATAAATTTCTAGAAATAGGTAAAAGGTAGGCATTTAATTGAGCACAAAGGTAAGCACACAATTAATGGTTTTGATGTATACTGCCAAATTGTACTTCGGAAGAGTTGTGGAATTTTACAGTCCCATTAACAATAGGAAAAAGAAAAAAAACAGGGGCCAGCCTGGTGGCCTAGTGGTTAAGTTCACCTGCTCCGCTTCAGCAGCCTGGGTTCGTAGGTTCAATCCTGGGCACAGACCTACACACTGCTCATCAAACCATGCTATGGAGGTCTCCCACATACAAAAAAAGAAGAAGACTGGCAACAGATATTAGCTCAGGGCCAATCTTCCTCACCAAAAAAAAAAAGACGAAAAGGAAAGAAAAAAAAGCAATGTGCAGATGTGTATTTGTGTATATTTGTTTGTGTTTGTGTTTGTATACATATGTGTGTTTCTTCTAGTAAGGTAGAATGTTACTTAGCTTAGATTATTTTATTGGGGTAACTTTAGCTGCTACAGTAAATAAAACCTAAAATTTCAATGGCTTAATATAATAGAAATTTATTTTTTGCTCACTTAGCTGTCCAATGAGGGGTTTCTGGTTGGGGATGGCTTTCCTCCATGGAATGACTTAGGGATTCAGACTCTTTTATCTTGTGTCTAGCAATTTTCCAGTGCCTCACCATTGTTATATCCATCTTGTGGGGATATCAGGAAAAGAGGAAGCACGATGGAGGCACAACTTCACATTTCATTGGCTAGAACTCAGTCACATGGCCAAACTAACTGCAAGGGAACATGGGAAATGTAGTCAGGAACAGCTATCACAGTGGGCAGAAACGATAAACCAGGTAGAACAAGACAGCAGGTTCATGGAGTAAAAAACCCAATGCTGGGCCAGCCTGGTGGCGCAGCGGTTAAGTTTGCATGTTCTGCTTCTCAGCAGCCCAGGTTCACCGGTTCTGATCCTGGGTGCAGACATGGCACTGCTTGGCAAAAGCCATGCTGTGGTAGGTGTCCCACATATAAAGTGGAGGAAGATGGGCCTGGATGTTAGCTCAGGGCCAGTCTTCCTCAGCAAAAAGAGAGGATTGGCAGTAGTTAGCTCAGGTCTAATCTTCCTCAAAAAAAACAAAAAACCCGAATGCTGACTATATTGACAAAAGAGGCCAATTGCAGGCATTAGCAATGACATTCCCATGTACACATTGAAGTTGAAATTTTTTAGTTTAATTAGGACAATTCAAGTTCTCTAAAGGCTTTCCACCTGCATATTTGCAAATATATGATAGAGTTTTTTTACACCAATTTTATACTTAAGAAGACCATCCTATTCAATATCATACTGTCAGTTTTTCTGAATAGTTTTTCAATATTTCAATATTATCAATGTGATAATGAAAAGATGTTAAATGTCTACTTAAAATAATTAATCATGCACAGAGCATCACTTTTCATTGAACATGTTAAGTTCATTTACCTGCTGTAGTGCATAGAATAATACTCAAGCAGGTAAATTTACAGGTATATTGAACAACTGTCCTTAGATTTTATAGACATGTTTCATTTTCTCCTCTTCTAGAAGACTATCCATTGCTTGAAAATTACATATTTAAGGTCAACTTGTACAAGTGTGAATGGCTTTATATTTTTTCTCCTTTCACATTAAGTGAAAGTTAAGCAGTCTGCCAAGATGATCATTATATAATTTCAAAAATGTCCTTTTAGGAGATCCAGTGAGATTTTGGTAGAACTCGCAACACCATACCTTTTCTCTCTAGGTATCAGCTTCAGTATATTCTGGTGACATAGGAAGATTTATGAAGAATGGAGTACAATTTCAAGAGACAAAACATTCTTTCCCAAACAATTCTCTTGCTTCACTCATTATATCATTTTGTCTCCCTAAGTTGAACTGTGGTAGGTAGAGAAAATACAGTTTAGACTTCTTCAAATGTGTCAAAGAGAATGAACTACATGAGTTTAAAGCATGATTTTGAGTTATTTTGTGGCAAGTGTTGATGAAAATAATCCATAGCCAATCTATAAATGAAAATTTGGGAGAGTTTATTCTGAGCTAAAATCTGAGGACCATGGCCCGGGAGAGTCCTTCCACAAAGGAACAGAGCACCCCAAAGAAGCGGGGGTATACAGGGTGGTTATATACCCTCAAAGAGGATGTTTCACATATGATTGAAATGTCCCTCTTACAATAGTCAGAAGATTGCCCTGTTGGCACAGCATTTGGGACACAGCAGGTAGGGGGTCTGCTATCTCGGTGGGCACAGCAGGAGGCAAGTCTGTTGTCTCGAGCTGGGTGGTCACAGGTGAGTGCAGCGATCAGTTTCTAGCCTAAGGAAAGATGCTTAATCCTTAAGGGAATGCCAACCTTGGGATGGGGAGGGAAGTTGCACCTTTGTCTCAAGGGCCTTTGTTCTTGACATAGAAAATGTCTAAAGTAGATATACAATGCATGCTCAACAGCCACGGTCAGGCCCTTTGGAAAAACAAAGTCAGGCCAAATTAGGTTTACACCAAATGGCTTCCTCATATACTCCAATATATCCTATTGCTTGCCATTTCTATTTGTCACAACTAATAATATTTATGCATCAAAGACCATGCTGTAGGGGCTCGCCTCGTGGCACAGCAGTTAAGTGCTCACGTTCAGCTTCGGTGGCCCAGGGTTCGTGGTTTGGATCCCGGGTGCAGACATAGCACTGCTTGGCAAGGCATGCTGTGGTAGGCGTCCCACATATAAAGTAGGGGAAGATGGGCACAGATGTTAGCTCAGGGCCAGTCTTCCTCAGCAAAAAGAGGAGGATTAGCAACAGATGTTAGCTCAGGGCTAATCTTACTCAAAAAAAAAATACCATGCTGTTCATTGAATTTTTTTTATCATTTACCATCTTTTGAGCAACAATAGTATTTTATAGAAGGTGTGAAACAATGAAATAGGCATTAATATTTACTTTATGGCAAGCAAAGGAGGCTCTGATAAGAAAATATTCAATGGGGTCACTGCTTAAATGTCAAAAAAGAGATAAGGACAAGAGCCCAGTTGGAAGACATGGAGTCGATATTATAATATTACTAATGGAGCAGGAGTCTATCAATGCAAATAATCCATAACAAACCTATAAATCAAAATTGGGGTGAGTTCATTATGAGCCAAAGTGAGGATTATAAACTGGAAAGGCCTTAGAATGCGTTCCAGAGAAGCATGAGTTTCAGTACAGTCATATATTTTTAGAACAAAGAAGATACATTAAACATACTCAGGATACAATTTCAAAGAGGTATTCAGTTGCAAATTAGCAGGCCAACATGGCCAGGATGCCAGGAAAGGGACTAATCTGGGCCTTACCAATGGGCGTTATCAATAGGGCGTTACCAATAGGGAGTCACCAATAGGGTGTTTATCAATAGGGCGCAGGAGGGGAAGCATGCATTTTTTATCTCAAGAGAGATTCCTTACTTTAATGGGTAAGCAGATGTACAATGTATGTTTGATAGGCCATAAGTCAGGCTATCTAGTTCAAGCTGAATCAGTTTTGAACTTGAATTGTCACCCCATATACCTCAATATGTGAAAATCTCTTGTCAAGTTGAATCATTGCTTTCAGATCTTCAACAAATATGCTGAGCAGCCATGGACCAATATGCTCAGTAAATATAAATATATAGTGGTCAGAATAAGAAAGATAAAGAAAGATAAATGGAAATGAGGTGAGAGAGAATGTACTCACATATTTTAATGTGTTTTAAGGGATAAATGAGGTTAAAATAAAAAGTCCCTAACCAAAAGTATGTGCCTAGATGTTAACGAAACCCTTTTCATCTTCTTGCCCTGGCTGCCAGCCTCTGATTCTTTTCCTCTCAAGAAAATGTTTTATTTCTGGCTCTTTAAACAGAAGAGGCTCTTGATACACGTAAGCGGCCCGCTCTATCTGTATTCCAGAAAATAACCACCTCCACTCAAACTCTTGTTTGTTGTTACCATCATTAATCCAGTGTTATGCTCAGATAGGTATCAGATTGAATTCTTTTACAAAGGTTGGGCCTTAACAGCTTAGCAGGATTCCTGTAACAAGAACACATTAACACTATGAGATCTTTTGGCTTTATAAGAAGAAACACTAGGACATGAGAAAATTGAGCTTTTTGATTTTTGAAATTAGTTTTATGGCCCATTTAGAATCATATTTCATGCTTCGTGATGTGAAAGATGCCCTGAAGATCATTGGCTTGGCATTGGGGGCTTTCCCTTATAAATTCAACCTTCCGTCTCGGTTCAGTCCCTCCTTGTTTTCCTGTAAAGCTGTAATTCTGCATCCCTCTTCTTGGTTTCATTGCCTAGACCAGAGCTGGAATATAGCATCCCCATTACTATCTGTTATTGTTATCTTCACGGCACAAGTTGAGTCTCACAGGCCCAGCCTGACCCCGTGATTCTATCATGATCCTCTGTTGACTTTTAATTTCCTTCCTTTCTTCATTCAACAAATATTTATTGAATGCTTACTACGGGACAGACACTAATCGCAGCCTTGGAGATGCCGCCGTGAACAAAACAAATCCCTGTTCTCAAGGAGCCTACTTTTGAGCATGGGATACAGAGAGTAAACAAACAAATATATAATATGTCAGGTGTTTATAAATGCCAATGAAGGAAAATAAAGCAGGGAAATGGGGACCAAGCATGATGTCATTGTAGGGAGAGGGTGTTATTTTTAGTTAGGTGGTCAGAGAAGATCTGATTACAAGGTGACATTAGAGGAGATATTTAAAGGACTGTAGGAAACATAGGAATTTCAAGATAAAGTATTCTAGCTGAAGTCATGTCAAGGCCTGTAATAGCTATCCATTACTGCAAAACAAATGATCCTAAAACTTGGCGGTTTAAAATAACAATAAGTGTTTATTATCTCATGGTTTCCCCGGGCCAAGAATTTGAAAGTGACTTAACTGGGTAATTCTGGCTCAGGGTCTCTCAAGAGGTTGCAATTAAGATGTCAGCTAGGGCTACAGTCTCTGAAGGCTTGACAGGGTCTGGAGGATCCAATTCCAAAATGCTTCCCTCACATGGTGCTGATTGTTGGCAGGAGGCCCCAGTTTCTTCCCACGTGGACCTCTCCATGGGCTGCTTGAGTGTTTTTATGACACTGTGGGGGATTGGAATTGGCCACCCCAAGATATGTCTCTTTGCCATGAGGATTACTTTTGGCTGGTTACTTTTAAAAACTGCAGACAGAGAGAAACTCTGAAAAGTAGAAGTTACCCTTTGTTAAGAGACATTTACACTTGTAAGGGAAATCTCCATCTGTAAAGGTGTCTCCCTCTCTGTACCAGGAAGAGGGGGGATGACCTTATCTCTAAAAACTGTTATCAAGGTGGAAGGCAAGAACTCAAATCTGCATAATAACCTTACTCTTGATTACTTTTCTGGTAATCTCCCAAAACTGACTCCTCTGCCCCAACATCCTCCTTTGTAGCTGAAGATGGTATTTAAGATGAGAACCTCCACCATTTTGGTGAGTTACTCAGTTTTCCAGAGTCTCTCCCATGTATACATATTATAAAGCTTTTGCTTAATTTTCTCCTGTTATTCTGTCTCATGTGAATTTAATTCATAGTCCAGCCAGAAGGACCTAGGGTGGGTAGAGGAAGTGTATTCCTCTCCTACAACACCGTGGCTGGCTGGCTTCTCCCAGAGCAAACAGTCCAAGATGGGGGAAGGTAGAAACAATACATCTTATATGACCTAGCTCAGAAGTCACACATCATCATCTCTACAAAATCCAATTTTTTCATAGACCAACTCTATTCACTGTTGAGGGGGACCATATAAGGGCATGAATACCATAAGGTGGGGATAATTGGGGATCATCCTGGAGGCTGGCTACACAAGGGTCTCATAAGGAGGGAGGATGGCAAGTTCAAGGAACATGAAGAAGCACGGTATGATTGCAGTGGAATTATGAGGGGGTGCAAGGGAAGAGACAGGGTCCAAGGGGGAGCAGTAGGTCAAGCCACGTTGGACTTTATAGGCCAAATTAAGGACTCCTGTTGTTCACTGAGTGAAAAGGAAAGCCACTGGAAGCCAGCAAGATAACTTATTGAATCACTAAATTCTGTTTGTTCTTCCAACATTTTCCCTTCCCCCTCATTTTCATCAGTCTTTGCCATTCTCTGCCTCAGGGATTAGGACTAGGCTAAAAGCAGAAAGAGCCTAAGGCCAAGGGATCCTACAGGGTTGGTAGACACCTAACTCATAGGGCTGAAGAGCTCTGAAGGGCTTCTACTAGGTTTCCTTGAAGAGAAGAGGAGAGAAATATCTTGGAAAACCTGCAAGGATGGGAGAAAAGTTTCCCAAAGGCACTGAAATCTATTTGCAATCCTGGGCTGTGGGTACCTTGGCATTGCTCCCTTGCAGTGGGACTAGGGAAGCGTGGGAATGGCTTTGTGGGTCATTGGGTGGGGAGGATTGAGGCAAAAGAGCTGCAGGACATGAGTGTGGTTTGTGAGGTGGATGAATCAACAATAACTAGTGTGGGGGATTGGAATTGGCCACCCCAAGATATGTTTCTTTGGCATGATGATTACTTTGGGCTGGATACTTTTAAAAACCGCAGGGGCTGGTCCAGTGGAACAGCGGTTAAGTCCACACGTTCCGCTTTGGCAGCCTGGGGTTCGTCGGTTTGGATCCTGGATGCGGACCTATGGGCTGCTTGTCAAGCCATGCTGTGGCAGATGTCCCACATATAAAGTAGAGGGAGATGGGCATGGATGTTAGCTCAGGGCCAGTCTTCCTCAGCAAAAAGAAGAAGATTGGTGGCAGGTGTTAGCTCAGAGCTAATCTTCCTCAAAAAAGAAAAAGAAAGAAAGAAAAAAAAGAAAAACTGCAGACATGAGAGAAGTTCTGAAAAGTAGAAGTTATCCTTTGTTAAGATATATTTACATTTGTAAAGGAAATCTCCATCCATAAAGGTGTCTCCCTCTCTGTACCAGGAAGAAGGGGGGATGACATTATCTCTAGAAACTCTTAATCAATACAGAAGGCAAGGACTTAAATCTGCATAACAACCCTACTCTTGTTCACAGTACTTTTCTGGTAATCTCCCATAACTGACTCCCCCCACCCCCAACATCCTCTTTTGTCTTTAGCTGAGGAGGGTATTTAAGGTGAGAACCTCTGCCATTTTGGCAAGTTACTCACTTTTTCTAGTTCTCTCCCATGTATACATGTTAGAAAGCTTTGTTTGATTTTCTCCTGTTATTCTGTTTCATGTGAACTTAATTTGCAGTCAGGCCAGAAGTGGGTAGAGGAAATGTCTTCCTCTCCTACACTAGCATGGCACTATGTCAGTCCAGGATCTTTGCCCAACTCTCCTTCGGAGATAGGTCCTTAAAGTCATTGAAGTTGAACTTTTCAGCAGTCTGGTAAGAGAGAGATTCATAGTGACAAGTAAGTTGATAACAAAATGTAGTATTTCTTAGATATCTCCTTCTGGGCACTGACACTTAGTCATAACACATAGTCAATGTGTTTTACTTAATTCCATCACTGTAAATGTTTGCTGAGTGGGGCTGAGATAAAGTTCTTGGTTTACCTTTAAACAAATCACACTGCACAGACACTTTGCATGCAGCTAGATTCCCACAAGAATAGCCCTCATGCTTGTCTGCAGGTCACAATGAGATGGCCAGACTGCCATCTTTAGTTGTAGCAGCTGAGTTTCTCCAGCTTGGGCTTCTAGCGACAAGTACGGCAGACATCTCCCTGAAGATGACAACCTGAAACAAAATGTAGAACTCTGTCTTACGTAAAGCCATTCTTGCCAAGATGTTTTGTTCGATGGCCACATCCACTGTAGGAGGGCATTCTTGGGTCCATGGACTGGAGCATTCACACCTGAAGCATTGGGTTCTGCGCTCTGCCGCAGTTATACCTTCACTGTCTCTAGCTGGCCAGTGAGAGTGGAGGCTCAAATGTACCTGGCAAAGGCAGCTGAAAAAGTAGTGGCTGCTTTTATGGGTCATCACATGTTCCACGAGATATTTTCTACAGTTATACTGGTGCAGGTTATTGAAGTTGAGCTGACGGGATTCCCTAGTGCTGATGACTGACTTGCATTTGGGAAGAGGAGCTCGACAGCTGTTACCTTAAGCCTGGCAGGAACTTTCAGAGATGTTGGTAGAAGAGTGACAGAAACAGTTGGCTTGCTTCTCTTATTTGGCGAGAGAACCAGCATGTTTTTGTTGCAGGTTGTGTTTCCAGGGAAACAGACATTGGGAATCTGAGATTTGCATGTAGGAAGTTTGGAGAGTGCTCTGGGGCATAATCTTGGTGTCAACACTTATCGGGGAATGAAGGAAACAGGAATAAGCAGAGGGAAAAGATGAATTGCTATCCAGTCACAATAAAGGACTCAACAGATCTGTCGAGGAGCTTTCGACCTCTAGATTGTCTTGACTGAGGCAAGGGCATCTCCATTCCTGCTGTCCTCCCATTCCATCTTCAGATAAGGGCTGCCTCCAGGGTTGTGACCTTGAATGAGGCAGCTCTCTGGTTATTCAGCTGAGAGCTGTCAGCCTTCCATACTCCCAGTAGCTGGAGAAATGAGGCTGTAGCCCTGAAAAGATAGTGTTGGCGGAGGGGAGACATGGATCTGGCAACACACAACCACATCCACCACAATCGTTCTCATGTTGGAAGGAACAAATGTGTTTCAGATAAGAGATATTTATTTGGTAAGTTTACAAAATTAAGCAACATAGGAAACAAAGGGGACCTCTCAGCAGTTGCACACAATGAGTGCATGTAACACCTATCGTTCAACGTTCAACGGTAATTGTGAGGCCCAGTAAGCTTGTGGCCACCTCAGAAGCAGGCACACTGCTCCTACTCTTGCTACTCTGACATAAATACAATTTGACTTTTTCTCTGAATGGGTCTCCCTCTACTAGGCTTCCATTTCACCTGTTCTCTCCACTTGTTCTAAATGCTCTTTCTTTTGCATTCATATCTTCCTAAGAGAGATGCTGTTTGGGCTTGTTAGTTGCTCTCCAATATAGATTGTCCCAGTTGGATCAATTTTGGGGGCAAGGCCACCTCAATGTATAAAATGGCTGCCTTCGGTCAGCAAACCAATTTTTGTTTTATTTCAGCTGTGCTCAAATGACACAAAGTAAGCCAAGATATATTCAAGGACCCACCTATAGTCACTCTGCTTGGAAGGAACCAGGAACCTGGCAGGTATTTAAGGTGTTCAGATTCTTGTTCCACGAGGGCTTCCAACTTCTCTCCTAGAGAGCAAGTTTAGAATAGCAAAATAGAAGCAGGCACATCTTTGTACAAAATTAAGGTGTTGAATTAATAAATGCAATTTTGGTGATACTTGTGAAGATCATTAACAAATAGTAGTGCCTGGATGCAGGTAAGATGAAATGGAGGCACTGGAGATACCTGATATTATTACTGTAGAACGATAACTATCCAAAAAACCGTATTTTTAAAATCAATTTAATATGTACACATGACTTTTTTTGAGTGATAGTAGAAGTAGCAAAATGTTTCAAGGTTTGGAATAGCAGAGGGATGTCTGCCCCTTAAGAAAAACACCCCAGCACTCTTTATTCCATGATTGTAATCTTTTAGCTATTTCTTTTGTTTGTTACAGATCACACGGCTACTTCTTCACTTATCAGTTGTGGACATTATTGGATTTTATTGTGGTTTATGGGGATTGAGTTCTTTTAGCTCTTCTTTTAATTGGGGAATTATATTAAGTTCAACCATGCTTAAAGAGTTTTGACCATTACATAACTACTAGAACTTTAGCCATTAACCCTTGAATATGAATGAGCCCTTCAAATTTTTCCATGTTTGATGGAAAACCTGGAAACATCTCTCCATGTTTGGAGAAGGCGTGGTATCTACGCAGAAAAATAAGCCTAGCAGAAATATACACAGTGAAGAAAGACAGATGAGAGGAAAATGTGGTGATTTCTACTCTTTTATCTGGTTGTTTTGGTGTTTACCTCCAAATCTCTGACAGGAGATTTTCACATATTAGGTGTAAGGGGTAACAATTTGGGTTCAAAACTGACTCAGCTTGAACTAAAGAAGCGTGACTTAAGGTCCATCAAACATACACTGCACATCTGCTTTAACCATTAAAGAATGCACTCTCTTAAGATAAGAATGCATACTTCCCCTCCTATGACCTATTGGTATTAGTCCCTTTCCCAAAAGCAGGGTCATGTTGACCTGCTAATTTGCAACTAGATACCTCTTTGAAACTTTAAAAATGTATCCTGGATGTTCTAATGTATGTTCTTTGTTCTAAAAAGATATAAGACTGTACTGAAAACCATGCTTCTCTGAAACACTTTCTAAGGCCTTCCTGGGTTATAATCCTCACTCTAGCTCAAGCAGAACTCACCTTATTTCACTTAGCTATAGAATCGTTACTGGTTATTTCACATCAACATCTCTAAATAGCCT
Organism: Equus quagga; assembly: GCF_021613505.1. Classification (NCBI taxonomy): domain Eukaryota; kingdom Metazoa; phylum Chordata; class Mammalia; order Perissodactyla; family Equidae; genus Equus; species Equus quagga. The sequence continues at coordinate 76,927,363 of NC_060270.1, forward strand.
GTCACAATTTTGGACATAGTCACAAGATCATAACTAGCTGAAATATGGGACAGGAAATATAGCCTTTTCCCTGGGCACATTGCCACTATGATTAAAATCTTGGTTTTTGGGGCTGGCCCCATGGCTGAGTGGTTAAAGTCCTGTGCACTCCGCTTCAGCAGCCCAGGTTCGCAGGTTCAGATCCCCAGTGCGGACCAAGTCCACTCATCAGCCATGCTGTGGAGGCATCCCACATACAAAAGTAGAAGAAGATTGGCGCAGATGTTAGCTCAGGGCTAATCTTCCTCAAGTGGAAAAAAAAAGAGGATTGGAAATGGATGTTAACTCAGGGCGAATCTTCCCCACAAAAAAAACTTGGTTCTATTGGAATGGAAGAAGGAGAGAATGCCTTTTGAGTAGGCAACCAGCAGTCACTTCCATGTGCATGTAATTCAAAATATTTTTCCTATTATTCAGAATGATGGCATCTGATTTCTTAAACAAAAATGGTGGAGAATAATAAAAGAATTAAAAATGAAGAAGATTCTTTTCTGAGCAAAATAGCCTCAGATTTCCTTTAAAAAACATTTTTTTATGTATATACTTATAGAGAGCTACAAGATTTTCAAAGTTGTCTCAGAGGACACTGTGTAAGTTGATGGTGCTAACAGCCCTGTGTGGTAGGTAGGGTAGAGAGTATAACCTCTGTTATAGAGATGATGAAACTGAGGCACAGAAAGAATAAATGTCTTCCCCAAGGTCACGTGGCTCTGAGTTCTAATTCATGCTCTAGTTTTCCTACTTCAGCATCATGTGGGATCACTGTGGGAAGGAGAATCTCCCATGAAAGGCCTTGGAGTGTTGGGATGGTTGGTTCATGCAAACATGGCACAAGTGTCAAAGTCATTTGCCTTCTCCCCAAGCAGCTCTTCCTCTGAAACACTGAGTATTTGTCAAACAGGGCTGGAATTCCCCTACCTGATGTTTAAGACTCCCATTTACCATAGTGTGGCAATAAGTCTTGGCATCAAATCCTGTTGTACAGGTTCTCTGTGGATTTGGGATCCTCCATTAGGCACCATACCAACTTGGTAGTTATGGACATTTGGCCATATAGTTAGTAATGTAAATGTTAGTGGCCTGGTCTCTATATTTTTATATATAACGAGAGATCAACAAGAAATAGAATTTTTAGAGCTTCAGATTGTTCAATAATTGACCTTGTGAATATGAAAATAAGTGGTTACACAGAGTTTAGGGAAACTAAAAATACTGTGTACATGTTACACATTCAGATGTTATGCAATTCTTATTTTCATTTAGTTACTCATTTGAATTGTGCTTGGATTAGAGACTTGATAAGTGACAGGTCTAAAAGGAAGGAAAAAATTCAATCATAGTATTGTGCCTTAGGAAAAATGTGGTTATTAAAGCATGTTAAATTTTAACTCAGAAATAGTTGAGTGTTTCCCTGGAATAATTATACTGCTATAACTATTTAAAAGTAAACTTTTAAAACCACATAATCAGGCACCCAGTTGAAGTTTGTCTGTATGAGGTATTGAAAGCACCTTACAGACCACTAAAATTATTGATAATATTTCAAATATAAAACATCTGTAAATTCACACCATATATACAATTACACACCAGTAATCTAAGGAAATGAAACTTTCTCCTTCAAATTCCGAATGCCTGAGTTCCTGTCCATGAGTGTAATTTATTTAGGCTCTCTCAATGTTTAATATCAGTAAAGATATATCAAACGCAGTGGTATTTCCAGTGGTCTTTTCTTTCATATTATATAGCTTTCGGGTAAAAGAAAACATAACCTTTTTTAAAAGAATTTTCTTTTTATGGATAATTTCAAACATACATGAAAATAACATAATACAGTGAACCTCATGTACCTATCATCCAGATCCTACAACGATAAACTTGTGGCTTATCCTATTTCATCTACACACTTACCCCTTTTCACCCCAATTATTTTGAAGTAAAACCCAGACATCACACTTTTCATCTGTAAATACTTTTGTATATACCTCTAAAAGATAAGACATCTTCTTGGGGCTGGCACCGTGGCCGAGTGGTTGAGTTCGCGTGCTCCGCTGCAGGTGGCCCAGGGTTTCCTTGTTTCGAATCCTGGGCGCAGACATGGCGCTGCTCATCAAACCATGCTGAGGCAGCGTCCCACATGCCACAACTAGAAGGACCCACAACGAAGAATACACAACTATGTACAGGGGGGGCTTTGGGGAGAAAAAGGAAAAAATAAAATCTTTAAAAAACAAAAAAAAAGATAAGGCATCTTCTTTTTAAAACATAACCACTGTGGTGGGTTATAGATGGCCCCACATTTTTTTCCACTCCTTCCACTGAGAGATGGAGCCTAATTCCCTTCACCTTGAATCTCAGCTGGCCATAGTGACTGGAGGGACGTGCAGAATGTGACTGAAGTATCATTCTGGCATTTCCAAGGTTAGGTTGTAAGAAACTTGGGAGCTTCCATCTGAATCTCTTGGGATACATTCTCTGAGATCCCTGAACTTCTGTGTAAAGTCTGACAACCTTGAAACTGCCACACGGAACAGGCCACCCACAGGTGCTCTGGTTGAAAGTCTCAGCTGAGCTTAACTTCCTTTTCTTTCTCTCCAAGGCACCAGACATACGAATAAAATCATCTTGGACCCTCTAGATTTGCCCATCTGCCAACTGAGTACCAGTGAGTAAACTCAGATGGTGCACATGGAGCAGAAGAATCACACAGCTGAGCCTTGCTCAGATTCCTGGCCTGCAAAGTTGTAAGATGTAATAAAATGGTTGCTCTTTTAAGCCACTAAGTTTGCTGCAATAGATAAAGTGGAACAACCACAAAACCATTATCACTCCTAAAATAATTAGTAATAATTCCCTGAAACAAGAAATATCCAGACTTCAAATCACAAATCATCTTTATTGTCTCATAATTTTTAACATTTTGTTTTAACTGGAATCTAAATGAGGTCCATACATGTCAATTGATTTTTATATCTCTAAATCTTGTTCAATCTATTGATTTTCTCTTCCTTTTTTCTTCCTTTCAAATTATTTGCTTAAGAAACTGGATTCTTTGTCTTCAGAGTTGCCCACAATCTGGATTTTAGTATTGCTTAATATGTTCTCCTATCACTTGCATTTTCTGTAAATTGGTAGTTATGTCTAGAGGCTTGGTCAGTTTCAGGTTGGATCTGTGGCAAAGCTGTTTCATAGGTGGTGTTGCATACTTCTACCAGGAGGTACATGTTATCAGATTATCTCTTGTGATGTTAGCAGCCGTTGACAATCATTGCCTAGATCCATTAATTAATTTGAGGTTGCAAAATGGAGATTATATCAGTTAGCTATTACTATATGAGAAAGGATCAAAGAATCTCCGCAGCTTATAAGCTTAGCTTAAATAAGCTAAAGAATTAGCTTATTTACCATTACTTCCACCTTATCTTGTTGGCCAACGCAACAATTACAAGGCTTTGCCTGGAGGCCTCATGGGGAGAAGCTTTCTTCCCCATTCTAGACTTGGTACAAGGTACATTACAGTCTCTGGCGGTACAGTTAAGGACTCAGGCCCCCCGACTCACACCAGCCTTATTCTTAGAAGTGTCCACACTCCAAGCCCAGGTGCCTCCATTCAGAGTTCTGTATACTGGACACTCAGTGGAGGCACTTCTCAGGTACATCTTCCGTGATCCCCTTATGGGGCCCTGGCTGAGGCATTTCTCCACTTTGACTCAGTACTTTTGCACTTTGAGCCCTTCCTTCTCTCCTTCCTTCCAGTCTTTGGATCCACATAAAGGGAGGAGCCTCTTGTTCAGGCTCCTGGGAAGTGAGATGATTCTCCCCATCTGCAATGCATCCCCTAACCCCAGTCCAGGGTGGTTTGTTCCATGGGGAAAACTGGAACACTGGAGAGTTGGTGTCTTTCTCTTTTGCCCCTTGCCTGCATTGTTGCAGTAAATGAATAAGGCTTAATTATTGCTTTCAGTTTGGCTGTTGCCCTAACTGACCTCCTTGACCCTTGGCGGCTCAACAGGAAGACATTACAAAGCTACAGAGAAAAGGATGTAGATACTGGAAGGAGTGAAGAATCCAGTCGATAACACAAACTCCATCAGAGTGATATTCCATTATTATTCTTCCTTTATTAATTAGCCATATACTTCTATAAGAAGGAACATACCAGATTTTCAAAATAGTTGATGCTTTTTTTTTGAAAGGAAACAAATGAGTTTTATGAGATTTTTAAAAATTAACTTATGGATTTCAAACTTATTTGGTATTTCAAGATTTATTACAATTACTATTCGGATTTTGCTCAAATTATCCCATCTTTTGCTAGTAGGAAGTTTGTGAAGTTGCTTCTGAATCTTCTTGACATGAAAAAGTAATCTTTGACAGCTTCGTTGCTTCTGGTATGACAGGATGCTTCAGATCCAAAATCAGGCACTCAACACTTAATTTTATAATGTACAGACAGATCCAGTGATGGAGGGTTAGCTTAATTTTTAATATATTTGAAGAGAGTTTATTTTTAGTTGAAAGATTGTCAATTTTTTTTAACAGGACAAATTATGTATAAAATATGCCTTAAAAATGCAAATTATGGGGCCAGCCCCGTGGCTGAGTGGTGAAGTTCTCGCGCTTTGCTTCGGAGGCCCAGGGTTTTGCCAGTTTGAATCCTGGGTGCGGACATGGCACCACTCAACAGGCCACGATGAGGTGGTGTCCCACGTGCCGCAACTAGAAGGACCCATAACTAAAAATACACAACTATGAACCAGGGGGCTTTGGGAGAAAAAGGGAAAATAAAAAAAATCTTTTAAAAAAGTGCAAATTATTTTATATGGTGGTGAGGTTTTTTTCACTGTATTTCAGAAGGAAAACCAAGCCATATTTGGTGAGGACTGTCTTCAGAGAGGATAAAGGCAGAAGACCACCATCATGTCTTGTGTCAGCTTCATCCTCTCTTCTGTCTTGAAACAGGTGCCTAGAATATGACATCTTGCTATTCATGCCAAGAACTAGAACTCATCTTTGGCTTTATCCAAACCTTTTAGACAACAGTCACATCTCTCCGGTAGTAAAATGTACTTAATTTATTACTCAGTGCAATTTCATAAGTACTAATTGAGCTCTAGCATTGTGTAAAAGCAACCAACTGGGCTCTGTGTGAAATATAGAAGAATACGTGAAAAAATATATATATTCTCTGTTTACGTAGTCACTCTGGAGGGACAAGATAAGTGCAGGAAGAATTAGATTATGATCCAGGATGATATGTAATTATGTGTTCAAACAAGTGGTACTAATACTTATTGCTATAGGATTTCAGAGGAGAGAGAGATTAATTAGCTTAGCAGGGTCTGAGATGGATTTATGGAGGAGTTGTTCCTTGATCCAAACCCTGAAGAATGAACGTCATTTCCATGGGCTGAAGAAGGAAGGGGATGGAAGAACACGTGAGCAGTTATAAAGGTGAGAGTAAAAATGATGGGGAAGACAGTGGGGAGGCCAGCCACCTCCAAATGGAGGGCTCGGGCTGGGAAGCTGGGCAGATACATTTGGAACACATGAGCCAGAATCAGTCCCTTGGCAAGTTTGAATGTTAGACTGATGAGATTAGATTTCAGAAAAGCATGTGTGCCCTTCCTCTCAGCTGCCAAGGTCTCTGCTGTTAACCAGTAGCTAGCATACTTATTTCTGGGAAAAACTCCAGGCATATGATTAAGTAGGAAAAGAACTATCAGAGTTTGAAGTGGTAAAGGAAAGGCATGCAGACCGAAGACTTAAGTGAGGGGCAAGGAAAATGAGGTAGTAAACTCAAAGAGGGGATCCATTCATTTATTTAACAAATATTTATTGAATACATATATGTGCAAGTCATATGCTGGGCACTGAGAATGGAGAAGAACATTATTCATTAAGAACTTGTTAATAGTCTGAATAATGGAAGAAGAATCAATACCTTGATGAAGATGACAATTTAATCCATGCCCGTCTTCCTCTATTTTATATGTGGGATACCTGCCACAGCATGGCTTGATAAGTGGTGCATATGTCCACACCCGGGATCCGAACCAGTGAACCCCGGGTCACTGAAGTGGTATGTGTGAACCTCACTGCTGCACCACCAGGCTGGCCCCACAATTTAATCCTTAGGAGTAGAATTTCAGGCTACGTAATGGCCCAGTAGAGAAGGTATTTTTGGTCACAGTTGGCTCGCCTATCATCTCCAATAACCCCATATGTTCAAGCACCTACTCTTCCACTGATGTGTAATGCCAGACCTGAAAAGTGAATGGATTGCCTCCAAACTATTTTTTCTTTTGAGGAGGATTAGCCCTGAGCTAATATCTGCCACCAATCTTCTTCTTTTTGCTGAGGAAGACTGGCCCTGAGCTAACATCTGTGCCCATCTTTCTCTACTTCATATGTGGGATGCCCGTCACAGAATGGCTTGACAAGAAGTGCATAGGTCCACACCCAGGATCCGAACCAGCAAACCCCAGGCCACCAAAGTGGAACATGGGAACTTAACCACTGTGCCACCAGGCTGGCTCCCAAACTGTTAATCTCTTTCTCTACCTTCTCATATTCTTGGGCACTAAGAGCTCCCAGGAGGACAAGGAAGCAATAACAGTAAGAGTTCTGAAAAGTTAAGAACAATGGTTCCAAGAACATTAGCTGTAGGCTGACTATTCTTGAGCAGGGGGCTTCTTTAAGAAAATTTGTCAGAGGGCATTTCTCATGCATTCATTCCATCAATAAATATTAAGTTAGTTTCTTCTATGCTTTAGACACTGATCTAGATTCTGGGGATGCAGAGATGAGCAGAACAGAAAAAGTTCTTGCACTCATGGAGCTGATATTCTGGTGGAAAACAAATATATAAATATATACTGTATTTTCAGTTAGGGGTAAGTGCTATGAAAAAAGTATATAGTAAGGTAGGAAAATGATGATGGGATTGTGTATGCATGGGGGCGGGGGAACAGTAATTTTAGACTGGATAGATTGGAGAAAATCTAAGGAGGTGACTTGGAACATTTCAGGAATAGTGTTCCAGGAGAAGGGAATGGCCAATGCAAAGGCTTTATGGCAGGAAAAGCTAGGGATGATGGAGGGACAGTGAGAAGGTGGTGTGGTTGGAATCTTGTGGTCTAGGTAGGAAACGGTAGGAGAAGCAAGTAGAGGCCAGTGCACTGAGGGCCTTGTAAGCCTCGTAGAATTCTGGATTATTCAGTGTGATGGGAACTGTGGGATGGTTTTTTGAATGGGAGTGATATGATTTGATTTATATTTTTAGAAGATCATTCTAAATGCAGTTTGGAGTATAGGGCAAGAATGGAAGCAGATCCGTAAGGAGGCAGATTTGGTACTCAAGGTGGAAACATGATGGTGGTTTGGACTAGGGTGTGGGGATGGAGGTTGTGAGAGGTGACTAGACTCAAGACACATTTTGAAGGTGGAGCTGGCAGAACTGGTTGATTAATTTGGGTGTGGAGGAGAGAGATGAATAAAGGGTAACACAGCCCTTGCCCAGGGTGAATGGTAGGCCCGTTACTGAGAAGCTGGAAGGCTGGGAGAGGAGGAGGTTTGGCTCTCATTAAATATTTGTTGAACGATCCAATGAATCGAACAATTAATGATGTCCCAAACTTGGGGTGATGGGGATGATGAGTAATTTACTTCTTCACTATTATGAGATGATAAGAATATATAGTAGTCTAGAATCACTCTAGATCATGATAAAGTTTTAGAGTGTCAGGTGTTGGGGGTATAGAAGCATTTGAAGAAATACGGAGTATTTAGGAGTGCCATGGCAGGAAAAAATTAAACTAGTAGTCTAAAGGAATAAGCACTGACTAGAGGTCAGAATCTTTTCAGGGCCTGAAGTGAGGGTGAAGTGAAGGAGGGGAGGGATGGAAAAAAGAGAATTAGGCATTTCTCCCAAGGCCTCTGACTTTTACCTTGACCATGTTCCTCCATTGATCTACCACTTTAGAGGTTCAAGGGGAAATGGAAAAGTAAATTTTTTTGACAGTATAGGAATAGGCAATTGGACACTATCCCTTCAGCTGGAACAGTTGAATCTCTAGATCCAAGAGAGTCTCTCCATCCAAGTTTTACAGGCTTTCATCCAAATGTAGCGTTGGCAAGTGTTGCCTAGTAAGTAAAGCACAATACTTCCTTAACCGGCGTAATTCCATCTCACACACGAACCTTGCTGTAGCCACATCGGTAAATCAAGTTTATAGCAGATGGCAAAGGCATAATTTCCATTCCAGGAAACTCTTTCACTCTTCTTTGCTCTGTGCCTTCAAGCAACTCCCAAGCCTAAGTTAATTTTCTGTATAATATTTTCTGTATATGTAATTCTTAAATTCTTTATTTTGAAAAATTTATACTTATAGGACAATTGCCAAGAATAGCACAATGAACTATCATACACTCCTCCTCTAGATTCTCTAATTGTTAGCATTCTGCCATATCTGCTTTAGCGCCATCTCTTTTTTAGCTATATATACACATAAATTCACATACACACATTATCACTATCATTATTTGTGTTGTTGAACTATTTAAAAGTAAGTTGCAGATACCATAACCCTTTACCCTTTCCTGATGTATCTCCTATGAACAAGGACCTTCTCCACCTAACCACAGAACAATGACCAAATTTGGTAAATTTAATTTACCATATTACCATCTAATGTACAGTCCATATTCAAATTGCACCAGTTGTCCCAATAGTAGTCTTTACAGTGTTTTCCCTTCTGATCCATTTCGTTGTGTTTAGTTGTTATCTTATGACATATTTGATGCCCCCCTCATCTCTACAGTCAGAAACTTTATGTTAAGATACGAATCTTTCCTTCTCTTATGTAAGTCACTAAGCACCAATTATTTAGCACCTATTAAATGGTTAACATTATATAGACCAAGGGAGGACAAAAAAGAAGTAGAGATGAAATTTTCTATTGTGTCATCTCTTGAGAAGACAACATTTCCATTCACGAAATGACTAGACTATAGCTTTAAAGCTATATATAGTGAAGTGTGAAATAAGATGTATGTAAGTGCTCCAGGAATTTCGAGAAGAAATGGGGGAAGGGGGGAAGGGAGGAAGGAAGAAAAGACAGAAAGAAGGAAGGAGGGAAGGATGGGAAGTAGGAAAGAGAAAAAAAGAGCATGTAGGGTCAGGGTTAGCCCCCAACTTTCTCTGTTGGGTTCCACATTTTTCTGTTGGACACTGAATAAAGGTGCAACCTGGTCACCAAAAGTTTTTAAAACACCTTATGTGATTCTCCATGTTCCTTAGGTTGAGAATCATTGTACTAGAATCTGAAAACATCACAGTAAGCACAACCATCTGTGCATCCTTATTCATTCTTCTGATGTTGGCTGGACGTACTTTTGTTTACAGGTTTGATGTCTATATTGACCTCAAACATCTCATTCTAAGTGAGGATTCCCAGCAGGTGGAATACTCCAGGGAGAATTTAGTTTACTAGTCAGTAAATCCGTGAGTAACATATTTCCATTCATTGGACCAAGGTATCTCAACCTCAGCACTATTGACATTTTGAGCTCGGGCTATTTTTGCACTACACATTGACATTCTTTGTTATGGCACTTCCTGTGTATTAAAGGTGTTTAGCAGCATCCCTTGCCTCTACCTGCTAGATACTAGTAGCACCTCCCCACCATTGTGACACCCAAGAAATGTCTCCAGGGCCAGCCTGGGGCACAGCAGTTAAGTGTGCATGTTCCGCTTCAGTGGCCCGGGGTTCATAAGTTCAGATCCCAAGTGCGGACATGGCACTGCTTGGCAAGCCATGCTGTGGTAGGCGTCCCACATATAAAGTAGAGAAAGATGGGCACGGATGTTAGCTCAGGGCTAATCTTCTTCAAGAAAAAAAAAAAGAAAAAGAAATGTCTCCATGTGTTGCCAAATGTCTTTTGGGGGGATAAAATCAGCCCAGTGAGAACCACCACATTAGTCTGAGCTCCTCAAGTATAGGAGCCATTTCTGATTTATTTATTATTGTGTGGCAAGCATCATATCTGGTACAGAGAAAGGATGTGATAAAGAGCAAGCTGATGAATCAAAGCCCTAGATTTCTGCTAATTCACTCAGTATCCCTACTGGATTATCTCCACTGCAGATTTTCCTAGAGATTGCACAAGGAAGGGTTGGCTTGGCTCCATGTAATCCTTACAATAAAACTACATTTCAATCAAAGTTCAAAGCCCTAGCTGACCAATTATAAAACACAGACAGATAAATCCAGTGTGGTACGCAATTAGTTTCAGAAGATTAATTCTTCTCATTTATTTAAGGGAAAAGATCATTGACCGTTTAAGTCTGGTAGGAAAGGTGGCAGAGTGAGGACAACATGAAAAGCCTGTGTGGAATATGCAAAGGGGCTGGTTTAAGTGCCCCTGGGGAGTGATCCACTTGGTCTGTGAGGAAAACTGAAGGGTTGGTCATGCTCAACTATCAGAGACTTTTCTCAGCTGAAACAAATGCACACTGAAAAACCTATTTTTGTCAGATGAGAGAGGCATGGAAATATTATGTGTATGTAAAATCACCACATTTAAAATACTATCCTAATCTCATTAGGGATATTGGTCCGGGGGAGGCTGGGGGCAGGGCGGGCAGGGGAAACAATGGGAACTCTACTTTCCACTGAACTTTGCTGTGAACCTAAAATTACTCTAAAAAAATAAAGCCTATTGAAAAAAATATTATCTTAACATTTGCTAAGATGTTAATGCTAAGTTTAGTGGACTCTAAACCACATTTCTCGAATTTTCCTGTTTCATTTGTCCTTTTCATACTTAATGACCTCAAAAACCACACTGTTTCAGTGATCAGGGCTGCTCCAAGGAGATATTAATGAGGCAAACTCCTGGCCAGGGGAGAAGCTGAAGCTAAGGTCATTCTAAGAGGACAGTTTTCTGTGAGCTCTGCATTCCTGGTCTGCTCACTACCCACAAATTCCTGATTTTGTAAGTACCTGTTTTACGTCTTAATTGAACTGCAGTTCAGAATCCTCGAAAACTCCATAAAGAGGACTTTGGAAGGGGAAGCAGTGCTCTAGGTATTGTAGATTTTGCAAGGTTTAGCTTTTAAAATCTAGCCTACCAATAGCCATACAGGCAACAGCTCACTGCTTAAAAAAATGGAACCTAGAGATTTACATGTATCTCTTAGGAGGCAAGTTAAGGACATTTTCAATAGGGTTTATACACCCTTACTTCCCGCAAGGCAATTTTTGGTTGTTACAACCTATCATTAGTTGGTTCTTAACTCACCCCATTTCCCAGCTGGAGCAGCACTCTGCTCCACTTGGTCACTTATTAGTCCCATTCTGTCTCACCTGCCCCCAAGCTGGGATAGTTGACCACTAGTTTTGTCTTTGATAGTCTCTAATGGTTCTTATAGATAACACACAGAGCAGGATTTGATAACATTATTATATATTTCTCCTTCCATTCCTACATTTCTACATGATGGACCAGTTTTACTCATTCAACAAATATGTGCAGGTTCAGGGAACTCTTTTAGGCACTAAAGGTACACAGTCTCCACTCTAAGGACAATATTTAATACTCGTCATGTCAATACCATGCATCCAATTCATCAGCAAGTCGTATTTTCAAAACCTATCTCAAATCTGTCCATTTCTCTACATTTTCATGACTCCTTACAAGTCCAAGACAACATCTGTCTCAGGACTTCCACGATCACCTTCTGATTTCTCCCTTTCTTCTTTATCCACCCTCCTATTCATTCTCCATACGGCAGTTGGAGTAATTAAAGAAAAAAATTACCCAGAATTATGTCACTCCCTTGCTTGAACCTGATCAATGGCTTTCCATTGCACTGAAAAGGAAACACAAACTTTTTTTAAGAGCCTCAGGACTCTGCATGTTGGCTGCTGCCCACCTCCTTACTCCTATCTTATACCAGGTCTTGCCCATCAAGGCTTTAGCTACACCTGGTCCTCTTCTTAAACCCACCTGTTGTTTCCTCCCTTAGGTTGCTTTCCCCACAGAGGCTTACGTTACTGACTCAATCTCAGTCTTCAGAACAAAAGTCACCTCCTTAGACAGGCCTTCCCTAACAGATCCATTGAAAACTGGCCTCTCCTAGTTACTATCACATGTCCACATTTATTTCCTTCAGAGCATTTTTCACAATCTGTATTTACTTATTTATATTTTTGTTTCCTATCTCTTGTCTACCTTCCCACTCTAGAAAGTAAGCTCCACAATATAAGGGCCTTATTTATTTTACTTATTGCTATATCTCCAGTTCCTTTGAAGTCAGGTAAGATAGTGCATTGTCTTGAATAGAGGATGGAACATAGAAAGCACTCAATAAGTATTCATGGAGTCAATGAATATACTCCCCACATTATCAGGCAATGGTTATTTAGGATAGCACCAATAAATACTGTTTGATCAATTGCCATATGAGGGCCTATGATAGGAAACAATACCTTTTCAGACTCATAATGTGTTTTGAGTTATAGCTTTATAATATTTTGTTCTTCAGGATTACTAAGAATTACAGTGTTACATACTTATGGTGTGAAATATTTAGTATAGTAAATGATATATGTGCACACATTTGTACAAACCTGTATTGACATACTTTCTAAAGGATGTCCTGTGCATAAAAAGGCACTTTTAAATATTTAAAAATATTATATCATGAATAAACCTTACTTATTAACAGGTCTTTTTGTGAACTCCAGGAGTGAAACTAGGCTCTTGAAGTCTTGCCTGAAGCACGGGTCCCAGAGTCATCTTAGGATTTCTCAGGGGAGGTAACTCTGGCCGCAGAAGCAAGCCGTCTTCAGTAGAATCACTTCCTAGGAAGCACTGGCTCACTTGCTTAGGAATAAGGTCGAGAAGTGAGACAATGGTTTCCTGCACCCACCAAACACTTGGGAATAAACCAGGCAGATTAAAGTGGTGAGAAGGCTGACAGAGATCTGCTAGTTATTAGGGAATGACCTATGTTTAGGTCCCCAACTATAAAAATCTCCTTTTTCTTAGGTTTCCTCATAATAGTAGGTTGAGTCTTTTCATGAATTAGTTTATTTAACCAAAGCGGAGAGGAGCTCTTTCATGGCTCCAAAACATAAACCTGCCTCTACCTCACCGATGGCTCTCAAAAGTCCAATGGGCATGGGCTAATTGAGCTTCCGTGACATGAACTATTAAGCATGGACCATTCGTAGTCGGGCCACGATTCTAGGCACCTGAATTTGTTCAGGTTTTCAAGTGGGTACAAGTTCACAGCAGCAGCTCTCCCTCTAGTTTCACCGCTTGTACTCCCCCTGCAGACACAGCTAATGCCGGATCTCGTGCCTTGAAAGATCTCCTATCCCCACTCCAATGATTTCTGGAGTCTCTGATGCTCTGTACATGTGCTCACATACAAGTCTTCTCTCTTTTTAAAAAATTATTATTATTTTTTCTTTTTGAGGAAGATTAGCCCTGAGCTAACTACTGCCAATCCTCCTCTTTTTGCTGAGGAAGACTGGCCCTGAGCTAACGTCCGTGCCCATCTTCCTCTACTTTATATGTGGGATGCCTACCACAGCATGGCATGCCAAGTGGTGCCATGTCCACACCCGGGATCTGAACTGGCGAATCCCAGGCCTCAGAGAAGCGGAATGTGTGAACTTAACAACTGCGCCACCAGGCCAGCCCCTTAAAAATTATTTTTAATTAAAAATACGTTTTTATTGAGGTGAAATTCACATAACACAAAATTAACCATTTTAAAGTGAACAACTCAGTGGCATTTAGTACATCCACAATCTTGTGCAACCACCATTCCCATCTAGTTTCAAAATATTTCATCATCCCAGTGGGAAGTCCTATACCCAATAAGCAGTTGCTCCCCGTTCTCCTTCCCCCCAGGCCCTGGCAACCACCAATTTATGTTCTGTCTCTAGGGATTTACCTGTTCTGGATATTTTATGTAAACGGAGTCATACAATATGTGACCTTTTGTGTCTGGTTTCTGTCACTTAGCATAAGGTTTTCGAGGTACATCCAACTTTTAGCATGAATCAGTTCTTAATTCCTTTGTATGGCTGAATAATATTCCATTTACATATGTGCCACAACTGGTTTATCCATTCATTCATTTATGGACACTTGCATTGTACTATAGTCTGACTGTTTGTATCCCAAAATCCATATGTTGAAATCCTAATGTCTAATATGATGGTATTAGTAGGTGGGACCTTCAGCAGGTGCTTAAGTCATGAGGGCAGAACTGTCATGAGTGGGAGTAATGCCTTATAAAAGAGGCTCCAGTGAGATCCCTTGCTACCAGGTGTCCGTTTGACAATGATTCCCAGATAATTCTGAATGCCTCTTACCCTCAAGCTGGAACTCCTGTTACATGGAGATAAAAAGATTCATGGATAAGCCTTCAACAATGAGTACATCTTGAAATGAGATAACTCAACTATAGCAAATACATTTGTATTTATTTATTCAGATATGTTTATTCGTTGTGGTGGTTTTAAAATAGGTCCACAAGTTAGACACTTTCCTCTACAAAACAGGGGGGCCTAATCCCCCCTCCACACACACCCCCAATTGTATATGGGCTACACTTAGGGACTTGCTTCTAATGAGTAGAATACTGTGAGAATGATGGTGTGATTTCTGAGGCTAGATCACAGGAGACGTTGTGGCTTCTTCCTTACTCTCCCTCTGATACTACCTGCTCTGGGGGAAGCCAGAAAGCTGCCACATCATGGAGACACTCAAGTAGCCTGTGGAGAGGCCCACCTCAGGAGGAACTGAGGCCTACTACCAACAACCAGCAAGGAACGGAGGGCTCCCGCCAACAGCCTTGTGAGAGAGCAATCTTAGAAGCAGATCCTCCAGCCCTCGTCAGGGCTTCAGAAGATGGCAGCCCAGCTGACATCTTGACTGAAACCTTATGAAGAAACTTTGAGTCAGAACCACGAAACTAAATCACTCCCAAATTCCTGACCCACAGAAACTGTGAAGTAATAATTTTTCAAGATGTTAAGTTTTAGAGTAATTTTTTACATAGCAATATATAATTACTACATTTGTTTATTGAATGAACTAGACACTGTAAGACACAAAGAGAAAATCACATTATTCTTTTTCACCTTTTCCCCTATAAACTTGCTTTCTTTCGTTTTTCTTTGCTGCCCTGGGATGGAATAGTAGGCATCTTGCTTAGCTTTTCTGGGTACTTTTAGCTATTAAAAAGTCCATCTTGGTCTACTAATCACATAATTTCTAACTATCATTCAATTTAAACTTTACCTTTTGCCAGCTCAGGGCTGTTTCAGACCTGAAAAGCTGTGGTGGGATGGGAAGCTTGGCTGGTTTCTTTATTCCCCATCTTTCTCTACTTCCTCTGTCCCACTCACTAGGCTGAGTCTCATGACTCCATGGGTAGGGGATAGGGTAGAGGAAGGAAGCCCAGTATGGGACAGAAAAGATCTTACTTGACTAGTTTGACTGTCATCTGACATTTGTGCCTTCTGGGAATGGTACAGTGGCATGCTGGAGTTTGCCTGTACCAACTTGCAAGAGTACATTGCTCAATTCTCAGGAATTTTGGGTGGTTGTTAAATCAAACCATCATTAAAAATTAAATTATAAACAAACTTACAATTAAATAAATGTATTAATAACAAAGGTAATAAATATTTATTCCCTCCTCATTATTTAACTATATTTTACTAATTTATATTCTTTAAAGATTTTATTTTTCCTTTTTCTCTCCAAAGCCCCCCGCTGCATAGTTGTATACTTTTAGTTGTGGGTCCTTCTAGTTGTGGCATGTGGGATGCCGCCTCAGCATGGCTTGATGAGGGGTGCCATGTCCACGCCCAGCATCCAAACCGGCGAGACCCTGGGCCACCGAAGCGGCATGTGAACTTAACCACTCGGCCATGGGGCCGGCCCCTACTAATGTATATTCTTGAGTTTACTATGTCTACTGTATCTGCATGGTGAAAGTACTTTATAGTGGTGTCCTCTTGTGCATGTTTTTCCAACTCCATGTTCAGTGATGTCATATTGGTAGCTTGAAGTTGCTGTGGTGGGAGTCAGGAGCCATGGAATCATCCCACAGAAGTCAGAAATGCTACAAATCTGGGCTCTTTTCCTGGAAATCCGATTGTTAAACCTTTACCAGAACACCACTAATACGGTAGTATTCCAAATGCAGATCTTTGTTCTCCTGGAATGCTTCTGCTGGGAAATATGTTTCTGTAGTTTCCTCGGCATAGGTGCCGTCTCAGCTACTTGCCCACTTACAATTTTCCCTTGAGTAGTTCTCTGTTAGGGATACCTTAACCCTCAAGGCAGCCCTGGTGGATAGAATTTCTCTTAAGAAACCCAATATGGCTCCTTCCTATGGGGTCCACTTCTGGCCCATGAGAAATTCATCTTCATTTGCCCCGCCTGGAAATACAGCCTATTCCCATCAGAGTCCCTTTCCTTAACCTGCAGTCAGAGAACCAAGCCTCCTGTAGGCTCCAGCTGCATCTTCTTGCCCCCAGACTTGGGCACCGGTCCTTGCATTCCTTAAACTCAAAAGAACATGTGCCAAGACCTTTGAATGCTCTCTTGAAGTGCCCACCTCGCCCCTTGTTTGGCTTGAGGCAGGGAGAAAATCACCTCCCAAATCTCTAGGGGGATGCTAATGGGTATATTCAGATCATGTGGCAACTTTCTTCAAACAAGTTCATACTTTCCCATCTTTCAACTCCTCTCATGGATTCTTAGTCTACATTTACAGCCTGGATAGTTACCACTGATGATGCTGATGGTCAAACTGGATTAGGACATTCCCTGTGTATGTCCCACACAGATAGTTTAACACCTCACCTCAGAACATGCCTGTCTTTGCTACCTATTGTTGGTTATGTTTTGGGGCCTCTGCTCAAAGGAGGAGACAATAGGAAGAGTCACATCTAACAACCTGTTACACGTATCATAGCCTCAGTCTGTTTTTTTCAAATTTTCTCACTTGGGAGTTGAGGCAACCAGGCTGTACATGGGTCACATGAGCAGAGGAAGGGTTCCAGGGACTATGAAGCTCAGGCTGCGTTGCTGACTCAGTGCCTAGCAGCAGATGGGGGCTCAGGTGTGGGTGCAAATGATAGGAGAGGGAAGATCCAAGGCTATGCTAGATGAGTAGTATCAGGTATCAAGTAACAGGAGCAAAGCACAGGCCAAAGATGGGAGATGAGGAGCAAGTTAGAAGCTGAAGAAGTCAAGATCATATTAGGAAGTGGGTGTGGCTGTCAAGGAACTCCTCATTAACATGCGCTAGCCTGTTGGCACGGGCCATTCAGCTGGCAGGGGGCTGGTCAGCTTGTTGAAGGCACAGGGTGGACATGACAGTACCATTTGAAAGTCCACAGGATCAATTAGATGGGCTTTTTATTTTCTTATCTAGTTCTTTGCCAGTTATGCCTTCAACATTAAGATATAAAAGGAAGTAATACTCAACTGAGACCATTTTCAAAATGAGCATCAATTTGGTGTCCAGCATGGTACAGAGCGCTAAGAGGATACTAGAGAAGTATGTTTAGATGCAGTATCATCTAGCTTAGCAAACATCTGCCTTCAGTAGATGATCGGGTTTGTCTATAACATGACTTCCTTGAGAGCAGGTCCCATGTCTTATGCCCCACAATACCATACACAAGTAGACATCAAGAGGACACTCAACAATTTCTGATTTACTAGAAGTGTTTCTCTCTTATTTTAAAGGTCTTAGGTTCTCCTCACACATAAACTCCCTGGCCTAGTTTCCAGAGCATGCTGCAACCTCGCTAGAACTCACCTGGTCTGTCTTACTTCCCATGGCTTCTCTACGTACATGCTGTACTTTGCCAGCCAGTTTTACAAGTTACCTCTAGACACATCTTATTCATTTGCTAGGGGACCAGAATTTGCCACTCCAAAATATGCCACTTTGGTATGAGGGTTATTTTGAGCTGGAGGCAAATGAGAATCAATAGATGCAGAATGAAGCCTTCCTAGGGCTTTCTTTATCTGACTGAAAGCAGAAATTTCTGAAAAGTGAGGGCTACCGTAAATCCCCTCCTTGGAAGTTTGATGGCCATGAAGTAGATGGAAAGCCAACACAGATCTGCACAAACTTTATTCTATTGGTTTCCTCATATATTTACCTTCCCACAGTTTGCTGCTCTTGAAAGTCTAAAACTCTTCTCCTTTGTCACATCTCTACATATTATCATTTTGTTAAGATGCTATATTAGCCCAAGTTCTAACCACTCATTTGAGATACTTTTCATTGAGGCGTCTCCTGAATGATGTGCACTGTATATGTTAATAAACTGTTTGTTTTTTTCTTGTTAATCTGTCTTTTGTAGGTCTAACTTTACAGAACCCCAGCTGGAGAACCTAGGAACATAAAAGAAAAAAGAATTTTTCCTCCCCTACACTCATACTGTTTTACTCTCTTAGGAAAAAAAAAAACATTTTTCTCCCCCATCCCCATCAAAATCCTGTCCATCATTAAAATAAGGCTCAGATCCATCTGTTTTCCAAAGCTTTCTCCAACTACATTTACCTGAAGAGTTCATGCCCTCAGAACCCCGGCAATGAGTGGCTATCACTCAAGCACTGTCTTCGGATGCCTATTCTATGGACGTTTGGAACTTTTCTTCAATTCTCTGTTGATACTCTGCTCCTCCAACCTGCCTGTAAACCATTTAAAATCTAGGACTGGATCGTACACAAGAAACCCGTACGTAATACCTTAGATATCCCAGAACCTCCCAAGTTGATGACTTCCATTATTGCATATGATTTGCCCCATAAAATGAAGTAATGGTGAAATTCAAAAGCAGTCTTTTACACACAATAATTAAAAAATTTTTTTGAACTCCAATCCATTAATTCATGTGTTAGAAGCACATCAAATCAAATATTTATTGAGCTATGTACCCAGCATTCTGGTAGGTATGGCAGAAAATATGATGGTAGACAGTAGACTCTTGTGAGAGACTATATATACAAAGGGACAATGGCCAGAGCCATATATAAAAATAGAACTCTGACCCACTGTGATCCACAATCTCTGCAGCAATTATTCCAGAAAAGGAACCACGATGTGTGGCAATTGACCCCAAATGGCCAGGACGTGATCAGTAACTGCCAGCTTCCTTAGTTTTTGCCCTATTTCCAATTTAGGACTAACCAGGGAAAGGCAAATAGGCACCCCAACAACCAGAGCGGATGTCTTACATGTGTCTAGTTAGTTTCCTCTAGCCTCTGCCAACAACCTCCAGTCAGGACACACCTGAAGCCTTTCCTTTTTTCTACTATAAAGCTTTTACTCTCCCCTGCCTGCCTTTGAGTCTCTGCCAGATGCAAGTGATCATGCCTGACTGCCTTGCTATAGAGAGCTCTGAATAAGTATCTTTTGCTTGTTCTCATTTCAGTGTTCTTCATTTATTTCTACACTTGGAATTTACAGAATTATTATAGATGGTTTCAACTATTACCTAGAGGCCACAAAGACTCACGACGTAGTCATTTGTGATTTTACTAGGGCTTGAATTTGAAACGCAGTCTTTGACACAAGTGTGCAGGAGGGTTAGTTAGCTAATGACTGCCCTGTACACATACACAACCTTGCTTTTATATTCATATTGTGGTATATTTACTTTACAGGGGAAATTATACTCTCTATATTTTGGGGGATTTTTTTTGAAGGTGTCAGACTTGCTATCTGGTGAACCTTAAGGGTCTACTATCAAGACATTTCCAAAAAAACCTGGAGTGATCAACTTTGAAGAGTAAAAAGGAATAAAAATGAAAGATCAACTTTTTAATCCTGTAAGCCTAGGAGAATGGGGGTACCGACTGACAGAAATGAAGGTGTGGGAGAGGAATTAGGTTTAAAAAGTCAAGAGCAGGATATTCAGGTTCATTCAACAAATATTGACTGTCAACTTTGTACTAGGCACTATTCTAGATGCTGAGGACATGGTGAACAGTATAGCCAAAAATCCTTGCTCTTGCGGAACTTATATTTGAAAATGTAGACACTTGGGGTTTGGTAGGGAGGGAAAGGAAAGATACATGTTTATAAGACTTACACAGAGAGAAGAGTTGAAGTTACTAGATCAGAAGCCAGTTTTCCAAGACTGTGAAATTACTGAGGACTTAGCCTTGGACAAGATATATACGGACAAAAGAAAGGAATGCCTGAGGTCAGGATGGTGCCACAGTACAGAAACCACACCAAGGTCTGTTGTCACAGAGCAGTCCAGTGGAATTCCTCTCAGAAAGTGCTGGGGAAAATGTTAATGGATTAATCCAGGATTAGAGACTACTTAAAGACAGTCTAGAATTACTTGATGCATTACAAGAATATCACTGCATTGTCCTTTAGTAGAGGCTCTGGAAACAGGTGGTAATAATGATAATTTATATTGACATACATTTACAACGTACTATCATTTGCATTAAGAAACAGATAACAGTATCAGCATATTTACAGATGGAGAATTGAGGCACAATAGAGAGTACAATAATCCTTAAGATTACATAACAAATTGTGGGCAGATTAAGAATTAAAACAGTTTTCCTGACTCTTAAGGTATTCATAAAGCTCTTATTTTTTGTCTATATATGAAAAATGTAGCATAAAAATTCTTAAGCATTTCATTTTTATTTTTTTGAGGAAGATTGGCCCTGAGCTAACATCTGCTGCCAATCCTCCTCTTTTTGCTGAGGAAGACTGGCCCTGAGCTAACATCTGTGCTCATCTTCCTCCACTTTACATGTGGGACACCTCCCACAGCATGGCGTGCCAAGCAGTGCCATGTCCCCACCCGGACCTGAACCAGCTAACCTGGGGCCACCCAAGTGTAACGTGGCACTTAACCGTTGTGCCACCGGGCCAGTCCCTAAAATTCTTAAGCATACGATGAACCTGACGCCTTAAAAGAAGTTAATAAAAGAAAGAAAGGAATAAAGCGGGTGCTGGAATAATTTGATTAATGTCTGAAACCAATTTCCCCTAAGGTAGTAGTTTCAAGTAAATGGTAAAGATTTTTCTATTCTGCATGATAGGTTTCTGAATGATTTATTAGAGGTGCTTGATGCTGATAGTTTACTATAAACTGACTGGATCAACACAAAAAACCTCCATTGGTACTGTTTTATTAGTTATTTGAATTCGTATTCAACAACAGTGAAAGAAGATTTAAAGGTAAGTAATACACTACATTGTGACTAATCTCTTCGCACCATCTGATAAAGATGTTACAAATACACTGGTGGTAGACAACTCCACTAAAATAAACCAGAATGCTGGCCAAGCCTTTTTTCTTATGGAATATTCAAAAGATGGTTCAGAAAAAAATCTACAGTTAAATAACATTTCTGGAGTTCTTACTATGTGCCATGACTGATCTAAGCCCTTCGCATTTGTAAACTCATGTAACTTTAGCATATATAAAAAAACAGATGGGGCAGGTACTATCTATCATTACGCCCATTCTTTAGATGAGGAAACTGAGGGCCAGGGAGGTGAAGTAGCTTGCCCTAGGGACACAGCTTCTAACTCCAAGAGCTGGGATCTACTTTACATACAAAGGGTTCCAGAAAGAAAAACTTCTCAAGTCCCTTTGCTTTACGGTCCTCTCGAGAAAGGGATATCGAGAGTTTCGTGGCCGAACTTCAGACATGGAATTCCTAGCTCTTGTTCTAGTGCGGGGCCATCGGGAGACTGCGCCACCTCTCTGGTCCTCTGCTCCGCCCCAGCCACCCAGGCCCGCTTCCCTCTCCTTCCACCGCGCCCTGCTTTACTTCTCCCCATCTCCGCTCTTTCCCGGCGACACCAGCGACTCCCCACGCTCCGCGCCCTGCGACCGCCAGGACCGGACTCAGCCCCCCTGCGTCACTCCGGAGAGGCACCCTCCCCCGGTCCGCCGTCGCGCCGCCGTGACGTAACTCGCGCGCCGCCGTCGTCGGCTCGGGGGGCGGGACCGCGGGGCTG